>NC_051164.1:31160727-31499464 GCF_013339745.2 Dermacentor silvarum
CTGCCGTCGCACCCAGCTTCACTTCCCCACTAGCCAGCTACGCGAACTGGCGGACGAAACACGCGGTGCAGCGTTGGTGTATTCTGTGGTTGGTTGTTGACGGCAGATTTCAGGAAGCATGTCGTCCGCGAAACCGTAGCCTTCGCCGAGTTTGTTAAGGATATTAGCAGATGGTGCCGACGTGCTGCGTTCCTGAAGGCAACAAGCGGCTATCGAACGATGTCGACAGTTCGGCGCGCCACTTCTTGTGTGCTACCAGCAATGCGACACTTCGCTCAGCGTTTAATAGAGCGATTCCTCGTGCCGACCGGGAAATCTCTGCGAAATCCATGGTGTGTGATTTACACTTTCGTGAGCAGGACATCTTAAAGTGTGTGTGCATATTATCAATGGACAGACGGTTGAGGTGCCACGAGACAAGTGGACATTTGCCGAGGGTGTGGTGCCGAAAGTGTTCCCTAACATCCCCTCGTATCTGTCGAACCAACTGAAAAAAAAAAAAAAACGCAAACGAAGAGAGATGTTTAGTGACCTGTTCTGGGTCATCTTAGAAGAGCTGTCAGAGAATACACCGAGTCGTGTTGGGTGTCCCTTGCGCTTTCAGGAACTGAGTGCACGCATCATAAAATTTTTAACAGCGGAGCTGTTTAAACTTTTTGCTTTCCGCGTAGTGTTCGCAAAAACTCGCCTAGCGATGACGTCACTGCGCACAGCTGCGCCTCGCATCACCTAGCGATAGCCAACCAATACCTAATCGATAATAGATCAATAAACAATAAATTCCGGAAAATGATGGGGATGACTTGGTAGTGCTTAGTCTAGCCGAAATTCGTGGCCAATACCTTGCGATAGCCAATCAATAGCTAATCGATAATCGATCAATAATCAATAAATTCCGGGAAATGCTGGGGATGACTTTGTGGTGCTTAGCCTAGCACAAAATCGTGGCCAATACCTTGCGATAGCCTATCAATAGGTAATCGATAATCGATCAATAAACAGAAAATTTCGGAAATGCTGGGATGTCTTGGTAGTGATTAGCTTAGCCCAAATACGTGGCCAACACATTGCGATAACCAATCAATAGGTAATCAATAATCGATCAATAATCAACAAATTCCGGAAAAGCATAACCCGTAAGGCCAGGACCAGCTAGGTGCCGATCAGCTCCGCTGTTTCTTTAGCGTTGCGCCACTTGTGCAAGCTACGCAAATTTTTATTTAGTCACGTATGCATACACGCATACCTTGCAGGAACCTTGCATAAAAATACATTTTAGGCGAGGTTCCTGGAGCAGCGGCGGGGATCCAGTCTTGACGTAAAGGCAGCAAGGAAACGTGCCAAGTTGCTGTAGGTGGAGTTGGTTTCCACGTAGGCCCAAATCATTTGCCTAGATTATGTCCCCTCTGACAGTTTAAGTCTTAGCTATATATAGGGGCATACAGTTGTTTTTTACTTGTGTTCTTTAATAAAGCATTCATTGGTTTACAAGAAAGTTGTGCTGTTATTTTTGTGGATACCAAATTTGGTCTCGCTAGCTGGCGTATAACTGCCCCAGACCAAAGTGTTAAGCAAGTAAAAGCCGCGAGAAAACGTGCCAAGCTGCTGTATTGGAAAAGTAAACTGCGTGAAAGATTTAGGGCGGCAGGAAGAAACACACGACACTTCAAAACGCAGCTTCTGCGCTTAGTCGTATGCGTTTCTTCATATCGTGCAGTTTACCCTTCTTTTAGTATGAACCAACTAGCCCGATATCTCTTATTGCTGTAGATGGATACCGCTTTCGCATGGTATCACTAATTCGGACTCGCCAGCGAGCGCGAAACACGCGCAAGCTGCCCGTCCGCACGAGTTCAAGGCTGCGGCGAGGCGTCTGCAGTGGAGCGCGATGGAACGGTGCCGCCATCTGGCAGCTGGCCAAGGAGTGGCGACAGCGGCGGTAAGCGCACGGGCTGGGAGTCTTAAAGCTGAAGCTAGTCTAGTAACGTTGGTCTGTCTGGCCGCGCTGAGAGTGCGAGACTTGCATTCGTGTTTTTCTCGCTTTTTCTTTCTTTTTATTGCGATAGCAATTATATGGACACTTGAACCGGATTTCTGCCGTCGGCGTCGTCGTCGCCGTCGTCGTCGCCGTCGTCGTCGCCGTCGCCGTCGCCGTCGCCGTGAGGTTCCCTATAGATAAATCTTCGCCGCGCGCCGTATGCCCGAGAGGAAGCGTGCGGAGACGCGCGCTATCACGGAGAGCGAACGCACTCAATCTCCCAAGCGCAAGCAAGGAAGCAGGAAGCCAGCGCCGGAGGGAGCAAGAGGGGGGGGGGGGGGGGGCGCACTTCTCTGCCAACAACCGCGCTCGTCGCTCGCTCGCACCGTCTCTTATCTCCACACGGCTCTGACCTTTAAGTGCATTCGCCGCTCAGTTTCCGTTGAAGCGATAGACCGCACGTACCTTCGCCCGCTGCGGCGTATGCTTGCTGCCAGCGTTTTGACAGTCGTTGTCTGCTGTCATTCAGTGTGATCTCTTCGTGTTTGTGCGCACTCACACCACGCTTGTTCAATCAGTTCGTAATAGTCGGGCCACATTTTCCAACGCACGCTACACACGCAATGCTGCCCGGATCGGCAGTGCAGCGCTACAGGTGTGTCCCTTCGCACGCGCTGCCCACGGGAAGCGCTTCTCATCAACACCACCGTTTCACACGCGCCTTCTCGTGGTCATCGAGTCTCTCTTCATGTCGGTCTACTTACGCCGCAGCACACCTGCTTACTTAATCAGCTCATGTTTACTACAATTCATATTGCTACCAAAGCCGCGCACCTTACTTCGTATGACATTGCTGTGTTGGTATCGCATTCATTGCTTCGCCCTTAGGGCGAAACTGTGACATTTTTTAATGCCTAAGCATTTCTGATAATACCTAAGCTTATCCAAGGAGAAAACTGGCCGTGCATCCGTCCGCCCCTCGCCTAAGACGATCGCTTTCAAGATAGAGCCGGCAGCACCAAGCGACTTTATCTTCTTGTTGCCTGGCGTTTCAACGTAAACTTCGAAGCAGCGAAAAGACAGCGCGCGGAGTTATCAGCAGTCGGCACTCCCGTGCGGCCGCCGGAGTCTTTTGATCACGGTTCATAAAGGTTCGACACGGATAGACAAGGATCTAAACAGCGATGACGGCTTCTGATGATCCATACGTCATCGGCGCACATGGCGCCGCCGTCTGCAGTACTTTGCTTGCGTTAACAATGCACGTACCTTACACCGCCCTACGTACCCGTTGGTGTCACCGCAGCGCTGTCGTTTGTACTGGTCGGATCAAGTGTCATAACACTGATAATGACACCGGGCTTCGTGGAGATGAGCAAGTAGCATAATACCTTATGCATACTTGGACAACTCCCGGAGGAGCTTCTGTGTGTGTTTGTTTTCTCCGGCTTTTGCAATCACGTGTTCCGCATGCCTCCGTACGTCTTAAAGTCGTGTACCATTGTGCAAATCGAACCTCTGCTACTATGCATTCAATGTTACTGATAGGCACGACGAAGTTAAACATTGCGGAAAAAAGCCCCTTTCCCGAAAGTACGCGAAACTGTGAAAGTAGCATACGCTTCTATGACATGTGGGAGTTTTCCTCCGCAATAAATGCTTTCATTTCCACCGTTGAAATGGTCCAATCAATGTAAGCCATGACTAGCAACGCAATGATCTCGAAAACACGAACCTCTCTATAGGCGCAGAGATATCTCAGCTATCGCAAGACAGGGGTAATTGGAGAACACAGGGTGAGGCCTTCCTTCTGCAGTGGACATAAATATAGGCTGATGATAATGATGATCTGCATGCAGGTTGTGCATAGCCTCTCGTTACATAATTGACAGCACTGACAGCAGGGCGCATTTTTCGTGTGTATCGCATTAGCTCAAGTTATGAGTCAACACTACGACTTCAGATTTGAATAAGAGTATCTGTTCGCTCACATAGGCAGTGGTTTTGTACTATCACGATTTAATTGCTTTAAACTCTCGAATGATGGAATCACACGGCACGGCTACCCATTTTCGGGCGCCAGCTATGACTTCCTTTCGGTGGCAACAAATGTAATTCTCAAAAACTTTGCGAAGGGAACGCAGGATAACGCACCGCTTTGGAAGCAGTGTAACGACATTACATGCTGTTTAGCACACGTACTCCCGGCTTGCGTGTAGTCTGCTACACGAGTAGTCGGTAGCACGCATCGGGTCTCTATCAGCGCCCAAGCATTCAGCGTTATCAGCTGGCAAACACTTCTTTCAAACATCGATTCTCAGACAAGAAAACATAACGGTGACAGAACAATTTTCACGCATTGGATTTCAACTCGCAGTAGACGACGCGCGAGCGCATCGAACACCAATCGCAGCGAACGACACATGTCTCTAAAATGGGCTGGTTGCCCAGAGCGACAAGTGTTTCAGGGTTTCCGTTTACAAAAGGTTTGATTGTACTTCAAACAACGTGAATGCAGTCGAAAACTCAGCCATTTAAGAGCTGCGAGTACAGTCACGGCCAGCGTTTCCATCAGCCACGGCGCGACGGTGATCCTTAGGGTGCCTCGATGCCAGCGCCGCCGTCCAGGGTGGTGCCATCCTTTGACCGCCCCCGCGCCGCCGCTTTCTCGCTGCCACGCCATCTTGAATCACAGCGAGCGGTTGCGAGTGCTTGGTGCCGGTGCTTAGTTCGAGACACAGTGCGCGCGGATGCTTCGCTGACGCTTCTACTTGCTGGACAGTGTTCAGCCGCATGAATGACAAGCTTGTCAAGTGCATCGAGTCGAGATGACAGGCTGTTGTGTTCCCAAGTGCACCGGATCGACGCGTAAAGGGCTTCGTTGTTTACGCTTCCCCCGGGACCCAGAGCGAAGGAAGAGATGGGAAGCCCAAGTAAAGCGGTATCACTGGAAGGCAACGGATAGCTCCTACATTTGCGAGGTAAGTGTCAAGAAAGTTTAGACTATTGCACCGTGTTTTTCATTTAAATAAGAAAGTATTCTCTGATCCTCGCTCACGTGCCTATATACGTTCGCTCACGAACTAAGCACTGCACCGATGCTGAGTTTGCGAGCGCGCGTCGCATAGGCTTTTGCCGTTTTGATCGGCGCAGTCTATGCGAATAGTACCCTTATTTTAAGGACTGACGAAAATGCTTCGCCGCGAAATAGCCTTACATTAGCTACAAATCGTCATGTAAACCACCTATTTTACTTTTTCACTGGAAGCACACATCGTTTGTCTCTTGTTTCTTTTTTTTTTTTCTCAGTTTCTTTTTTCGCTACTGGTTATTTGGGACTAAAGAACGCAGTGCTTCTTCTGGGGAGAGCGGCTGTTGTGTGCGGGGCAAGCGAAGCATTGTGATTTTCTCTGATTTCTCAGCAGATATCTTGCGGATCTCAGCTTGTTACGTTATATAGCTGATTTTTTAGACGAATATATTTGTAGCGTGGTGCTCGTAAGCCGATGGTCATTCGTGCTCATTTCCGATCGTAGTGGGTACTGTGACGGTCTTTAAATGCCTGTGCACGGTATGCCCAGGTGTAGTAGAGTTAAGGGGCATCATGGGACCAAAATGTTTCGGCGCTTTCTGGCATGGTGTCTGTTGTAGCCTGTGAATTTCTTCGAAACCTGTGAAGCGAGGTAATACAGCATTACATCTGCGAAAATTTATTTTTAAGCACTGTAATGGGTTCTCTGTACTTACAAGGCAACTTTTCATATCAATAATCACTTTTGTTGTTTTACTTCTTAGAAACACTTTGAAGAGGACTTGTACGAGGGAAATCGACAGGATGGGCGCCGTACGTCTGTTAAAGTCAACAGCCCTACATCATCATGGACTATATTTTCGAAGTGAAAAACATTGCTAATCTGTATTTGACTGTCTTAGTTTCATTTACGGTTTTTGTACGCGATATCAATGCACTGTTTATTTTTTCAATGTAGTTATCAGTGTTCTAATGGTTATCTATAAAATGTTCTGTACTCGGCATCGATGTGTTTGGCTGATGCGACGTATTCGATGGTAGCTGATGTATTCTGGCTGGGTATCTTGATTAATATTACCCGCGGTTGCGTTTTCATGTTTGCATTCTTGTTTTCGATTTATATTGTGTGTAATAAGGTTGATGGTACTCACTTGAACCCCCCCCCCCATGTAATGAATAAATTAAAAAAAACTCTCCCTATCCCGAATTGTGTGTGTCGAGCCTACTTTGCGAATTTTTTTTTATCTCGTCTTTCAACATAACCTTCAGGCGCCACACAGTACATATAATTTTTCATGTAATCTCTTTCATGATTGACTGTACTAGACATTATAAGTAAATGTATTTTGTGCATCGTTTTGTTTGTTGTGTGTACTACGCAAGATTGACACAGACAAGTTACGTTACATTTTATTGCGATAGCAATTATATGGACACTTCAACCGGATTTCTGCCGTCGGCGTCGCCGTGAGGTTCCGTATAGATTCCAAGGGCGATAAAATCGTCGCCGTGCGCCGTATGCGCGAGCGAAAGCGCGCGGGGGACGCGCGCTATCACGGAGGGCGAACGCACGGCGGAAAGCAAACGCGACCGTCCCGCGAAAGGCCGTCAGGGTATGGGAGGGAGGGAGGCGGCGCTGTGCTCCGGCGCCAAAGGCGTATCTTACCACTCAATCTCCCACGCGAAAGCAAGAAACGGGAAGAGGAGGGAGGGGGGGGGGGCAGCTTCTCTGCCAACAACTTCTCTGCCCGGCGGTCGCCCGCACCCTCTCTTGTCTCCACACGGCTCTGACCTTTGTATGGGCTGTGCATTTGCCGCTCAGTTTCCGTTGAAGCAATACACCGCGCGAACTTGCGCTTGCTGCCAGCGTCTTGACAGTCGTTGGCTGCGGTCATTCAGTGTGATCTATTCATGTTTGCTTGTGCGCGCTGACACCACGATTGTTAATTCATTTAGTAAGCCAATGTGTCCAAGTTTATGCAACCGATAAAACTACTATCCCTATTCCTTATACCTCTCTACTAATTTGCTATCGCAATTGATGCTTCGCCTTTCGGGCGAAACTGCGACATTATTTTGTCTACTCCTGGTTTATAGATTTTCCATAGAGAAACGTTGATAAGGTTTGTATTTATTTTTGTCTACTGCCATTCTATAGCCGGTCTATAAAAAAAGTCGATAAATGTTTTTTGTCTACTTCCTCTCTATTGACTACCTATAGACATAATATATAGTCTGTATTAATTATTGTTGATTTTTTCCTATAGACTGCATATGGACTATAGATTTGGCTTCATGTGCGTGGGTGTTTGGCTCCGTGGGTGTGGTGCTTTGGCTCCATATGCGTGGCTGTTTCCCGACAGTTGCGACTCCTTCGAGTTCGGTTTCCCGCCCGTTCTGTTCACCATGGATGTAGACGATAAGGTCTCCAGGCCAATTAAGCGTTGTGTGCCGTCGAGTTTCCGACGATGAGGATGCCGGGGCTAGTGTAGTATAGTTTGCATCGTTTGCATCAAGCATTCAGCAACATTGTCGCACCAGCAGTTGATAAAATATTTTTTTTTTATTTTTGTGTACTTTCGCTCTAGATTTCCTATAGACAAAGGTCGATACAGCCTCTATTTATTCTTGTCCATTTTTTGCCTATAGACTGTACACGAGAGTCGATAACGTGTTGATCTTTTTTGTCTAATCCCACCTTATAAATTGGCTATAGGCGAAAGTTGATAAGGTGTCTACTTCTTTTATCTACTCTCCGTCTATAAATTTCCTCGTCACAGAAGTCGTTAAATTGTCTTTTTGTGTCTATATTATTGGTCTATACGCCATCTATATGCAAAGTTTTTAGGTTTGCTATTTCTTTAGCCAATTGCCAGTATATAGAATGTCTACAGAAAGAAAAGCAATAAAGGTCACTATTTCATCTTTGTTATTGAATTACGCTGTCCCTAATTATTACTTTACCAGTTCATTAGGTGTTTAAGAGTCTGCTCGCCGAGTTTCATCCAGGACTGTACTGCATTTCAACATGTAACCTCTGGGGCACCCTATTCTGGAATGCATACGCGACAGTGAGTTTTAGTTGCGAACCACACGCAGGTGGAATATATACTTCTATGCGATTGGAATTATTTGGAATTGTTTCCTATATCACCCCCGGTGAAGCCTATAGGGTGGGACGTCACCAAAGCTCATGTTAACTCGAGCGAACATCCAGTATACCGATTGTCGTAAGGCGTGAGATGAACTAAACGACAGCCGATACTGTAAAAGTCTAATTGCTTCAGGTTTACTTGCCGTCTATAGATTGACTATAAACAAAAGTCGTTAATCTCGGCCCAACCCATGTACGCTGTAACCAAGCGGAGGTAGCGGTGGATAACACGGAGCTACGTTTGATATAAGTCACTGGGGTTGTATATACAGCTGAAATGTTTTAAAGCCTTTTTGTAGACTTTAGTATTTACAAGGTGTATACTTCCGCATTTGTTGACCACATTATATGTGGTCAACAAATACAGGGTATCAGGGTGCCCAGTATGCGAGTGTCCCAGCAATTTTAGCCAAGCTGGTCAATGAAAATAAAATGTAAAAAAACACGGTGCTAGGTGTACTATCATTAAAAGACCTACAGGTCAGACCTATGAAAGGCCGAATTCACGCCGTAGGTTTTAAAATCGGATCTTGTTGTACCGTCTGTTTAAACATTATTTTTCATTGAAGAGCTTCGCTAAACTTAAGTTAGCTGGAACACTCTGTATCGACGATAGCCGACAGAAATTATAAGGCTAATGTCTATAGATTAGCTACAGACTGATCTACAGGAACTGTGTATGAATAGTCTGTAGAATACAATCTACGAAGAGTGTAAGGCCATAAGCTAATAGACTACAGACTGGTCTATAAGAATATTCTATGGATAGTCTATCGACATTTAAAAGGCTTATTTCTACAAAAGTAGATTTATATGAACCTATGGACTTATGTCTATAGACAAGTCTGTTGACTTCATAGACAAATGTCTACAGACTTTATATAGACTTTGTAAAAAATTTGTAAGGGCGAGCTCGTGCTCTTCTACCTTGCTTTCAGCATTCTAACATAGCGTTCATCAGTTCGAAATGAGTGGTTAGAGAGGCGCAAGCAGCTGAAATCAAAAGAATCAATGGTTTATGTTCAAGGAAATCTAATCAAGCAGGCACGTTCTCTTCTATTGAAACTAAGCAATGGTCTCACGAGAAGGCATTTTGTTCAGTTTGGTTCAACGAGGGTAACGTACTTGTAAGGCGGAAAGAGGGTGACCAAGCTGTTGTAGTCGGGTCCAAGAATAACCTGGCATCTTTAGCATCTGAACGCTCAAAAGGCAAACAATACGCACGCCTTTCTCGAAATATTTTCAACAACTTTGTTTTCTATTTGATGTAATCATGCTAATGGAGACGTGGTACACCGGTGACGACGTTCTCATCATGACTCTATACAACGCGTTTTCTCTAAATCGTCCTTGTCGACGTGGTGGCGAGATGTCAGTGTTCATGAAATACACGTTAAACTGTAAAATACTTGAACACCTTACTTTTCAGAAGCTGATTGCGAAGCAATGAGCATTTCAATGAACAAAAAACTTATATGACTTGTTTATCGTCCACCCAATGGCTGTCCGTCTAAGTGCTTTAAACATCTTGGCAAATTTTTTTGATTAAGGGAACTCCAATAAGCTCATTATAGTATGTGGTGGAAATCTCAACATTGATTTCCTCCCAAAATGCTCAATGGCAACTGAATTGAAAGCTTTGACCTAATGAAAGTAAATAATTCACCAACCTTACTCCGTTACTGGTGGCAGGGGACTGCAACGCCCCGCACCAAGCGTGGGGCTATCCCCAGTCCCGCCTCAAAGGGATAGACTTGTGGCAGGTCACAACCAACCACAACCTCCTCCTTCTCACAGATCCGGCGTTCCCCACAAGAACCGGAAACTCCTGTACGCGCGACACTACTCCCGACCTGTGCTTCGTCAGGGGCTTCAAATCGGCCTCCTGGACCAATCTCAACGAGAATCTAGGAAGTGATCATAACATTCTGGTCACAACCCTAGAGGTTGGATGCAAACCTCTACGTGAATTTGTGTTTACTGACTGGGAAGCCTTTAGAAAAATCCGGAAAACGCGCTGCCAGCAAGAGCACCAGAGCACGATAGTTAACCTGGATCAATGGACCGAGCAGCTCAGGGCAGATATTAAAGCGGCGACTAGGAAGATACAGACCGACCTCGAAGTCAACCGGGTGGATAGTCGGCTGGCACACCTACTCGAAGCAAAAACATCGCTACTGAACAGGTGGAAAGGGCAAAGGCTCAATCGGCGGCTTAGAAAAAAGATCGCAGAGCTTAACAAAGCCATTGAGGAGCACTGTCGGGTACTAAGCCAACAGCAGTGGGATGAAATATGCAATTCGGTTGACGGACAAATGAGAGTGGGCGCCAAGTGGAATCTCCTCAAGCACCTACTAGACGCAACCAATGCTAGATCCAACCAAAGTAAAGTACTAGAGAGAATCGTACATGAGACCACTCGCCAAGAAGACGTGTCGAAAGCCCTGGATAACCTCGCTTGTCGGTACCTCCCCCTGGGCTTGGCCAACCCAGACGACTACCCAACGTATAGGGGCGGTTCGTGCCCAGAGTTGGACGCCCCCTTCAAAGTCTACGAGGTCAGGGAGGCCCTACACTGCCTCAATGCCAGGTCCGCGCCAGGGCCTGATCAAATCACCAATAAGGCTCTTAGAAACCTTGACGACGACTCCATAGCGTGGCTTACAGAAGAAATCAACAAGGCCTGGCAAACAGGTGAAGTGCCACGAGGTTGGAAAGAGGCTCTGGTAATCCTCATTCCGAAGCCCGGCAAAGCTCCAAACATATCCAACCTCAGACCGATTTCCCTTACATCCTGCGTAGGAAAGGTAGCGGAACACGTAATTCACAATCGGATTTCTAAGCATGTCGAACGGAGCGGTCTCCTTCCTTACAACATGGTGGGCTTCCGACCAGGCCTCTCGACACAAGATGCAATGAAATTAATCAAGACTCAAGTCATAGACCAAGATACGAGAGACGTGCGGGGAATTCTCGGGCTTGACATAGAGAAGGCCTTCGACAACATATCACACCGACATATTCTGGAATCCATCTCGGATCTTAACTTAGGACAAGCCTTTCACGGTTACGTAAGATCATTCCTGGAGAACCGCAAAGCCACGTTAAAGCTTGGAGACCACAAATCAGAAGGGTATTCACTCGGACCCAAAGGCACGCCTCAGGGAGCAGTGCTATCGCCCTTGTTGTTCAACCTAGCCCTCAGGCAACTGTCGGTATCCCTGTCGGGAATCGAAAGAGTTCAACACACGATATACGCCGATGACTTCACTATCTGGTGCACCGGCGGCAGTGAAGGGCAAGTGGAATCGAGCCTACAAGAAGCAGTCGACCGTACTGAAACCTTCCTCGATGGCACAGGCCTACGATGCTCGACAACGAAGTCTGAACTACTACTCTACAGACCGGTCCGCAAAGGTCCTAAACCCGGTGGTTGGAAGCCCCTGGATGAAGTTGACATAGAACTACACACCAAAAGCGGGGCGAGCATTCCTAGGGTCGACACCCTAAAGGTGCTGGGAATGTTCATCGAGTCTACCGGAGGTAACATCACGACGCTCAGAAAAATCACGACCAAGACGGAGTGCATGATTGGATTAATCAATAGAATCTCCAACAAGAGGAGTGGTCTAAAGGAGGACAATCTCCTACGGCTATTCCACGCATTCTTAATCAGTCACATAATTTACGTGGCTGCAATGCACAAGTGGTACGCTTCTGAAAGGCACAAGCTGGACACGCTCATCCGTAAAAGCATCAAAAAAGTGATAGGAGTACCAATAAACGCCAGCACGGACCGCCTTCTTCAACTAGGTGTACATAAAACACTCGATGAAATCATCGAAGCTCAGGAAACGGCTCAAGTATCACGACTCTCTAGCACCTCTGCTGGGAGGGAGATTCTCGCGGTCTTAGGAATCGGCTCCACTGTAGCGATGGAACGCACATGTGAAATGCCAGATTACCTACGGGACAACATTACGGTTGCTCCTTTTCCCAAAAACGTGCATCCACAACACAATGCGAGCAGGCGCAAAGCTAGGGCTGTGGCATTGCTCCGGAGTATAAAAGCCTCGCCTCACACGGTCACTTTCGTTGACGCGGCCCAGTACGAGCACCCATCGGACTTCGTCGCAACGGTAGTCAATCACGACGGACACGTCACTTGTGCGGCCTCCATCAGAGACAGCACTCCGGCTAGGGCATAGCAGGCTGCGGTCGCTCTTGCACTTCTCGACGATGAGAGAGCTGAAATATTTACTGACTCGAGGGCGGTGGTTCGGGCATTTGCCTCTGGTGCCATCGCCAAGGAAGCTCATCGAATTCTCAATGGCAAAGTCATCCAGCCGCATACAATCCCGTGGTTCCCGGCCCATCTGGAACCCCAACTCGACTCCCTCCGCAACCTCAATGACATCGCACACGTCCAAGCGCGCGAACTAACCCTCCGCGCTGACGCCACTGCAAGTCGAGGTTCCGTCGATTCTAGGCTCGTCGAGTTCCGTGACACTCTCTCCACCTTCAACGAGGTTACCAAACACTACTACCTTGGTAGAAGACTATACCCTCCCCCACACGGGACACTAACCAGACCTCAAGCTGTCACACTACGCATGCTTCAGACGGGATCATATCCCAACCTGAATTTATTTCACTACATCAATCTAGACTGCTTTAGTCCAGACTGCCCTAGCTGCGGACAATGTAGTACTTTGGAACAAATGCTCTGGGGATGCCCCTCGTTACAGAGGGGCCCGCATCGATGCACTGCAGCGGAGTGGAGCTCTGCTCTTCGGAGCTCCGACCATTCACGCCAATTTTGGGCTGTCCAGAGAGCCCACGATGCGGCGCTGGAGCTTGGTCTCCCCGTCCCGACGTGGGTGCGGCCCGCGGCTTCATCGCCTCCCTGAGAGGGGGCAACAGAGCTTTTCAGGACCTCCATTAAAGTTCTTTGTCTGTCTGACCAACCTGAATAAGAACTCATTCTACGCTAATCGACTTCTTTTGTACGAGCTCTTAAGCTAACAATAATATATTTGGGACTATCTCAATTGATTTTAATTGTCACTTATCTATATTTACGACTATCAATGAACATTTAAAAGAAAAGATACCATACATACTCATGCTAAACATCACGTCTCGGAACCTAGGGGACGTTCGTCGGGTTATATCAGTTATGTCTTGGGACGAGATTTGTGTTACTGAGGATGTTGATTTTGCCTTTCATGTTTTTAACAGAAATTTAGGAAGGCCTATGATTTGCATTTCCCATATAAGCATTTCGATCATCTAGGAAATTTGTAAGCTTTGATCACAGAATTAAGAGCAATAAAGGTTAAACATAAAATGTATGACATCTTTCTCGCCTATCGTGACCCACGTTTGTTAGACAGCTATAAAATATACGGTAATAAGCTGAATAAGGAATTTCGGAATGCTCGAATAGAATATTTTTTAACACTTTTGCGCAAGCTTCGGACAACCCGTCAATCAAGAAGAAGTTACACACAATATTTAGTAGCAATAAGGCACATAGACTTTTCGAGCTTATGATCAAGGTTATCTTATTTACCGGTAAACAACTAGCCAATATTTTAATGATTACTTTCGATTTGGAAATTTGCCAGTTGATGCCAGGTAAATTGAAGTTAGGTAGTCAGGTGGTGGCGTGGAGCAGAGGTAGAATACCCGGCCTGAAATCTGAAGGTCGTAAGTTCGAATCCTACTCCAGTCCACTGCATTTTATGGCATGGAGTGGTGCCTGACACCAGCAAAAAAAAAATATTGCCGAGAGCTAGTGGGGCTATACGAGTTCAGGCGCAACCAAACTAGGAAGGCCCACTAAGCTTCATCAAAGTCATTCCCTCACCAGAACGAGCTCACGAGCTATGTGGTCGGTAAACTGTGCCGATGAGGACTGACATTTTTCCAATATTAATTTCACACCAGAGGCTTTCGTGCTGCGGTATACCACTCAGCTTTTTTACCTGAATATTTTCGTTATTTACAATCGCAACACCACCAGCTCCTGACCATCGATCACACGGCGTATCGTTTTATAGTCAGGGGGAACTATTTCGACGTCTTGTATTTCACAACGTAGCCAGGTTTCTGTGATGGCAACTACGTGTGGGTCATAATTCACTCGAATGTACTTTAATTCAGCGATTTTATTTACTAGGCTTCTGGCGTTCAAGTTAACTATTCAGAAATCATTGCGTTCTTTGTCACCTTTATTTCAATCCTGACCAGCGGCTAAGCGATCTTCCTCATGCGCCTGACCTTGACTCTGCGCTTCTTTTCATTATCCCAGTGGTACACGTCGGTATTCATCACAAGCTTACGGCGTACGCGGTGACCTTGTTTCCGTTAGTCTTGAGCGGAATTCCAAAGAAGCTTGTGCTTTTCGACAGTTTCTTTACTAAAGTTGTCTGCGAAGGATGTGCCAGATCCTTTCATTTTGTTTTTCAATTTTTGTATTTTCCGTGCAATTATACAGTTATAAGATCCCAGGCTGAGGTCGCTCACTTTGACGCTTCCCGAGCCTGTGTATTATTTCAACCGTCTGCAGCTGAACGCCAAGTTTCTTACCGAATAAGTCTGTTAGCACTTTTGTAGACAGTTCTTGCGCTGTTTCGTTTTCACTTTCTGGGATTCCAAAAACCACCAGATTGTTGCGCCTGCTTCTATCTTCCAGCGATAAAAGTCTTTCGTGTAGCGTTCTAACAGTTGCGTTCAAAGTTTTGGTTGCTTTGTTTAGCTCATTTATAAGTTTACTCTGGTCTTTCACAATTCGTACAGTTGTCTCGACATGTTTCATCCTTTCGTTAGAGTCAGCGAGATCAGTTTGGATAGCTTGTTGGCCATCGAGCAATTCTTTTAAAAGCATTTGAGTGTTCGGCCCAGGATTCATTTCTATGTCACCAGACAAAATAGACACAATGAGGCGTAAGCACAGTAAAGCACATTTGGGCACGGCAGCACTACAATGAAGCGGTTGTCACTTTTAAAATCATAACATGAGTAACAAACGACCTGTTCAAGGAAGAGAAGCCGGGTTATAGGCAACATGGCTTCAACGGTGCCGCCGTGCCCACTTTCAAGTCAAGCCACTCAGTAGCTTGAGCTGAGAAAGTGGAGCAACAACTCACTACAGCGCTTTTCATCTAATGGGTACAATCATTTCATATATCGAAAGGTACTGGTTGATGGCTGTGCATTACGCAAGGATTTAAGAGCGGGCATGTTGGTAATCTGGCATTAAGTGTTTATTATGTTGTAATAATATTATGTATATTATTATTATGTTTTTGTCTGCACACAATTTTAATATGCATATCAAAGTTTTGTCTCTACAGCTCTCTATAGGTACGAGCCTGAAATGCAGCAAATTATTTAAGATTACAATACAAAATGTAGTTTCATAGAGCAAGCATGCATTGCAACCAGGACGCACATAGTACACACGAAAGAGGCCACAGCACAGTGATCTTGAGTCTCAAGTCGGAAAAGAACAATTTGTGAGCACCAATTGGCAATTTTCCGTTTTCAAAACCGCTGATAAATTGGTTGCTCCACGTGGATTATGCAACAGCCGCTACACAAGATGGGGCAGTGCTGTGCATTCATTTCTGTAGGCGCCTAATAATAAAAGATTACCGCCCATGCACCCTGTACCGATGGTAAATCAGCGAACCTGAAATGTGCGGCCACGATATGAGCCACGCGTGATTTCTTTCTTTCTTTCTTTCTTTCTTTATCTTTTTTCTTGTCACTGGCTCATAGCCGCATATCCAATGAGGGTATGCGCCGCACGCGATTTTATTAAGGCGAAAGCCTTATATGTCTCACCGATCAGTCGACCTTCAACGTTCTTGAGCGAGAACACTTTCGTCGCAGCGATATCGTACACTTACTACTTGCTTACTTACTTCACCATTCACTTACTATACCTACCCGCATTTAAGCGAAATGTTATGCTAGACGTAGCTGAAAACCTGCAGTCTTTCGTATAATGTATCACGCTATCCCTCCTGCAGCATTCCACAGCTCTAATAGCTCTCTGCTTTAGGCTATGTCAGCAGTTGAGGTTACCTGAAGTATGATGGCCCATAGATACCAGCAAGTGGGCTCATGCGTGCATGCCCTTGAAGATTTTCTAGCAAATATGGTTATCACGGCACTAGGTAAGTATATCTAGCAAATATAGATATCGCACCTCTGAAAGTGACTTTGCAGCACTGTGGCAATTTTGACATACACTAGCTTTGTAAGAGAAAATGAACGATGGGCAGTGCTTTGCTCTCCGTGTGGCCGTGACTGAGAGTAACCAATTAGTTGACAAGAACTACGGAATGCAAAGATTGTACAATTTGACATATTTAGAGCACTAAAAAAACCAGAAGAAACGGAACCGAGGGGCCCGAGTTTTTAATAAGCATATCATAAGAAGCCAACAAACAATAACACCAAGGACAACATAGGGGAAATTACTTGTTTTTATTAATTGAATTAAAGAAAGGATAAATTAATGAAATGAAAATGGATGAAAAAACCACTGTCCGCAGGTGGGGAACGAACCCACGTCTTCGCATTACGCGTGCGATGCTCTCCCCATTGAGCTACCGCGGAACCGTTTCCCCATCCACTTTCTGGGGTATTTATGTTTTACAACTAGAACTAACGCTGGGAGTGTTAGCCAGTGCCACCACTCACAAATCATAGGGCGGATGTGGAACATCCTTTCTGCCGCAGGAGTCACGAGCACGTGATCTTTTTTGGGTAATGGCAACTGGATGGGAAAACGGTTCCGCGGTAGCTCAATGGTGAGAGCATCGCACGCGTGATGCGAAGACGTGGGTTCGTTCCCTACCTGCGGACAGTTGTTTTTTCACCCATTTTCATTTTCATTAATTTATAATTTCTTTAATTCAATTAATAAAAACAAGTAATTTTCCCTATGTTGTCCTTGGTGTTATTGTTTGTTGGCTTCTTATGAAAAAAAAAAAAAAAACAGAAGCGCACAACAGGAACGCAGGGCAGCAAGTGAACGTTGACTGGTTTTGTCAACACGCAGGCAGTACCACTCAACAACAGTTTTAGGAATTATAATGTTAAAAAAATTAAATTATGGGGTTTTACGTGCCAAAACCAGTTCTGATTATGAGGCACGCCGTAGTGGGGGACTCCGGAAATTTAGACCACCTGGGGTTCTTTAACGTGCACCTAAATCTAAGTACACGGGTGTTTTCGCATTTCGCCCCCATCGAAATGCGGCCGCCGTGGTCGGGATTCGATCCCGCGACCTCGTGCTCAGCAGCCCAACACCATTAGGAATTATAATGTAAACAAAGTGCAGAAGGAAAGAGTCACCATTTAGTTCATACGAGAACTGCACAGTCTTTGACTAGGAGGGTAAACGCCTCACTAAGGGGGCGATGCCAAGGCTGTTAATGCAGTTTCCAGTTTCCATTAGAATGTAGAAGGCTTAAAGCATCATGTTGCTCTTTTTTGTTGACACTAGCCAATTACATGCGTGCTCTCCGAAATGGGTGGCACTCGCAACTTCTCCAATGGTTTTCAAGATGACCTAAGCAATCCAAGACATGCACCTGATAACGGCGCTTGATCAAATGATCATTGCAACATCACAGTCTCGCCAACATAGAATTTGCCACAAAACGAAGCAGTACGCCTGTCCTATCCTACAGATGGCGAGTCGTGCAACGTGCTTGGCCAAATGTCAGCTGAGTGGTATATTCTTCATTTCCAAGTTTTTTATAGGCCCCACACTGTTCCTGATCGGTATGGCTTTTCTGCTAGTAAAGCCAGTTGATGTTCAGTGCCCGTTCTGTCTTTCCATTGGATGGTTTTGTTTTTCAGTGCTGGAAATAAATCAAACTAGTTAAACCAACTGGCCCACTTTGCCCTACTAAACAGTATATATCAAAATACTTGACGGAACTCGCCCAGCCTTACCTACTAAACATTGAGTTCTTTATATCTCCATTCACCTTAAAACCACTTCGAAAAGTTCTTCAGAATTATACAACTTCATAGGCATCCCATTCTTTCAGTGTGTTGGTCCGGGTAAGGAGACAATCTTTCAAGGCTTCTTTAAAATTTGAGTAGAGAAAAAGAATTTGTTACTACAGCATTGTAGGCTTTTGTCCTGAGACACTCAGCAATGCATCACATAGATTTAGTTGGATCCTGCTTGACGCTCAAGCCAAAAGAGCCAGTTTTATTCACCCTGTGCTGTAAAAACATCAGCAATTTTTACTACGCAGCCACCATTATAAGCTAACGATAATTGCTGCAGTATACATTGTGAAGAGCACATCCAACAAACTGGTTCTTCACGACTATAATTTAAAGAGGTAGAATAAAAACAGTAAGGTAAAAAAAAAACTGCACTTTCCAAACAAAATACTGAACTCCTTGTGTTCATTACAATATAAAAGACTTTTATTGAGTTCAGCAAAAGTACAATAATAATATTTGGTGTTAATTGTGGTGTCCAGCCTAGCGCCGCAGTTTTATCGTGGGGTCGATAATGCGCAGGCGCGCAAAACGAATAAGAGGCGTGCGCCGCAACCTGCGCGCGCGCTCATCTCGACGAGCCACGCACCGACGAACATGTGGCAATGAACGTCGCTTCGCCCCTGGAAACTTGTTTACTCCTTCGCATGAACCACGCAACGTAACAATACCCGAAGACATCTTTCATACGGTTGGCATCAACTACGTAGGGCCGCTACCCACCTCCACTGCTGGAAACCGCTACATAATTGTAGCTGCGGACTATCTGTCCAAATACGCGGAAGTGGCAGCTGCACCATCCGTGCCATCCGCTCACCTAGTCGATTTTCTGCAACACAGGTTTAAATGGATGCATGACTTGCCAAATAAATTGATATCAGATCGTGCCAATAACATTTCGCATCCGGGAACAACGAAAGTACCTTTCCACGGTGGGAGTGCAACATCATTACACATCCACGTTTCATCCCCAGGCAAATGGCCTTACTTAGCGAACAAACCAGAGCATTCAGGCCAGGCTCGCTCCATATACAAAAGTAGGACAGGAAGGTAGAGGTCGATTTAGACGTCCACCTTACGGCAGCTGTCTATGCGGTCAATACAGCGCTGCAGAGCTCTACTGATGTGACGCCGTATGAAATCGTATATGGGAAGCTGCCCCGGCTGAAAGCGGTCCTCAGGCTAGATGCCCCCGTTAGCGTCACGCGCTCTGACAGTCGCACAGTCACCTGCCAGAAGATGAAAGCTGCGGCAAGGAAAAAGCCACCCAAGCGCAAGAAAAACAGAAGTGCTTTTCTGACCGCAGTCGTCGACCTGTCCCTGCGTACAACATCGGAGACGAGGCGTGGGTGCAAAGAGGTGGCAACTGTCCGGGCAAGAAGCTACTCGCAAAGTTTGAGGGGCCCTTCATCATTACCCAGCGCGTAGGAGATAATACATGGCGCCTTAGCACCTCGGATTTAAGCTTTGGACTTGACCTGCGGAAAAGAAAAAAAACTTCGTCGTGCACGTGTCACGCCTCAAGAAAAGATTACGCCGATTGGACTGAACTGCCATTTGTTTTTTGTTTGCTAGGTCCGCAGCGTAATCGAGTGTGATGTGAAAGAACGGTGCCGGGGGCTCGGCTGTTTGCGCGAGGAGCGAGGTAGAGGAAGAGTTTTTGGGCAAATAATACAACAGCTGGCCCAGGAACGGGTGCTGTCTCTGTGTCTCCTTGATTCCTTTACAATACACACATACATTGCTCCCAGAAACTGCGTGAAATGCTGATGTCTTTACTGAAAAGGCAAGTGAGAACGCAGCCATATTTCGTTAAGACTCATGGGCTAACTAACCGAACAGGGCTGGGCCGGGTACGGGCCAGGTATGGGAAGACGGGGTTGGTTATTGAGCGGGGCAGTGCATGGCACTGTCGAACTCGGGCCATGGCTGGGCCAGAAAAAAACGGCCCAAGCAGTGGACTAGCTCCTGGTTCTTAAAAAAAGGTGCTCATCCGATTGAATATAATACAAAGAAATTGAATCTCTAAGAATGTGCACGTCTCTGGAAAAATAGTTAAAATTAAATCAAACGACCTTGAGAGGCATTCGCGTAGCTTTCTCTTATTTGGTCAGGAATCCATCACTGTCCAGCTCGGCCCTCGACGACCAGCTCAAGCTGACCAGAAAGCAGAGAAGATGGCAAGAGCCAGCGGAGCCCTAGACTAGGGGCCCCGACCATTAGCGATGCCCCTTCGTGGCAGTGGCAAGACAAAACTCTATCTTTCTAATAAAGTCTATCTATCTATCTATCTATCTATCTATCTATCTATCTATCTATCTATCTATCTATCTATCTATCTATCTATCTATCTATCTATCTATCTATCTATCTATCTATCTATCTATCTATCTATCTATCTATCTATCTATCTATCTATCTATCTATCTATCTATCTATCTATCTATCTATCTATCTATCTATCTATATATCTATCTATCTATCTATCTATCTATCTATCTATCTATCTATCTATCTAGATCACTTCCATCACAGTGATCGCAACAGAGATGCTGATGTATTGTATCAAAGAAATGGACGTAAAAAAGGAATTCGATTTTGGTGTGTTTCGTAAAGGCTACACATATAATTGGTTCCCGAGTTGTAGTTGCAGTGATGGAGCATCTGACAGTGGTTGTAGGTTTTGGAAGGGTTTGTATAGCGGCGTCGCAAAATCAAAGCAGAAGGAAACAGCGGGACACACACGAGCGGAGCGGAAGGAGTATATAGCTAGAGAACAGTTAAATTGTCTGAGCGTACTCCAGTTTTACAATGAAGCTACTGATGCGACTAGAATCGCTCTTAACAATACGCGCCTGTTTTCTCGGTTCTCTCAATAACTTGGATCACTTACGAAGTTTATATTTGAGAAATTTCGGGGAGTGCTATGGGGCGATACATATGCAAATTACCAAGTGTGTAATAATTAGCGGTTAAATAAAAATAGCTAAATCTGCGTTTATTCTAGAGGTGTTATAGGAAATGCTTACAAAGTTTCCGCACTTCCCTGGGAGGACCAAAAATGGCAGAGATTACGCATTTTATTTGCTTTGCTTCCACTTACATCGTAGGTTAACTATGCAAAATATAAAACATAGACACGAGGGTCTTTATATACAGCACTGCAACGGGATCATCGGTGAAGCGTTGCATATAAATAAACCAAGGATTAGCAGCAGTGTGAATAATAGAACGAATAAATCAAGTAAGAAATACCAGTAAGCATAACGGAACAAACAACATGGAAGCTCCAGAAGCAGAAACGAACATCAAACATTCAAGAAATATTTTTTATGAATTCTTCGAATGAAATAAGCAAACTTCGCATTTTAGAGACCTGGGTAAATTATTGCATAATGTGATCGCACAAAAGGATAAATTTGATTTGCCGATACCGTAGGTAAAAAAGATTATTGTTAGGAGCAAACCTGCTACAGTTGGTGTTTACTAAAAGCTTGAATCAATGAATTGTTATTTGTTGATGCAACAACGTAATTAGACTGAATTGAAATAAGTTATTAAATCGAATATGTTTTGCAGCGAAAGAAGAGCAGTGGCGCTGCCGGCACGAGAACGGTGCGAACTCTTCCGAATAGCTTGTGTTTGTAAATGCTGCAGGGATGAAGGATGAGACTGAGAAGTATTTCCACATGATACGACGCCATAACTGATATGAGTGTGTATGAAAGCAAACACAAAGGAAGGTTCTCATGAGAGGGCCGGGGTCCCTTTATGGGTGACGAGTACAAAGTTTGAAATGTTAAGGTATATTACGCACTATTAAAATAATGGCTCAAAACTCGCCTTCTCATGATATTCATGCGTTACATGAAGCGCGTAGTTTGAGTTGTCGCTCTGCTCGGGGAACTATAAGAAAGGCGTTGTTTATATTTAATTAAATAATAAAGCATGTTGGTCAGTGACGAACGATACATGTTTAACCTACCTAGCTTAGTTACAGCTTGTGTAGAAAATTACCTGCTTAAGGAAAGATGCTGCTCGAGAAATGTTTTTATATTATTGGTACTAGAGATTTGAAAATACTGCCACTCACAGAGTTCGTTATGCAGATTTCAGATATTTTGTTAGTTGTTGCGTAGCTGCTACATCTTTTTAGTTATGTCCTACACAACTGCAAAATATAGTGATCTTTGGAGGCATTTTCTTGTGTATAATATTTTCACTAAAAGCATCATGCTGTAGACCATTTAGTTCGTTTTAGACTGCAAAGAGCCCATATATATCCAACTGCAAGTCGAATTAGTGCAACTAGGAAAAAAAAGGAATAATACACTTCAACTAGTTTCGTTCAGAATCCCGTGAGACTAACACTGTGCACTTATAATTGTCCTATGCTAACGAAATTTGGCATACATACCCATTCAAGATAAGTAGAAGGCTAATATCTACTGGAAATTGCAATATCTCTGCGCAGTAGTTGCGAGAGCACAAGGTTATATTTCATGGGATTGTGAAAAAATTTCATTACAGTGTCCTAACTTTTTGGCATAGTTCCAGCAATTGTACAGCCGCCCAAATCTTTAACTAGCGTGCGCGAGTGGCGACTTTCTGTGCGCCAGCGCCTTAAATTAGGAACAAACTTTCAAATGACTGTGCTATCATTACGAGCTTTGTGAGCATAGTCAGATAGGATAGTCATTTATAAGTTTGTTCCTAATTTAAGGTGCTGGCGCACCGAAAGTCGCGCTCGCGCACGCTAGTTAAAGATTTGGGCGGCTGTACGTACATGCTGGTTGGATAGATATCGGCACTTTGCGGTCTACAATGCGCTAAATCAGCTACAGCACGAGGCTTTTGTGGAAGCTTTATACACAAGGAAATGCCTCCAAAGATCACTATATCTTGCTGTTGTGGAGGAGTCCATAATCTCTAGTAGAAATAATAATTAAAAAATGTTTCGAGTAGAATCTCTCCTTAAGCGTAGCAGAGTGTCATTTGGTCGTTATCCGCACTGGTGTTACGGGAGAAGTGCGTGAGTGCCGTGAGAAGGGTGAGCGGGGGTGAAGACGTTGTCGAGTGCTCGGAGTACGTTAGAAGACGAAGCTGGACGCGTGGCTCTGCACGAGCACAGTCGCTCTATAATAATAATAATAATAATAATAATAATAATAATAATAATAATAATAATAATAATAATAATAATAATAATAATAATAATAATAATAATAATAATAATAATAATAATAATAATAATAATGAGATGAGGCACGTGTACGCTGCAGCCAAAATCCGGAGACCACTCAGCACATCATAATTGAATGCGAAAGGATTAACCCAGTGAGAACAGTAGGCAACGTACAACTGCCAGAAGCACTTGGGTTTAAAGGCGATGGAAGCGTCAACCGCCCAGCAGTCGAGGTTAAGCAACAGGGCGAAAAAAAAATGCAGCGAAGAAATTGATACGACCGGATGTCTTGCCGTTATGGGCAGCGGCACAAGGTAGATTTTGAAAAGAAATATAAAAAAAATCGGGAGATTTATACAAAAAATGATAGACTAAAAACATGTATAGCAGAACTGATTAAATCAAGCAGGCTAGCTGACTATTTCTCACCGCCCCGTTTCAAAGGGGATGCCATTAACTCATCATCATCATCATGACTCCTTGCGCTCTAGGACGCGTGCATGGGACATGTTGATGCAGCAGCTGGCAAGCGCTGCGGAAAAATGGTGCTGCTGCTGCTGATGATTTATTGGCCTAAACATTGAAATGGTGCGGTGACAATAGTCACCTAGCCTGCTTGATTTATTGGGCATACTATAAATGTTTTTCCTTGTAGCAGTTTTAGATTCATCTCATTATTAACACCGGAGTCTAGCGTGTGCCTCGATTACGGCCGCCGCCACGCAGGAGCAGAACCGGAGTAGTCACTTGACCAGGAGAGGAGAGCCGCGCCGGGGGAGGGCAGGTTATCAGAGGAGAAGAGGCACGCGGGGGAGGAGGCGACGGACGAGAGGGCGCGCACTGGGGGGAGGAGGCGACCACAGCGACGCTGTGCATTCGAGGCCGCTTGGTTGGCCCGAACGCTGCTACTTGCGTGGGGTTTAGCGTGGGGTGGGGCGCGTCGGAGGCCCCGGGCGACGGCGTTCCTAGCCCGCTGCGGGTAAAATCCCTATATAAGAAAAGTACCGCCATCTACTCTTTCCTCCGCCGCCTCCTCTCCTAAAGCGCTTGCTTTTTATTGCGATAGCAATTATATGGACACTTCAACCGGATTTCTGCCGTCGGCGTCGCCGTCGTCGTCGCCGTCGCCGTGAGGTTCCGTATAGATAAATTCTTCGCCGCGCGCCGTATGCCCGAGAGGAAACGTGCGGGGACGCGCGCTATCACGGAGAGCGAACGCACCCATCTCCCACGCGCAAGCAAGGAAGCAGGAAGCCAGCGCCGGAGGGAGCGGGGGGGGGAGGGGGGGCGCACTTCTACTCTGCCAACAACCGCGCTCGTCGCTCGTCCGCACCGTCTCTTATCTCCACACGGCTCTGACCTTTATGCGCCGTGCATTCGCCGCTCAGTTTCCGTTGAAGCGATAGACCGCACGTACCTTCGCCCGCTGCGGCGTATGCTTGCTGCCAGCGTTTTGACAGTCGTTGTCTGCAGTCATTCAGTGTGATCATTCGTGTTTGTTTGTGCGCGCTCACACCACGCTTGTTAATTCAGTTAGTACTAGTCGGGCGACATTTTCCAACGCACGCTACACATGCAATGCTGCCCGGATCGGCAGTGCAGCGCTACAGGTGTGTCCCTTCGCACGCGCTGCCCACGGGAAGCGCTTCTCATCAACACCACCGTTTCACACGCGTCTTCTCGTGGTCATTCTCTTCATGTCGGTCTACTTACGCCGCAGCACACCTGCTTACTTAATCAGCTCATGTTTACTACAATTCATATTGCTACCAAAGCCGCTCACCTTACTTCGTATGACATTGCTGTGTTGCTATCGCATTCATTGCTTCGCCCTTAGGGCGAAACTGTGACATTTTTTTCTTTACTTTTTGCTTGCGAAAGCCAAGTCGACGGTGGCGCACCTAGAAAGTCCACGTTGAAGCTTTCAGGCCGGGCGCGCGCCGCCGCCGCCGGCGGCGACTGCGGCTGCGCAGAGGACTTTCAACATGGCTCTAAGGCGGAAAAAAAGAAAATATAAAGAAGTGAAAAGCTCGCGCTATCATCGTCCAATCGGAGATACAGGCGGGAGAGAAGCGGCGTTTATCAAAGGATGGCGGTACTTTTCTTATATAGGGATTTTAGTTGCGGGGGATGGGATGCCTCGGCTTCCACGGGCAACGGCGTTCCTAGCACGTTGCGGGGGATGGGAACCGTTGGATCCCCAATGATCGTATACCACAGTGATCGCAAGGCCTTGCTTGAAAAAGGCAAAAAAAAAAAACACCCGACGTGACGCCTGCGACAACCCCAGCAATGCGAGTGATTAAAAAGTGAATAAAAGCTTTTTCTACCGTACCTTTATGTACATGCCTCACTAATAAAATGCAGCCAGTTCCACGAAGTGAAATCAGCCGAAACTGCGGAGATCTCTGGTCGTTCCTTCGGTTTAAAACGAAGACTACCACAGCGAAAAAAAAAAGAGAAACATACGTGAGAATCGCATAAACTGAACGACCACAGCTCCACTGTTTCGACAGATTTCACTTGCTTGCTTGCTTGCTTGATCCTCATCCGTGGCGCTTACCAACTACGGGGGATTGGCCAAGAAGCAGGCGGTTAAAGGTTGAAGGGAAGGGGGAGACGAAAAAAAAAAGACCTATAAAAAGTGAATCAGGATGAAGTATAGCGTTTATGATAATTTGGAAAGAGATTTAAAGGGTAGAGACCGTATTAAAATCATTGTAATTATATATAATCAGCAAAAAAGATTTTTTTTCACTTCATGGAACTGGCTGCATTTTCCCCGTTCTTTTTCTTCCTCAATCTTCATTGTACCGCTACCTATGCAGCTGCTACATGGCATGCCACCTGGTGATATATGCAACTACATTGCAAAGTGGGCACTTATCAACGGTACGCGGCGCACATCTCACATCCCGTGACTTCTCGCTCGTTAGGACGTGTGTAAAGGATAAAGCACTGCACGGGCTCGGGCTTACCCGAAAGCCTGGGCCCGGCCGGGTAGGGCAGTTTTTTCACGGGCTCGGGCCGGACTCAGGCACGGCATAGGTTCTTGACCCGGGCCGGGCCCGGGTATTTCGACGCGGGCCCGGGCCGGGCTCGGACGTTCTGGTGGTGTGCATGTAACGTGCAACGAGTTATCCTCACGCGTCTCGACTCTGAAAAACCTCTTGCCCCGGCGCAGCTGGAAGCT
Source organism: Dermacentor silvarum (assembly GCF_013339745.2). Lineage (NCBI taxonomy): Eukaryota > Metazoa > Arthropoda > Arachnida > Ixodida > Ixodidae > Dermacentor > Dermacentor silvarum. Next base: position 31,187,313 of record NC_051164.1, read on the forward strand.
GGCAGTGTTACTCCTGTGTACTTCCCTTTTCTTCTTCCGTCGTATTCTGCGCTGTTTGAACAGAATGTAAAAGTCCACAAAGACCGAAGTCACCTCAACTCAAAGGATTCCATTGTATTCCATACCTAAATCAATGTAATTAATGCTTTCAGCGCGGTGTAAGCGCGTTCGTGACTTGCTGATTACGTCAAAGGCGAATGAGTAAAACGATGACTGGTAAGATAAGATAATTCCTCACGCGGCTGACATGGCACTGCGTCCATCCATGATTGCACGCATGTTCTCAACTGGCCGCCTAGCAGCAGCGCATTACGCTGCACCACGGAGGAACGAGAATCTTTCTCCAGTTACTCCATCCATGCGCTGCGCTCACGACCGGTCGTGGCGGCGCTTCGGCTATAGTGTACTAGAATACGGTTTAGTGGGGCAAGCGGCTGGGGCGGCGCAGGCTTTGCAGTGAGGCGTCCGACGTGGAAAAATACTGTGGCGGCGTGGTGATAGAAGTCATCTTCATCTTTCTGGGGTTTTACATGCTAAAACCAGTTCTGATTATGAGGCAGGCCGTAGTGGAGGTCTCCGGATTAATTTTGTCCACCTTTACCGTGCACTACAACGCAAGCACAGGGGCGTTTTTGCATTTCGCCTCCATCGAAATGCGGCCGCCGCGGCCGGGATACGATCCCGCGATCTCGTGCTCAGCAGCGCAACGCCTTAGCTGACTGAGCCACCGCGGAGGGTGGCGAAAGAAGTCGATTGGGCCGCATCAAAGTCGCACCGTTGGAAACTGCTGGCGATACTGCTCGGCAGGGTCCTTCGTACTACTTTGCGCGCTGGTATTTCCGTTGAGACCGCTAAAGTGGTGTTATTTGCATTTGAGATGTAGTTATGCCTTAAGAATAAATTCCTTTCATGCTCTTCTTTATTTAATTTTTTTTTAATGCCACTCGGTGGTCTTTTTCGGTCTCGGGCCGGGTTCGGGCGGGTTTCGAGTCGGGCTCGGGCCGGGCTCGGGCATAAGGAAAAGGGGTGGCGGGCCGGGCCGGGCGGGTAACGTAGATTATTTCCGGGCCCGGCCCGGGCCCGGGTTTTGCCATCAGTGGTATACCACTGCAAGGGGCTGCGGAAAGGTACCCTATACTAGAGCGCTGCAGCGGCCGATTTTTTCAGACCGGGCCCGGCCCGGGCCCGATTTTACATCGGGCTGCCCACCCGAGCCCGACCAAAAGTTTGATGGCAAAACCCGGGCCCGGCCCGGGCCCCGAAATAATCTACGTTACCTCTAACACTGTGCCACTCTATAGAGTGGCACAGTGTTAGATAGCTGACGCTTGCGCAGAGTGGCCGAGTTCGATCCTGGTGGGAACTGGGTATTTTTTTTTTTTCTGATTCCTGGCGATAGCTTCGACGGGCGAAGGCGGTGGCGGGCACCATCGCCAACCGAAACGGCTATTGGAAGGAATCCATAACAGCTTAATCTGCAATATATGTCGATGGTCTTCGCACTAGAATTATTTGCGTATGTGGAAGTCAACGACGAGTCGACGAAACCTGAGGGACCTTTTCTGCGCAATATCAATATTTTTACAGAGAAGCTGTTTCTACAGACCCTGTGCCGTCGCTGTCGGTTCGCTAAAACCCACGTGAACTAGCGAGAGAATAGAAGAAAAGAAGAGCTCAACATTGTGAGAATGCTGTGAGAGGGTGCAGATGAAAATGAGAAACGGGGAGGGGGTTGACGGCAGTCGCGCCATCCAATACTCGCGTTGGAGGGGGAGAGAGCGAGGCACGCGGACCAGTGACGATGTACGAAAAAAAGTAAGTAAACGGAGGATTGGGTTGACAGGGTTTCGCGTTAGCGTTGGTTGTATATACGGAGCTTTGATCGGAGTCTCTTGTCTGGGAACATCGCACAAAAAGCGTGAGGAACGCGCTAGGAACGCCGTCGCCCGTGGACACCGACGCGACCTATCCCCCGCAAGTAGTGCCGCCACGTTTGGGACAGCCAAGCGGCCGCGAATGCAACAACGGCTCGGACGCTCGCTCCCATTGCAGCCGGTCTGAATTGCTGGCCGCTTAACACAGCTTCGCTGTTCGACCACGTTCACAGAGTGGAAGGGTGGTGATTTTTTTACTGTACCGAAATGACCGCATGTTGAAGAACGCTGAGTTGAAGCGTCCACGCAGCAGCATTGGATGGTTTGCGTAATCATGCTTTGTAACCCTTCGGATGACAGTCTATTTTATTGCGACAGCAATTATATGGACACTGCGAGCGCATTTGTGCCGTCGCCGTGATGTTCCGTATAAAGTCCAAACACGATAACAGCTTCGCCGCACGCCGTACGCTGTATGTGCGTGTGAAAGCTTGCGTGGGTTAGCCGACGATCGCGGCTCAATCTTGCGCGCACGAGGGAGAGAGGCGTGCCTTCTTCTGAGGCGCGCGAGCCACGGGGGGGGGGGGGGGGAGCGAGGGAAGAGGGGGGGGGGGCGTTTTTGCTTCCCGCGGCTGCTTCACGGCGGCGCGGTGCCGTATCTTGCCAGTCATCTGCGACGTTGGAAAAGTGAGCGCCCGCGTGGGCCTCAACTTCAAAGCGATCTGCGATGTGGACAAAGTACACCAACTGCAGATAGCATGGAGAAAAAAAAAAAAAAAAAAACTGAGGAGGCCCTATCCACTCCACGCGCTATGAGAAAGGTGCGGATGAGCACGAGATCCTGGGATCGAATCCCGGCCGCGGCAGCCGCATTTCGATGGAGGAGAAATACAAAAACGCCCTTGTGCTTGCGCTATAATGCACGTTAGAGAACCCCCGGTGGTCAAAATTATTCTGGATCCCTCCACTACGGCGTGTATTATATTCAGAACTGGTTTTGGCCCGTAATAACCCAAGAATCATTCAGAAAACTGGGTAGGAAGTGACGTAGTCATAGCATTTTCATTATTTTTTCACGACTTTTGCGCTGTAGCGGCCATGTTATTGCGGCACAATGGCGATTTTGTTATGGTGTGTGCTTCCACATGTGTTGCCCCCCACGCTTCGTACCGTGGCAAAGGCGTCGTTTGGGCAGGTTTGCGTTAGTCTCTTTTTTTTTGTTCCGCTGTTTTATCTGCACCGTGATCTCCCAGATGTTGCTGTGGCCAGGTGGGACTGAAGGAACTGAAACGCGTGAGACGAATGCGCAGGCAACGCTGTACGCAATGTACCGCGCCACGGCAATATACACGAACTAAGGAATATCTGCGGGAAATTTCGCCCTTTTTGGCGGAATCATACTATTGTGCCATTGTAGACCGAAACCACTGTGTTTCAAAATCTGTACAATGAACACCTAGCAGGTCAGTGACAGTCGTGCAGCATTCCTGCTTTTGACAGCGGGCGATAATAAGTAACGATGATAAAGTAGAACGTTAGCTAGAATGCGTAATCCCCGCTTTAGAACTCTGTGTTCAGTAACAACTTGCTTTGTACATATTAGAACACATATTGCTGGACTACTTTTTGTTTCTCGCAGTACTCGCGAGAGTACGAGCTCGTTTGAGGAGCTCGTCCGGGCAGCCCGGTCGCGCGCAGCGCGGCGTGGCTTCGCCAGAAATGTAAGCAAGAGAGTAAAATCTACCACGACAAGATGGTGGAGTCACACCAACTTCCGAAGTCACTTGGGTTCACATAGAGTGATGTCAGGGCCCCTCCTCAGTTTTTTCCTTCCTCCATGTGCTTTCGAAGTTCGCGTTGAAGCGTGAAGCAGCACGAAGGTCAATTCTCTCGCGGCTCCTGCCGCGCTTCTTGACTGCCGCGTTTTGATGGCGAGTTTCGGCGGTCATCGAGCGAGATGTGTTCATGTTTACCTGCGCGCGCGTGGCATCGTGCTTGTTTATTTAGTTAGTAAGTGGGTGCATGTGTGTTTCTACGGCCGATAAAACTAATATGCTTTCTTCTTATAGCTACCTACTAATTTGCAAGACTGCTACGTTTTTTTTTTGCTCATCTATCCTGCGGCCAATCTATAGTAGCGTACTTCTACAGGCTGCTGAATTTGTGAGAAATGGCTTAGCATACAATCAGTGATTTCCCTCTACACGCTCTAGGGGGTGATATGCGCACACCCTTGTTCTCTTGAAGATTTTTTTTACGCAAGACAGATAATTTTGTTTGATAGCGGCTGACGAATGCCATGCACGCGAAGGGATAGTCTCTATAGCTGGATTGCGGTAGCAGAAATCACGACGTCCGCACAAGTATGCATAGATGCTCACAACATTGTTTATATTTCACTTACAGGATTAGTTAGTGAATGGTCGTTGTAATTTTTCAACAAGTTGTGTGTAGGAGCCGTGAATTCATATCTAGATGTGTCAATGTGTCATGCAAATTGTCGTGGCTGATATTAAAGCTCGGATATACACCTCCCGTGTGTGTGCATAGTGTCGGGCATGGATGTAACTTCTTGGTGTTTATGTAGAGGAAACATTCTATGCACCATTTTTCTTCTTTAGTTTTATCTATTCATATTGCCACTTAAGTCCTTGTGTAAGACAAGTAACTGTTAGCGATCTTTGTTGCGAGTTTTAAGTCAAATACGTTGCTAGTCCTGCGCGATACATCGATGGCACATCTAGCGCTCCTGTATTATTCATTTTCTCACGCTTGCTTCAGTCAGGCTTCCACGAGAGCGGTCACAGGGAGGAAAATAATGTATTGGGCTCAAGGCATTCGATGCCAGAAAAGCCTTTATTGCTTCGCCCGCCAAGAAACTTCCAGAAGCCGTAGTTGGGTCTACGATGAAGATGTGTCAGATGTCAGAAGCGCCGCTGAAGATTTTGTGTTGCTGAACTCTGAAGCAATGCTAGACGCTGACCCAACATTTACCGCAACGGCATCACCCGGAGCACCGCCACTATCTTGTGTTTTGGCGAAGTTCAAGAAGATGTCCTGGAGTGTGTTCTCACCGACGAGGGCGTGTTCGAGGGGGTAGCTTTTCTGCAGTTTGCCCACCTTGGTGAACAGCTCGCTCCAAGGAATTCGCTCCATCAGATGGTAGCTAAGCAGGTTCTGGAGCGAGAGAAAACACCAGTTGATGATGTACTACGTGTGAGCACCACGTGCCACAAGAGAAGCAATAATCGCACCCTAGTGTCTACCCCTCTTTCCCCTACAAAATATACATGCCTCCTAACCGCAATGCACGAGAATATAACATGAATAATTTGGCAAACAACACGGGCGGTCCAGCTATTATGCTCCAAGTTAAAGAAATAAGACCGATCATTCCGCAGGAATGCGACCAAGCACACATTGATGAATGTCTTGTTGAAAACACTCCAGCATACTTTTATTGCGATAGCGATGGTATGGACACTCTAGGCGTATTTCTGCCGTCGTCGTCGCCGTGAGGTCCCGTGTAAAGTCCACTGGCGATAAAATCGGCGCCGCGCGCCATACACTCTATGTGCGAGTGAAACCATGCGACGGTGAGCCGGCATTCGCGGCTAGAGCACACAAGGGCACACTCCAGTCACGCACAACGCTCCGGGGGGAGGAGGGGGGGGGGGACTCGTTCTGCGCCTCGAGGGTCCGCCCGCGCCGCTGTACCTTGAAAGCTATCGGCGGAGGCGGCAGAGTCCACCCTCCCTGTGTTTTCCCGGCTGAGATCGCGTTGATGCGTGCGCCGGCACGAAGTTTAATTCGCGCGCTGCAGCTGCTGCGCTGACTCACTCCAGCGTTTTGACAGCGAGTTTCCGCGGTATCGAGTGAGATACGTTCTTGTTTGCTTGTGTGCGCGTGACACCCTGCTCGTTAACTTAGTGTGTCAATGTTTACAAGTTTATACGGCCGATAAAACTTCTATCCTTACTTTGTATAGCTGTCCACTAATTTGCTATCAGAATCGATGCGACGCCTTTCGGGAGAAACCGACCTTTTTTAGTCCCTTGCATCCAATAGGTTTAAAGTAGCCAGATAAGCGTTTATTGTTATTCTAAATCTCAAAATGATAATTAGTGGTAGAAGAGAATCATAGCACATGTTAAAATACAGCGTTTTCAGGTTCGCGTGTTTATTTTGCTCTCCCGCTTGCCCATCTCGCACACATGGGATGACACTGCTATCAAACACAGACGTATATGCCGGTAAGCTCATGTGATAGAAGTCGGAAGTAAAGTGCTTTAAGCGATTCAAAGTGTTCCAAAGCAGAAAATAAATCTGAAACCTTTCGCACTTCAACAAAGCTAACTTTGATGCTCTAAACTGTGGCCTGTGCACATTTCTTGACCCTTTTTGGAAACATTTGGACAAGCGAGATCTTCAAACTAATAGGAACATGTTACTCTCTAAGGTGAATGAGCTCACCAGCACATACATCCCCTTACACACAGTCACTTCTAATTGCAACGAGCCATGGTACAACACCCATACTGAACGTCTTTCAAACAAGAAACCTCTCTATAGATCAACCAAAATGACTTCGAATGCCAGGCGGTTGAGGGATAATAAAGTTGTTTCAGAGAAATACACACGTGCGCTTAAAAACGCCAAGGACAACTTTTTTTCTAATGCTCTGCCATCAATACTAAAACAGACACTAAGACATCCTGGAGCATTAAAAACCACAGCGACAAGGGTGAGGTAAGCTTAGTCGATTACGCAGGTCACGCCATTCCATCAAGCAAATGCGCATCTGTCGTGAACGATGCTTTTCAAAAACTTTTTCTGACACTTCTGATGTTGTCCTTCCTGCCGCACAATTTTACAACCACCCTGTAATGTTTCCAATGTAGTGAAGCGTTGGAACTCTGTAGTGGGTCGTTCGCTCCAGCGCCTTGAAGTGGGTCTCCCTCGCCAGTACCTTCTAGTGGGTCGTTTCCTTCGGCTCTCGAGCGCCGCTCGTGCGGGGAGTCCGTGCTGCGCTTTTTGGACAGTCGCCCTTGCGCTACTTCGAGTGCCATCCAATAAACATCCTTATAAATTGGTAGAGAGCGCTGTACCCTCAAGACCGCTCCGAAGCCCCTTCGATGCCCCTGGAGCTTCGATCCCGTGCACTACCATCTACCATGCCGCAAGACGCCTCCCAGCAAACGCCTCCTCCCGCACCACCCGCATGTGCTGGTGTCCCTCGTCAACGCGATCCACCTGTCTTCACTGGCGCGGATGGCACCGACGTGGAGGACTGGCTCGCTATCTACGAGCGCGTGAGCGTACCCAACAAATGGGACGAGGTAGGAAAATTGAGCAACTTGGTATTTTACCTGGCGGGAGTAGCAAGTCTGTGGTACAACAACCACGAGTCCGATTTCCCGACCTGGTCCGCTTTCAAGACTGCAATTATCGACGTGTTTGGCCGCCCTGCTGTTCGTAAGCTACAAGCAGAACAGCGTTTGCGCGAACGGGCTCAGCAGGCAGGGGAATCTTTCACCAGTTACATAGAGGACATCCTGGACTTGTGCAAGAAAACCAACGCGACCATGTCCGAGTTGGATAACATCAAGAATGTCATGGAGGGCATCGACGACGACGCCTTCACCATGTTCCTCGCCAAAAATCCTCGCACGGTGGCGGAGCTAATAACCCTGCGCCAGAGTTATGAGGAGCTACGCCGGCAGCGGTCGTTGACCCGTCGGCCGCCAGCACGGGACGCAGATCTCGCTGGCTTGTCAACCGTTTCTGACTACACCACCTTGCTGGCAGAAATGAAGACATTTGTGCGCGAAGAAATTGCGCGCCAGCTCTCTCTGCTGCCCTTTGCCCACCCGCAGCATGTGGAACAGCCATCAACCACACTCCCGCCTCCCATCCGCCGAGTGATTGAACAGGAAATCGCCGAAGTCATGCCCGAATGTCACCAGCGCCCTCCGGCACCGGCGCCACTTAGCGACGCTCAAGTTGTCGCTAGACCGGCCCAAGCGATCTCTGCGGCTGCCCCGTTTAGTTACGCCGAAGCCGTCGCTGGACCACCGTCGCTCCAAGCGGTTGTACCGCCTACGTACGCCGATGTCACTAGGCTCCGTCTGCAGCCCACCATGCAGCCAAATCAGCAGCCGCTACGTCCACCGCGTCCTGAGCCATGGGTGGGACCCTCTCCGGCAAACCGTTAGCGCACTTCCGACAACCGCCCCATATGCTTTGCGTGCGGTTACGCCGGCCACGTTGCACGTTTTTGCAATCGCGTGCAGCCCATCACCCGTAATGAGCCAGTCCAGGCGCCCTAATTACGAACCACCACCGCCTGCGTCACCGACGTTCCGCCCAGCTTCATCTACCCGCCGTTCACCGTCTCCACGACGTCGCTCATTGTCGCCGATGCGGCCACGTCAGGTCGCGCGAGATCGGGAAAACTAGACGTCGCAGTCCACGAGGCAAGGGCTGCGACACTATCGAACTGTGAAAGCCCTCAGCAGAGACCTTCGAACATAATAGACGTGTTTGTAGACGGTGTTCGCGCATCTGCCCTTATTGATACTGGAGCCGCCGTATCCGTTATGGACGCCACACTTAGCCGTTTCCTACGAAAAGTGACGACGCAACTTTCGGGGCTATCCCTTCGTACGGCTAGCGCCCAAAGTATTCACCCAACAGCAGTATGCAAAGCTCACGTAGTCATTCAGGACGCCACGTATGCCGTCGAATTCATCATCCTTCCTGCTTGCTTGCACGACATCATCCTGGGATGGGATTTTCTCTCCCGCCACAACGCCTTCATTCATTGCACACCCGCCGAAATAGAACTCTCGCCGTTCTCAGAGATGACGCCGGCAGACAGACCATCGCTTTCGAAGAAGATACTCGTCACAGACGATACCCAAGTGCCTCCGAATGCGCCAGCGGCTGTGTCAGTGTACTGCGACGGTCTCTGCGACACCATTGCACTCCTTTCGCCATCTGATCGCGTTCGCACTAAGAAAGGATTGTTGGTCCCCTTTGCGACAGTGCAACTCACTCACGGTGACAGTGCTATTTTTGTTAGCAATCCATCCCCCTATACTGTCACATTGCTGCGAGGGGAATGTCTCGGCAGAGTGGAACCCCTCGAAGAGGCACAAATTGTGGACGCACCCGATGACACGCACTGGCCCAGCTTCTGTACGCTCAGTGCTGTTTCAAAGTCGGATTCGTCGCCCGAAGATGTATTTGGCTCCTCCATCGATGAAAACCTTACGCCGGTCCAGCGTTCACAGCTTCTGTGCCTGTTGGAAGAATTTCGCCCATCTTTCGATGTCGCGCAGACTTCCTTGGGCCGCACGTCCACTGTCACGCATGGCATCGACACTGGCTCCCAACCGCCACTGCGGCAACGTCCATATCGCGTATCTCCTGCAGAGCGTCGTGTAATTAACGAGCAAGTCGATGACATGCTTCGACGGGATGTTATTCGACCACCAAACAGTCCCTGGGCGTCTCTGGTCGTTCTTGTTGCGAAGAAGGACGGTTCCGTACGGTTCTGTGTAGACTACCGACGGCTCAACAAGATAACCCGCAAGGACGTCTATCCGCTGCCACGAATAGACGACGCGATTGACAGCCTCCAAGGAGCTGAATTCTTTTCATCGCTCGATTTGCGCTCAGGGTACTGGCAAGTCCCTATCGCTGAGGACGCTCGACCGAAGACAGCCTTCGTCACGCCCGACGGCTTGTACGAATTCAACGTCATGCCGTTCGGACTGTGTAATGCGCCCGCGACCTTCGAGCGTATGATGGATACCTTCTTGCGCAACCCAAAGTGGCACACGTGCTTGTGCTACCTCGACGACGTCGTCGTTTTCGCTCCGGACTTCACGCATCTTCAACAACTCCGGCATGTTTTGACGCGCTTGAGCAACGCCGGCCTACAGTTGAATCTAAAGAAGTGCCGATTTGCAGCACGGCAGCTGACAATACTGGTCTACGTCGTGTCCAAGGATGGAATTCTCCCAGATCCTGCCAAGCTTCGGGCCGTAGCCGAGTTCCCCAGACCTACGTCCGTCAAAGAACTGCGCAGTTTCGTAGGACTGTGTTACTACTTTCGACGTTGCATTCGAAACTTCGCCACTATTATATCGCCGCTGACGAAGCTCCTTGGCAGTACGGGGCCCCTCGACTCGTGGTCGTCAGTGTGCGAGGACGCGTTCGCAAAGCTCCGTCGTTTGTTGACGTCTCCGCCCATACTACGCCACTACGACCCTACGGCCCCTACAGAGGTGCACACGGACGCCAGCGGTGTTGGCCTTGGCGCTGTCCTTGCGCAGCGCAAGCCACGGTTCCCGGAATATGTCGTGGCGAATGCAAGTCGTACGCTTACTAAAGCCGAGGCCAACTACACCGTCTCCGAAAAAGAATGCCTGGCGATCATCTGGGCCCTTACGAAGTTTCGCCCTTATTTGTATGGTCACCCGTTCGATGTCGTTACTGACCACCATGCACTATGCTGGCTGTCGTCGTTGAAGGATCCCTCAGGCCGTCTCGCCCGTTGGGCACTTCGTCTGCAGGACTCCGACATCCGCGTGCTCTACCGCAACGGACGCCAACATGCCGACGCCGACGCCCTCTCGCGCTCCCCCTTACCCGACGACAACGCCCACTGCTCAGGAACTCAGCTGGCCGTTTCTTCCATCGACCTTCACACCATCGCTACAGAACAGCGCAAGGACCAATGGATTGTCTCGCTGATAGACTTGCTCACTGATCCGTCGGCAACACCACCCACGCGTGCATTGCGTCGTCAAGCCCACCATTTCGCCGTTCGCGACGAGCTCCTTCACCGACGCAATTACAGTGCCGACGGCCGCCAGTGGTTACTGGTAGTACCCCGCAGTCTCCGTTCTAAAATATGTGAATCCTTCCACTCTGATCCACAGTGTGCACACTCTGGGGTATACAAAACTTACCACCGAATTCGACAACGGTACTTTTGGCGGGGAATGTACCAGTACGTGCAGAAATTTGTTCGCTCCTGCCTCGATTGTCAGCGCCGGAAATCTTCGCCGCACCTCTCGCCAGCAGGTCTACAACCTTTGCCATGTCCTAACCGGCTGTTTGGGCGCGTTGGCATCGATGTATACGGACTTCTTCCTCTGACGTCGGCTGGTAACCGCTGGGCCATCGTCGCTGTTGACCATCTCACGCGATATGCCGGAACTGCCGCCCTTCCAGCGGCTACAGCACGAGATGTTGCCTCTTTCCTGCTTCACCGATTCATACTGCGTCACGGTCCACCCCTGGAGCTACTCAGTGATCGAGGCCGTGTCTTCTTGTCGGAAGTCGTCGAAGCCATTCTCAAAGAGTGTCACGTCGTTCACCGAAAAACTACTGCTTACCGCCCACAGACAAACGGTCTCACAGAGCGATTTATCCGCACGCTCGGCGACATGCTCTCAATGTACATCGCTGCCTACCGCACCAATTGGGATGCCATTCTGCCCTTCGTCACCTACGCCTACAACACCGCCCCTCAGAGTACTACTGGCTTCTCACCGTTCTTCTTACTGTATGGCCGCCACCCGACGCACACGATTGACACGATCCTTTCGTACAAGCCAGACACGACTGAGTATACCCCTATATCTGCCACAGCCAGACATGCTGAAGAGTGTCGCGACCTGGCCCGGACCTTTACTACAAATGCACAAGAGCGGCAGAAGAGCATTCGCGGCGACACCAGCACTTCTGCGCCTACATTTTTTCCTGGGGCGCTCGTCTAGCTCTCAGTCCCTACCACCGCAACTGGACTCTCTTCGAAACTGCTACCCAAATACGAAGGCCCCTACCGTGTCGTCGAACGCACGTCCCCAGTAAATTACCTCATCGAACCCGTTGAACCATCTTCGGATATGCGCCGTCGAGGGCGCGACATCGTCAATGTGGAGCGCCTCAATATATACCATGACCCACTCATGGTGACAACCTGTTAAGTCGCCGGGTGGCTCCCTTTTCAGACCCGGGGTAATTGTAGTGAAGCGTTGGAACTCTGTAGTGGGTCGTTCGCTCCAGCGCCTTGAAGTGGGTCTCCCTCGCCAGTACCTTCTAGTGGGTCGTTTCCTTCGGCTCTCGAGCGCCGCTCGTGCTGAGAGTCCGTGCTGCGCTTTTTGGACAGTCGCCCTTGCGCTGCTTCGAGTGCCATCCAATAAACATCCCTATACCAATAATAATTGACCCAGCTGGTGTTGAGGGCATACATAGCGGAATGAAACTTTCATCATCCGCGTGCGGCGGTTTCATAAGCCTAAAGTTCTTGAAAAGCACTGCGGCCTACTCCTCAATAATACTAACAAAGGTTTTTGAACAGTCGGTTGACACAGCTTCTCTACCGGCTGAGTGGGAAAGTCGGAAAGGTCATTTCACTGCACAAATAAGGTAATAAGCATTCCCCACTTAACTACCGGCCAATTTCACTAACTAGAATCCCCTTAAAAGTTTTAGAACACATCTTGTTTTCTGGTCTCGCTAACTTTCTTGAATCGAACTTCTTTTTCACTCGCGTGCAACACGGTTCAGAAAGTCACACTCTTGTTAAACGCAACTATTCACAACTGAGTATCAATTTCGATCGATCCTGCTTCGCAGATTAAATATTTCTATATTTCTGAAAAGCATTCGACAAGGTATGCCATAAACTTCTACTTCTTAAGCTTCGTCTTCTAAACAGAGATAGCAAACAGAGATAGCAAGATAGCACTCAGAGCTTAGCGGCGTTTACTCTGGTGTACCACAAGGCTGGGTACTTGGCCATCTTTCTTATTTAGATTATTGATTTGCCATCCTGCGTTTCCTCTCATAATCATTTGTTTGCTGACGACTGCGTAATCTTCCGGGAAATACTAACTGCGAATGATATAACCTTTCTACAAAACGATCTTAACGCTGTTTCAAGTCGGTGCAAGAGATGGTGTATGGAACTAAACATTAACAAGTGTAAATTGATGCGTGTATCACGAAGCAATCAAGCCCCACACACTTACCTTTGAGACAACGTTCCGCTAGACCCCGTGACTAGCTACACATACTTCCGTGTACAACTTCGCAGCAACATTGCCTGGACTACTCACTGCGCTTACGTCGTACGCAACGCTAACAGAAGTTTGGACTTTCGTCGTCGTAACTGTCCGCTTTCCCCATCTAGTTTAGAATGATGCTCTATAAAACACCAATTAATAATGCGCCCAAAGTTGGAATACGATGCGTCTGTTTGGGATGCAGCTCATGAAAACATTATACATTCTCTTGAAACGGTCCCGAATAACGCAGTCCGTTTCATCCTGTCTAATGGGAACAGTACTGCAAGCATAACCGCCATGAAATTAAGTATACCTTACCTTCTCTCGCATCTAGTCGCAAACAACTTCATGTCTGTCTTTTTCATAAAATGGTTCATCACCCCGAATTACACAAGGAACTGCTTTAGTCACCGCAATAGATATCTCGAAGAGTAGATCATACTAACAAGGTCGGCATACCTTCTTCCAGAACCAATTCCTTTTCACTTTTATTTCCCCCACGCATATCTTCCCTTCCTCCTGAAAATGTTGCTCCAATTCTAAACCATGAACTCCTTAAACAAGCCTTAGCTAATATTGTTTAAATAGATCCCTTTATGTACCTGCTACGTTTACATTAACAATGCTAGCCTTCCCTTATTTTTTATGTTTTATTCTTGGCTGCCTTATAGCTAACTTGTATGATAGAGCCGATTTTTGTACCTGCAACTTATACCACTGTCGCACTGGTGTAAACACTTTTTTGCTGAGTCATCTTTCCTCCGAACAACTATTTTGCAAAGTAAATGCTGCAAGCCATCCTCATTTCAGCATACACGGACCATGACTCAGCACCTACCTTTTGATTCATAGTGACTCTGAACCAATATTATGCAGTCATTTTTGCAAGTCATCCTTCATTTACCAAACTCGGCCCGTGACTAAGCACTTTTTTGCTTTGTGATGATCACTCTGAAGCCACAATTTAGAGTCATTTCTGCAATTCATGTTGCAAGTCATTTCTGCAAGTCACCCTTCCTATGATTCACCAAACTCGAACTCAGACTCAGTGCTTTTTTTGCTGAGTCACTCCCACTTGGATCCTCAAACCTCACATATATTTTTACCAAGTCACTCCCCTACTCTATAACTCCTTGATTGACGCTTATTCAGAATTGATTCACTTTTGATTCCCCCTATCACTGCTTGGTTCACCTTCATTTACTCTGTCATCTCGGTTTTACTTCCATCACACTTGGTTTGCTGTATTACTCCAAATTTCCCATTTTCATCCCTCTCGATCCACCCTATCACCCTTTCATTCACTCTCATTTACTCTTGATTATCTTAGCTCACTCTATCTCATCATTACTTTTATTTGACTCCTATAACATAACTAAACCCCTTTAATACAGCATCAAATAACTCTTAATTCACCTAACTCGTATCTCTGCATAGCCATTTTTATCATTATCATTACATCACAACCATGCTTACACCCATTACTATAATTAATTCTCGGTTCTTGTCCACATCGTGGGTTTCTCGACCATTTTTTTGTTTAGTCATGTTAAATATCATAATAATTGATTGACTATTATAATCATTTATTGATATTATAAAGGAGATTTATTGAGGTTCGTAGCGACAGCGGGTCGTAGGATGCACCGAGAACAGTCCTCTCGCTCGAGCTTCTGTTGCGCGCTTGATGTTGCCGATGCTGCTGACTCTGCGCCGACGTTCGTCATCTTCCTTACAAGGGCCCCGCGAAAATAAAGGAGCCATCCTGGCGACTTAGTTGTCCGGAAGGACGATAGAATGGTCATACGGCTGGAGACGCTGAAATTGAATGACTTCACGTGAACGAACGACGTCGGAACGACGTCGGAACCGTGAACGACTTCACGGTTCCGACGTCGCATGTCGGACGGCGGCGTGAGCGGCTCAACCAGGTAATTAACGGGTGATGTTCTCTCGAGAACCCGGTGTGGCCCGTCGTACTTCGGAAGGAGTTTTGAAGGGAGCCCAGGCGTGTGGTGTGGTACTGACAACCAGACGAGGGCACCCGGGAGAAAATTGGGAGTCGAGTTCTGGACGTCGTGAACGGCTTTTTTACGGTTCTGGTCGTCTGAGGTAAATTGGCGGGCCAGCTGGCGGCATTCCTCGGCGTGTCTGGCTGCTTCCACGATCGGCAGGCATTCGGATGGGTCCGGCCGGTAGGGCAGAATGGTGTCGATTGTGTGCGAAGGATGACGGCCGTAAAGAAGGTAAAAGGATGAGAATCCGGTAGTGGCCTGAGTCGCGGTGTTGTAGGCGTAGGTGACAAACGGAAGAACTAGGTCCCAATTAGAGTGATCAGGTGAGACGTACATGGCGAGCATGTCACCAAGAGTTCGATTGAAGCGTTCCGTGGTACCGTTAGTCTGTGGGTGATAGGCAGTGCATTTACGATGAACAATAGCAGATGCAGCAAGCAGTTGTTCGATGACTTCAGATAAGAAGGTGCGGCCTCTGTCGCCTAAAAGTTCACGTGGACCTCCATGACGAAGAAGAAAACAGCGTAGTATGATATTGGCGACCTCCTGCGCTGTAGAATTTGGTAGAGCAGCAGTCTCCGCATAACGTATTCAGTGGTCTACCGCAACGATGATCCACCTCTTGCCGGTGGGAGTCAACGGAAGTGGCCCGTAGAGATCAATGCCCATGCGATCAAAGGGTCGGGATGGGCATTGTAAAGGCTGGAGTTCACCGACGGAGTGGTGCGGTGGCGCTCTGCGGCGTTGGCACTCATGACAAGAGCGGACGAAGTTGCGAACGCCAGTTTCCCGCCAGTAATAGCGGTGTCGAAGTCTTTCGTAGGTATTGAAGACTCCCGCGTGGCCACACTGAGGGTCGACGTGGCGCGAGGAGCAAATCTCTGATCGCAAGGTGCGCGGAATGACGAGTAATCATAGTTGCGGACGAGTAACCATAATTGCGGCGATACAGTAGCTGGTCTCGAATCGCAAAATGAGGAACTTGGCGCCGAAGCGTTCGTGACGCTGGAACTTTCGACGTATCCGAGAGAAGGTCGAACAGAGATGCAGTCCAGGGATCATCACGCTGTACAGCAGCGATAGTGTCAAAGTCCAGAGATGACAATCATAGTGCGTGGTGGTCGGTCACTACGTAAAAGATCGGCCGTATAAATACGGGCGAAACTTGCCAAGCACCCACACAATGGCCAAACACTCCTTTTCTGTTACGCTATAATTGGCCTCCGCCTTGGTTAACGTGCGACTCGCGTATGCGACGACGTATTCTGTGTGGCCAGGTTGACGTTGTGCCAACACACCACCAAGGCCTACACCACTTGCGTCAGTTAGAAGTTCGGCTGGCGCTTGAGGGTCAAAATGGCGATGAATAGGGGGCGTCGTGAGAAGACGGCGCCAGGTTGTGAAGGCGTCGTCACACTCTCGAGACCATGATGAGAGATCTCTAGAGCCACCAAGGAGCTGCGTGAGAGGTGACATAATTGACGCAAAGTTTCGAACGAATCGCCATAAGTAAGAACAGAGGTTGATGAAACTGCGTAGCTCTTTGATAGGGGTAGGTTTGGGGAATGCAGTAACACAACGTAGTTTCTCGGGATCCGGGCGAATGCCCTCATTTGACACGAGATGGCCTAAAATTGTGAGCTGACGAACAGCAAATCGACATTTATTCAGGTCAAGTTGCAACCCGGCGTTGGTCAAGCAAGTGAGTAGGTGCTGGAGGCGGAACAGGTGCATTGCAAAATCAGGGGCGAACATCACAATGTCGTCAAGATAGCAAAGACAGATTTTCCATTTGAGGCCACGCAGAACATTATCCAGCATTCTTTCGAACGTAGCAGGTGCATTGCAAAGTCCGAAAGGCATGACGGTGAATTCATACAAGCCGTCTGGTGTAACAAATACAGTTTTCGGGCGATCGGCCTCTCCCATCGGAACCTGCCAGTAGCCTGAACGCAAATCCAGCGAAGAACTAGGCTCCCTGCAAACAGCCCAGATCATCATCGATGCGTGGTAATGGGTAGACGTCCTTCAGTGTGATCTTGTTCAACCGTCGAACATCAACACAGAAGCGGATGGAACCGTCTTTCTTCGTGACGAGTACAACGGGAGAGGCCCATGGGCTCTGTGAAGGTTAAATGACGCCCCGACGAAGCATGTCATCGACCTGTTCTGCAATGACGCGACGTTCCGTAGCAGACACGCGGTATTGTCTTTATCGCAGCGCTGAGTGAGAGCCAGTGTCGATGTGATGCTCGACTGTCGATGCACGGTTGGTTTGCGCAACGTCGATAGAACGGTGGAAGTGCTGAAGGATTGCGAGAAGTTGAGATCGCTGCCAATGTGTCAGATCGTCGGTGATGAATGGGCTGAATACATCTGTCCATGCTGAATCGGCTACGGAAAGGGCACTCAGTCCATGAACGACAGTAGAAGGCATTTCGTCGAGGACGGAGACAATTCGGGTTCAATCAACCGACTCGACGTAACCAAGGCATTCGCGGCGGAGCAGCGATAGCGGCGATGAATGATGATTGTAAATGGGCATCGTGCTGACACTGGCGGCGAGGTCAAGAGCTGCGAAGGGCAAAGGAAGCGCTTTTCGGGTAACAAAGTGATGAGAGGGCATGAATAAGACCGTTACGTCGGATATTGCACTACAAGAGACTGGTAGGAATGCTGAAGAGCACGGGGGAATACAGGTGTATGCAGGCACAGGTGAATAAAGGATGAACATCGTCCGAGGCCAGGTCACCAAGGTGGGAAAGTTCAATCTGAGCCCGAGCGCAACTGACGATGGCATTGGGGCGTGAGAGAAAATGCCATCTTAGAATAACGGCGTGACAGCACGATGAAAGAACAATAAACTCAATGGTGTATAAAACGTCCTGTATGGTTACACGGGCTGTACAAGCAGCGGTGTGGCGAATGGGTTGTGCACTTGCCATTCGAAGCGACAATCCAGACAGAGACGTCGTCACTTTACCACGCAAGCGGCAACACCTGGCATCCATAACTGAAATAGCGGCACCGGTATCGACGAGGGCGACTGTAGTGACATCTTCGACAAAAACATCAATGAAATTGGCAGGTAAAGGAGGAGGACTTCGGCATGTCGACACTCGCGCAGTTCTTGCCTCAGGAACTGCGTTGTCTAGTTTCCCTCTTCATTAGAGACGGGTCGCTGACGCATAGGGGAAAGCGATCGGCGACGTGGGGAGGGGGACCGGAAGCGTTCGAAGGGAGGACGGCGATCAGTCTGGGAGCGAGCTGGTGATGGATTGAAAGGTCCGTAAGGCGCATTTGGATCCGGCGGCACATACGACGCTCGTCGATCGTCATCGAACGCCTGCGATCGGCGGCGGCAGAACCTTGCGACGTGACCGCGATACCTACATGCAAAGCATATAGGGCGACTGTGCGGCGTACGCCACGGGTTAGCGACGGCAGTGCTGGCCTAGGGAACAGGAGGTGGAGGGCGGTGCACAGGCTGCTGGAAACGTGGTACGAGCGCACTGCTAGGGGCCATTGCAGCAACCTCAGCATAAGTTACTTGTGTAGCCACGGCATCCTGCTGGTGAGCAGCTGGCAGCGCTTTTGTGACCGCTTCATGGATCTCATTACGGAGAGAAGACAGCAAAGTGCTGGCAGACTCTGGAGTGATGGACACCAGAGATAGCTGTCGTGCGACTTCTTCGCGGAAGAAATCCTTGATTTGGGTTATCAGGGAGGCTTGTTCGGGGCCGGTGGTCAGGCTGCAGAGTGACGCCGCATTAAGTGTGGGATGTCGCCTTGTCAGAGCTCGCTGCTTATGCAATTCGTCATAGCTCTGGCACAAGCTGATAACGTCGCCAACAGTGCGCGGGTCCTTGGCCAGAAGCATCTGGAACGCTTCATCATCGATTCCCTTCATGACGTGCTTAAATCTTTTCCGCTTCCGTCATGGCAGCGTTCACGCGCTTGCACAAATCGAGGGCGTCTTCTATAAAGCTGGTGAACGTCTCACCCGTGTCCTGTGCGCGTGTACGCAAACGCTGCTCGGCTCGGAGTATCTTGACTGCGGGTCGGTCAAATACTTCGGTAATCGACGTCTTGAACGCCGACCACGTTCGGATATCCCTATCATGATTCCTGAAGCAGAGACTGGCGACGCCCGCAAGATAGAAGGATACGTAAGCCAGCTTGTCCGAGTCATTCCATTTGTTGTGAAGGCTCACCCGTTCATAAGATGACAGCCACTCTTCAACGTGGTTGTCGTCGGTTCCGTTGAAGATGGGAGGTTCCCGCTGGCGAACGGTGCCAGCGCAAGGGACGGGTGGCGATGGAAGAGTCTGCTGGTCGGCGTCCGGCATGGCAGAGGGTAGCGACCGCGAACGAAGTTCCAGGATGGTAGAGTGGAACGTTACCCAGCATGGCTCCACCACTTATAAAGGAGATTTATTGAGGTTCGTAGCGACAGCCGGTCGTAGGATGCACCGAGCACAGTCCTCTCGCTCGAGCTTCTGCTGCGCGCTTGATGCTACCGATGCTGCTGACTCTGCGCCGACGTTCGCCATCTTCCTTACAATATTTATATTCCTGATATAATAAATTTTGGATTGATATATAATGTTATGAGGTTTGTAAAGATCTCGTTGAGTTATCATTTTTTTACATATTTCTTACGGATTTTCTGGCCGAGTTTGGCTCCACTTTTTCAAGGTCACCTCAAAACGAGACATAAGGCTTTCGCCTTAATAACGCAAGCGTCCATGTGTGACCTGCTAGCGTGTATTTCGCGCCTACGACTGTATTGTTTGAATTTCGCAACACTGGTTCATTTTATTGCGGTACAATGCCGCTCTCACGTTAGTCATCGCTGAAGCGTCTTCTGAGTCTGGGATGTATCACTTTCAATGCTTCCCCTTCGGTGTACAAAAAATGTTTTCGTTTCCTTGGTTTGATAACGCTCTTTACTTATTTGTTTGCGTTGTTTGCGCAGTTTTTCTGGTTCGTTGGTATACGTGTTTCTGTTTCGCGATATATTGCAGGCGCGGGACAAACCATGACAGTGGAAACAACCTCGAACGAGACCAAACAAGAGCGCGCGAGAGCTTACGCAAGCAGACAATAGTACGACACGAGGGGTCGGGCTGACACCACATGTCAGTACGCATCGAGGGGTCAGGTGGGTCCGCATGACACCACTTTCGCGCGCACACGTCAGTGAAGTGGCCGCTATCATTGGTCCCCACCGTTCGCGAGTCGCGTCTTTCATCTCCGGCTTCGCGTTCGCTCTTGAACGTAGCCCCTGCGTGAATGAGAGGTGGCTTCACTGCACAAATATGGATTGCAAGATGGCGGACCTATGCTAAACTCTGGCTCCCTGCGGTAGCCATTTAGAGTGACTCTTACACCTTCTCTATAAAGATCGCCTCCCCTCCGCACACCCAGCGCGACGTCTCATTCGTCGCATCCTCCCTCCAGCGCGTGCCCTTTCATTGGTCACCTTCTGCCTCAGCGCGTCTCTCCTCCACTGCTGGTCACGTGACCTACCCATCCCCCCCCCCTCGGGGTGGCTCTCATCCTCTCCTGGACACGTTACCTGCGTGACACCGGTGGACGGACGGATGAACGGACGGCGTAGCCTCGACCTACAACAGCTCCACTATTAAAAAAACTGAGGTGCCTGCTTGTTATCAAGGCATAGAACATTGCCAGGGGAGCTCATACATGCCAGGTAAGCATATGGGTTCCTAGTGTAAGTTTGAAGAACAAAACGGGGATACCTAGGGCGCGATCTTGTACGCGTTCCAAAATGGAACGGAGGCGTTCCGTTCCATCGAGCCGCACCCGATTGGTCAATTTGAACGTCGCGGTTGAAATTGACCAATCGTGTGCGGCTCGATGGAACGGAACGCCTCCGTTCCATTTTGGAACGCGTACAAGATCGCTCCCCTAGTTTCAACCAGCAACAGCGAACATCACTACCTGGGTGGGGTGCTATGCAGGATGCGCCGAGTTTGGCGAAACTCGGGATCTTCACGAGCTCTGGCGACGCCCCAAGATGAAAGAACTAATGGTAACAAGGCAAAGTTTGTCCGTCGGAACGCCTCCAGTTTCATTGGTTTATCTAGATTCACTCTGGGTGGCTATCAACCCTTGGGCATTGCCATATGGACGGTCGACAAACTGGGGCTCACGTGATCATACGGTCGGTGCGTGGTCATGCATTCTTTCACTTCTTTACGTTCCACCGAGTGCATTACAGGCACAAGCAAGTTATAAAATAAATGCATTTAGTACAATAATATTAGTCACATTAGCGTGGGTTGTCAGCATTTTAAAGTTTACAAGATGTACACTGAATGTGTATTAGGCTAATTTGTAGTTTAATACGTTTCGCGTTATACCATGAGGGGACGCTCGCCGCCCTTTTTTTCTTCTATGGATTCGATTGGCGCGGCTCGCTACGTGCTTGCGCTAGCATTTCCGAGCACCGATTGGTGTGTGCTTGGCTTTCAAAACTGGGCTTTCAACAGATCGCTCGTTGCTCCCTCTCTTTCCTCTGGATTGGATTGGTACGGCTCGCTGCGTGCTTGGACTCCCATTTCCGAGCACAGATTGGTGTGCGCCTGGTTTTCCCACTGGGCTTTTAACAGATCGCTCGTTGCTCGCGCTAAAGAAAGGCTGCGAGTAGGGTGCCGCGCGCATCGAGGCACCCCAGCTGCCCCAGCGGCGAGACGAAGTGAGCGTCGGCTAGCACATAAGGGGTTTGCCGCGCACTTACCGTGTAAGCACTCAGGAATGCCTGAAAGCACTCATACAAGGGTCAGAAAACTACGCTTTATTTTCTTTTACTTTGCGATGCACCTTCATACTGGCAAGCGTCGAGAGATGGCTTCTAACGACCGCAGGAAAGAGTCTTTATACTGGGTAGACCGAGCGATCCGTGGCGTCTAACAAACACAAGAAAGGGTCTTTGCAGCGCACGTGGCCGTTGAGTGCCACCACATCCATCCCAGGTGGGACTCCAGCATCGGTGCAGTTACCCTATACCCATCGCTGACGAGGTGGCGCTTCACTTTTTGACAATAAATTTCTATTTTTTGCGTGTGAACACCCGTGATGGGGTTCACAATTTTCACGCTGTGGTTGACTATCTCCCAATGCAGATTGAGGCACAGCCCCGTTAGCATCCACTAAATTTGGGATACATTTGTATGCGGCCAATTCGCCACTAATAGTAATGGTCCCCGGTTTAACATTGGCTGCAATAATGGCGCCTAGCGTCGCCGCCTTTCGTCTGTCGACCTTGAAAAGTCGCAGCACCCCTTTGGTCGTGCAGACCGTGCCGAAGACCGATGGACCACCATCTTTAACACCGCCGTAATTTTGGCGGCTCGGCAGAAAGTTGTCGCCAGTCATTAGGCAGCCTAGATTGTACTTTTGCTCACCGCGAAGAAGGCAGTCGACAATTTGCGCTATCTACCCGGGGCCACCGAGTGGAGGTCGCGCCAGCATCTCATGCCTCGCGACCTTACGGGGGTAGTTCCTCCAGTCGGCGATGGCGTGCTCCGATAGAGGAAACAAGTCACCGGTCATCTCCTTCAACAGCTATATGTCTACGCTTTTGCTCACGCACTACGTGAGCCAAATCATTTGCCGCCTGGAGAGGTGGTCGTTCGGACGGCCGATGCGGTCCGTGTTTGCGAAGTAACTTCCTTCGCCTCTCTGCCCGTGCAGTGCAGCGGTACGGTGTAACTGCGAAAACTGTTTTCGGCACCTGTTGCACTGGAAGGCAGCCCGACGTCCATTCTAAGCCTTCCAATATAATGTGACCACTTCGCCTACGCAGGTTGGTTGGTCCGGGTTGAACCCCAGGTGCACGCAGCTGCCCCAGTACTTCGATGACGACGCCAGAGCTGGCCTGAGGCTGGGGCGCAGTGGACGAGCAGCGCTTGAAACAGGAAAGAGCCGATACGATCGCGCGAACTTTTCTTCCGCAGCCTAGTCGCACCACTCTGTGCTCGGAAAGCATAATTTGCCCGCCACGCTGTCTCCGCAGACGAGAGACTTCGCCTAACTCGTCACACAGCCAGCGCACTGACGTTTTGGAAAGGCAAAAATGACGCGGCAAATCTACGTCGGTCATGTAGGTGAACGGATCCAGACGGTCATATTGACGCTGACTGCTGCTCGATGCGATGATACAGGCTGGTGCTGCCACCGCCATGTTCCCGAGTTCAACTCGAGGGGGGTTTCGCGATGTACGAGTTTGGCACGAGTTCGCCTGTCAATCAAAACCATAGGTCATGCCCCGCATGTAACTCTTGTGCGCGCCCACCACGGTTGGGCAACGCCCAACTTATTTTTCGGCAACAGCGACATGGTGCGGAACCGAGAGGCATCAACAATCTTGACCACCAAAATAAAACATGCACAACGCACTGTCATCGGTGATGTACTGAGCACCGCTATCAAAACAAAAATCACAGCATATCCACGGGGTGAATGATGATGAGTGGGCGAAGCTCCGGAGGGAATCATCGGATCTCCCGCTTAAGGGGACGCTAGCACAAACGCGTTAGAAACGTGCAGTACTCTCTAGTAAGGGGGAGCGGCCACAGCGTCTTACGCAGCCATTTACACATGCCGGAACGTGCACCGCGTTTGCCGACGCCATCACATGACTGCTGAGAGAGTATACCCCCCGTATTCATAAACGCTCCTCGACTTGAACTTGACTTGCCACCGCTTTGGGCAGCGCGTTCGAAACGCGTTGAAGGTAAGGCGGAGCGGCCACAGCGTCTTACACCAGCTTCTTACACGGGCCGTAACGCGCTAGCACAAACGCGTTAGAAACGCGCTAGAAACGCGGCCTTTCGTTAATGTTGGGTATTTATTGCGATCGTGGTGCGTGTGTCCATGTCCGCTTCGTGGCGTAGTGGTGCAGTGGGCAACAACCCCGGTGAAGTATTTAGGTGTATACCCTTAGAAAATTACACCGACAGTGATCCCTATTGGAGGAGACAGACAGAAGAAATCCGAGAAAAAGCCGCGAAATGGAAGGGCTGAGATTTATCAATATTTGCTCGTGCAACGGTTTGAAATTTGTTTTTCATTAGTAAATTGTGGTATGTGTTACAAGTGCTCTACTGTTCTCGAGTGAATGTGCAGAGACTTCATCGAGTTTTTGCCGTGTTTATATGGGGATCGACATGGGAACGAACAAGTCGGCCGAACCTTTTTGGGCGTGTTCGTGATGGGGGCTTAAGCTTATCGCATTTATTTCTGAGACAGCTTGTAAATCGTTTTTTGTACCTTCGAGATGTTCAGGATCCTTTCCTGCGCACAGTGTGCCAAGTACGACTGGTCAGTGCTTTGCCCAACTTTGTCATCTCTTCCAATAAAATGGAAGGTCGACTACAGGGTTACCTTAAAGAGGTTGTTGAGTCGTGCCGGTTGCTGGAGGCCCGTTTCTCGATTGAATATTTTATTGAATATTGAATATTAAGTGCAGTGTCTCGTAAAAATTGTATAATGATTTATGTGATACTGTTCTCCCAATTCCAATGTACCGGACTCTGAATTTCTCGGGCGGAAAGTGGCACAAGGTGCTGAAACGTGTAAAAAGCATGCCTGCGCGTCCTGGGGTGAAAACCTTCTTCTTTAAATTACATGCAGGCGTTTTGCCAGTTAAGACTTGGCTTTCTGATAAGGATTTTTCGTTCCGTGGGGTGACCACTGTTTCTTGTGCCGGAAACCTGAAACGATTGAACACGTGTTCCTGGAATGCTGGGATGGCGTGTTCTTCTGGGATGTCCTGCAAAGGACCTTAAAGAAGGATTTCCCTTTGGATGCACAGGGAATAAGGTACCTAATGGTTGATAACGAGGATGGTTTTCCATATGATATTACTATGTTAATGGCTCTACATAGTATTTGGACGTCACGCATGGCTGTTCGCCATGCAGACGTTGATGCTCGCCCTGCAATAGAGTACTTTCGCGAGTCTCTCATATCATTTCTCGAAATGGAAAAGGTGAAAAAGTGTGTACCCGATTGGGTGCCCCGTATGGAAGCCTTGTTACACATGAAACAGTTCTAAAATTATGAATTTGTCACTACGTGCTTGACTGTTATATCAATGCAATAAAGAAAGAAAAAAAAAAAGAAAAAAAAGCTTCGTGGCGTAGTGGGCTAACGCCGCGCGCTCGGAAGCGAGGGTTCCCTGGTTCGATTCCGCGCTACGGACACAACTTCGGAATTTTTTTTTCTCATTTTTCTCAGACTGATTACACACTACTACTACGACGACGGGGACGAACGGGTGCCGCTATAAGGAGCTTCGCCCCTGAAAACACAAAGCGTTGACTTTCGCTGGCTTATGCATATATCTTCTTGGGCTGTGATGGCCCCACAACACGGTTCGTTGCCTGCATTGTGGCGACGTAGTGCACAGCAAATAATTATCGGCACGTCAATGTAGCTGCTTGCAAGGCGTCGATGCGCCGTGGTGGATGACGATCCTGAGCAGTGCGTAGTGTTTTCCAACGACAACGTATCGCAGCTGTCATTTGAGAGGGCTGCTCTGTCATCAGCGATGTATCGGAGCCGCAGTGTCGCGAACAGGGTCAGCGGTCAGCGCAAGCAAATCCAGTGCGATAAAATTTCTTCATCACAACCACGGTACACTAAACAATTGCAACACGTTCCTGCGTTTGAAGTCTAATTTCCTAACTGCACACAAGAGCCCTCACCCACCAAAATGCGATTGCTGCGCTATCGTTACGATATCCATCTGCGGTCGCTGTTAGCTCACCAGCAGAGGCAATCGGCAAGCACACTGGAGGGAACAAAACACTCAAATTCTGCGTACATGCGCACGAAGGCACCTTCACTGGGCAAGCGGTGACAAGCGATGAATTGTGTCGCTGGGCAGCACGCTATTCTTCGCAATGCATCGCGGAGCCTTCGCACACGCAGATCAACTGGCGCATTTTCACTGTGCAGCGTCACTACGGACCCTATACTACCTCACAGCAATTTTGTAGCGACAGCCGTTGCTCCCGTATCCATGGCTAGAGTGTCGTTTCAGCTAGTAAAGCGGCGGCCTTAAAAGCCGCCTCAGTGAAAGCACCTGCGGTGAACAGCCATGCCGCAGCGCTGCGTTGCCATTCACGTAATAGACAGGGGAATGGACAGATCATTGTCATGACTGACTTTATGCGTCATTATTGCATCCACTTTATCGATGGATGGATGGATGGATGGATGAGGCTGAACCCTTTAAATCGGGCGGTGCATACGCCACCTAGCCATGACCATTAACATAATTTGTACTTTGTGGTAGGTGAAATTTCACCCCTGCCTTAATTTTATCCACCAATCAGATAACCTCTGCTTGGTTATTTCTACCCGCTTAAAGTCTATTTTGCCTTCACTGTCCCTAAACCCCAATGCTTTGAAAAAATCAGCCCCGTTGCCTTGCACTGTAGGGTTAAGCCCCTTACAGAAAAGTATGAGGTGTTCAGCCGTTTCCTCTTCTTCTCCACACGCACAGCACAACGTGTCTATACCTTGGTACTTGACTCGGTACATCTTAGTCTGCAATACTCCCGTCCTGGCTTCAAACAACAAAGAGCTTCCCCTAGAATTATCGTAGATATTTTCTTTGGCAATTTCTTGCTTGAAAGTTCGGTATGTGCCCAGTGCTGATTTCGTCTGCATCCCTGCTTTCCACAGACCCCTCTCTGTTTCCTTAACCTTTTTCTTAACCGCTGTTTCCTGGTCTGCACCCCTCCTGCAGTCCAAATATTTGATTGACAGTTTTCTGGTCAGCTTCCTCCATTTTGTATCAACATTCCTCATGTACAAATAACTGAAAACTCTCCTTGCCCACCGCTTTTCTCCCATCTCTCTCAATCGCTCCTCAAATTCTATCTTGCTGCTGGCTTCCCTGCCCTCGAATGACGTCCATCCCATGTCACCCTGTACCCCCTGATTTGGTGTATTTCCGTGCGCTCCCAGAGCCAGTCGAGAATAGCACTGCAGCGCCCCTGGCGACTGCTGACCGTATGAAATCCCTTCTGCGTGCGACCCTCTAGAACGTGTCCGCTTATAAGCTTTCGCCTCACTGTCGCCAATCGCGACAAAAAAGAGCAAAATTTAATAAGTCGCTCGATCTCCGTTTGTCCTTCCAAATTCATAGCATTCAAAACGAAAAACCGATACCTTACGAAATAAAATGTACGTTATTTTATTTGTCGTATTTTGAAGTGTTCGATTGAGGGAAAGTGTAGGTGCAAGAATGCACCGCATGTGCCCTGTTCGCATTCGACGGAGGGTAGAAAGATAATGCCCGAAGGAGGAGGCACGCCCTTGACGCGCCCGAGAAAGGCGTGGCCAGCGGCTCACGGCAAGTGTGCAGATAGACAGCGGGACAGTGGCGGTATTGCTAAATTGCGATAATACGTTGATAACAATACGCGGCGCTGGCGCGTTTTGTTGCGCAGGCTTCCGTGCTTGAACCGCGGAAACACTGTGCCGCACAGGTTGGGTTCGTGTTGTCATACGCGGCTTTATCTCGACATTTCTTTTTGCCTGCTGTTATTGCACGTTCCTTGCTATCTGCGTTCATTGACTGCCGTCGAGCAAACTCGGTTAAAACTCGTGCGACCGAGAAACTCGGCACATCCTGCATAGCACCCCTGGACGCATACAAGAATAAGAAGTGCATCGGCTCCAACTGAAAGATTGAAGAATACAACCGAGGAGGGTGCATGTTACCAGAGACACCAAACACTAGCATCCGAACGCATAAATTATAGATAAGAACACCTGTTTCGCTTGAAAGACTTACAAAAAATTTACGTAGATGGGTGTTATAAAAGACTGAACATTACCGTCCAGTACATGTCATTTAGGCATATATTTTCGGGGTAGCTGATTAAAGAATAAAACCGGGGTACCTGGTTATTTTCAGGGGCACTGAGCACCGACATGCGACCACATACATGCCAGATAAGCATATCTGTACTGACTGAAAGATTAAAAAAAAAGGTAAGTGTCAACCAAGTGTCGACGCTAAGGAAGACAAGGTCCACGGGCATGGATGCCAAAATAATTCCATGAATAAATGTTCATTACACATCTATGGTATGTCTCATTTTTGTGTTTATTATTCACCAACATCGTAAATTAGTCTGATTGTATTTGACTTGCAATTGCGATGACGACAATCGGGTCTCCTTGACCAACCTGCAACGTGGTATACGCTCGCTGTATTATTCAAAAATCTCGGCAACCACGCATCTGTGTTAGGCGACTTTCCGCTTGGGCCTCCAAAGGACGTCATGTGGCTCTTGGCGGGCACGATACGAAACGCGCATTTGGGCGAGATGGGCCTGGCGAACTTCGGCCGTCTCGTCGGCTTGGCTGGCGCGTGCTTAACGCGTGTCGGCACTGTCATTGGCCCGTCGAACGCGCGCAGCCTCTGGGCTCTGGCCATTCCTCTCTAAAGCGTCGACAGCTGTACTTAAATGCTGCGGTATGTTGATGTTACTAATCACTCACGGGCAGTGCATAGTTTGGCGCATTCAGCATGCCAGGCAGTGGCCGCAAAATCCGATATCTCACGCCGGTGAAGCAAGAATCGCCGGAGATTTTGCCCCCAGTATAGTTTGGCGCGTTGAACGTGGCCCGCAGCAGCCCCGCGATCATCTGCTGCCACAGAGCACGCACATATGTGTCGATGCACACATGTGCGCGCGCGAAGCTTTCTTTGCCACTTCTCCCGCCTTTCCGGATGATGCTGTGGTCTTGCTCGCACCCGCCATGGGGTTTCTTGCAATAACCCCAGATTTCACTCACCTCCGCGCATACCTAAAGTCCTCATACCTTCGGAAAAGTACCGCCATCCTTTGAACAACGCCGCTTCCCTCTCTCCCGCATCTCCGATTGGACGATGATAGGGCGCGCTTTCAATTCATTATATATATTTTCCGCCTGAGAGCCATGTCGAAAGTCACTCTGCACAGCTGCCGGCCACGGCGCCAGCGGCGCGTGCCCGGCCTGATAGCTTCAACGGGGGCTTTCGAAGGGCGCCACCGTCGACTTGCTTTCGCAAGCAAAAAGTAAAGAAAAAAAAAGCGTTTTCGGACAGGAGATGGCGGAGGATACAGTCGATGGCGGTACTTTTACTTTACGCATACCTCGGTCCAAAGAGCAAGGTACTGCTGACTAATGCCATAGAGCAAGTGACCAGAACGAAGAAAATTCCAGTTGGATGGCGCGAAAGCAAGATGAACCTCAACTACAAAGGCAAAGGAGATAGGAATAAGACGAACTCGTACAGGCCAGTTACAGTAACGTCGGTGATATACATAATAGCAATGCAAGCCATAAAATTAGAAGTGTCAAAGTGGGAGGGAAAAGAATATGTAAATGGGTAATAATAGAATGGGTTCAGGTCAGGCAGACGCTTACAGGATAACATGTTTGTACTAACTGGGTGCATAGATATTTCAGTAGCTCAGAATATACCCTGATCGATAGCATTTCTAGATAATAAAGGAGCCTATGACAACGTAGACAGGGAACTGTTATGGGGTATTCGCACTAAGGCATAGATGACAATTTCGTGGAGCTGCTGAAGGAGATAAATAGAGACAACCGAGTACAAGTTGTACGGGAAGGTCGAAAAGGTAATGAAGTGGTGGGAATTCACCAAGGATTGAAGCAAGGATGCCCTCTGTCAGCACTGTTGTTAACGCTTTACGTTAAGGGTTTAGAAAAACTACTGGAAAACAGTGAATTAGTGTTTCATTTATCCTACATGCGTAATGGAGAAATGTTGCAACAGAAGGTCCCTGGACTGATGTATGCGGACGACATACTGCTCCTAGGGGACAATACAAGATATTTGCAGTCACTTGCAAATATCTGTGGCAACGCAGCGACAAATCTACGCCTTAAGTTTAGCACAGAGAAATCAGGAATTATGATCTTTAATGAAGAGACGATTAATTACGTGGTGTCAATTGAACAACAACTCATACCGATAGTAAAGCAATATAAGTGCCTCGGTGTATACATAAACGAAGGCAAGACTTACTCAAGCACCCAGTAAGATAATGTGAAAATAAAGGAGAAGCGGAATGCAGCAATAATGTAACACGGAGCACTGTGGGGCCATAATAAGTATAAGGTGGTGCGTAGAATCTGGAAAGGAGTAATGGTGCTATTGCTAACGTTCGCAAATGCCATTCTATTCTTAAAATTGGATATATTCTTGGGGTTGGAAGTAAAACAAAGATCAGTAGGGCGGTTGGCTTTGGAAGTTCACACTAAAATCACAAATCAGGCAGTGTAAGGTGACATGGGTTGGGCCTCTTTTGAAGTCAGAGAAGCAGAGAGCACAAATAGTTTTGAAGAAATAGTAAGGAACATGGATGAAAATAAATGCGCAGCTAAAGTGCACAAGTATCCGTACCCGAAAGGCGTGGACACAGAATGGAGAAAGAGGTCAAGAAGGTTGGCCACCAAGTAGAGGTTAAGTGAAACTGTAAATAGGCAACCAGGAGTCGTCAGAAAAAAAAAAGTGCGAGAAATGGAGACAGTGCAAATAATGGAAACAAAAAGGACCATGGATATTTACAAGAATGAGACGAAAGAAATTAGAAGGGAAAAATTTTACGATAACACAAAGGGCAGTGTCTGGCTATTTGAGGCTCGAGCCGGTTGCCTAAGGAGCAAAATATGCCGGAGCAAATATTCGGAACTAGATGAGGCATGTCTATGCTGCAGCAAATATCCGGAGAGCACTCAGCACATCGTAATGGAATGCGAAGGGATTCACCCAATGAGAACCGTAGGTAACGTACAGCTTCCTGAAGAGCTTGGGTTTAAAGTGGACGGAAGCATCAACCGGCCAGCAGTCAAGATAAGCAAGATACATTTGGAATATTGGTGAAAAAAAAGCAGGGAAAAGATTGATACGACCTGATTTGACCTCACAGTCATAGGTACCGGTACAAGGTAGATCACGATGAAAAAATAAAGATTATTATATGTATACAAAAACGCTAGATAAAAACCATGAATAACATACCTGAATAAATCAAGCAGGCTAGGTGACTATTATTCACCACCCCGTTTCAAAGGGGATGCTATTCATCATCATCATCAGTGCCCGGTTTGATCCCTGCGGGACCCGGCATTTTAAAGCGGAAGCGTTAGAACGCTCATGGGTCGAAAATTCTCATGTCTGGCGTTATGTCACGAAAAGTCGTGGTGCAACCATGCCACATGGTGACACCCTGCTTTAGTGCCACCGCCAAAGATAGAGCTAAGGCACTCCAACCCACAAACATTGGTAGGAGTCGAACCCACGCCCTATGGTGTTACTTAAGGCGAATTAAGGCACCGGTAATAAGGATATAGAGTTAATTAAGACACTCGAACGCACGACCTTTGCTATTGATTAGGGTTAAGGTAATAAGGGCCCAGTTAATTAAGGTAGAGTTGATTAAGGCACTCGAACCCATCACATTAGGTGGGCGAAAAGTATTAGGAAGCAAAAACGCCTTCGAGTGAAAATGTCAAGTAATTTAGTGCATGTCTAGTGAGCACCCAGGCTTTCGCCTTCATCCTCTATAGTGTATGCAAAAGTGACCGTCAAGTTTTAAAGCGAAGCTTTATATGACGCCTGTCCAAACAAAACTATCATCATCAGCATTGGTTCGAGCGTCGTCGTCGTCTTCTGCTGCTGGCTCGTTGGCTCATGCTCGTGCTCGGCACTTGCTCATGCCATCGCTCCCGCGTTCGTCGTCGTCGTCGTCTGCTTTCACAGATGGCTTGGTTTCCGCTAATCATTCCAGTGTGGAATTTCATTTTTCTGACGTCGTTATTGGGAGGTCGCGTTTACGGGGGTACGAGCCATTGTTTAAGGAGGTATGAACCATTTATTGTCTTTCACAACGGACGGATTTAATTTTAGAGCAATTTAATTTCGAAGAATCGCAAGCGGCAATGGGGCGGGCGAATTCTGCTAACCACGCCGCCGAGCAAACTCGAGACATCGACCGCAAGCGACCACGGCGGATCGCGTGAATACAGTCAGCGGCATCGCTCTCCGTCGAAGCTGAACGTGTGTCAAACCTCATAATTGAACAATACTTTCATGAACCCGCAGGATTAACCCAGCGATAGACCGGGGTCGCACGTTTCAGCTGCGCTGGTTAGCCATCTTCACTGAGTGGAAGCGCCGTCGGCTTTTTTTTTTTTTTTTACGCGGAAACGTGAATGGCCCCGTGTCGCCGAAAATCCGGCGTTGGTCTCGGCGTGCGGCGTCCGCGGCCAAATAATCATCCCGAGCCATCTCGACAAAGCAGGCCCTCCACATGGCGTAGAGGCGCTGGTCAACTAATTGAATTTCTCAAAGTAAAATGAGCCAAAAAAATCGTAAAGTAAGACTTAACCACAGCCTACAGGTATGAGATCGTCGGATTGTAATTGGAATATACGAGAAAACGTAATTATGGTACGCGGAAACAGAAACACAAACCCCCTTTTCATCCTTTCTACCATTCATACAGCGGCATGCCCCGGTCGGTTTTGCATGCAAAAACACCATGCCGATGGCGCTCGCCTCCTCGGCACCGGCTCACCGAGGCCGGTGCCGAGAAAGAAATCAGCAGTTGCGGGGAAGCTTGACAAACAGTCAGGAATCTTTGAGTGCTATCGCATTCCACTCTTAAAGGCGAAGCTTATGCATCCTCCAAATTTTTTATTCGAATTATATGGACACTCCAAGCGGATTTCTGCCGTTGGAGTCACCATCGCCGTGAGGTTCCGTATAAAGTCCATGGGCGATAAAATCATCGCCGCGCGCCGTAGGCTGTACGTGCTACGGTGCATGCGACTGTGAGCCGCCAATCGCGGCTGATGCCTGCAAAGGCACGAAGCGGGAAGGAAGCGCGCCGTCTTCCAGTCGTGCACAACGCTCTGTAGGGAGGATACAGAGGTGGAGGGGCCGGGCTTTACTGTGGCCGTTCGCTCCCGCCGGGCCGGAAGGCTCCGGGGGAAAGCAGGGGGGGGGGGGGGGGGGAATTCGGCGCCGTGAGCGCCCGCCCGCGCGGCTGTATCTTGAAAGCCATGTGCGGCGAGGGCAGAGTCCGCCTTCCCTGTGTTTTCGCGGCTAACATCACGTTAATGCGAGCGCTGGCACGAAGCTCAATTCGCTCGCTGCTGCGGCCGCGCTGATTCACTCCAGCGTTTTGAAAGCGAGTTTCCGTGGCCATGGAGCGAGATGTGTTCTTGTTTACCTGTGCGCGCGTGAAATCGTGCTTGTTAATTTATTTAGTAGGCGAATGTTTGCAAGTTTCTACGGCCGATAAAACTAATATCCCTACATCGTATAGCTGTCTACTAATTTGCAAAACTGTGGCGTTTTTTTTTTTTGCTCATCCATCCTGCGGCCAATCTGTAGTAGCGTGCTTCTACAGACTGCTGAATTTGTGAGAAGTGGCTTAGATATAATCAGTGATTTCCCTATACACCCTCTAGGGGCTGGTGTACACACACCCTTGTTTTCGCGAAGATTTTTTTTTTTTTTACAGAAGACAGGGAATTTCGCATAGTGGCGCCGGAAGAAGGGCGTGTACGCGGATTGCCAGATCGTCTTTAGCATACTTGGGGGGAAGACAAAGCACGACTTTTGTACAATTGGCAGGAAATACATAATGCTCACATCTTGGTTTGTATTTCATTTACTAGTTTAGTTACTGAGTGAATGGTCGGGATGTATTAAGTGCATGTGCTTGTACTTTTTAACCCAGTTGTGTTTAGCCGCAGTAATTTCACATGCACATTGTCGTGGCTGATATCGAAGCTCCGATATACACTTTCCGTGTGTGCGTACAGTGTCGGGCATGCATTCAACTTCTTGGCGTTTGTGTAGAGGAAACATTCTATGTACCATTTGTTTTTAGTTCTATCGGTTCATAAATGTGACTCTAATTTTTGTGTATATTAAGTAATAGTAACGATACTGTCGTAAGTTTTGCTAGTCCTAGGCGAATTATCATGGAAAAAAAAAGAAATTTTACATTACTGCTCCTTTGCCTATTAACCCCTGCACATAGTGGAGACGACCTTGAGCCTAAACTCCTTCTGCTCGTGTATTTGTTTTCTCATCTATGCGTGAATCAGGCTTCGACGAGGCAGCGGTTATAGGCAGCAAAATAAAGTATTGAGCTCAAAGCATTTGATGTAAAAAAACAGCCTTTATTGCTTCAACCGCGAAGCAGTTTGCAGAAGCCGTAGTTGGGTCTACGATGAAGGTGTCGTCGCTGCAGAAGTCGTAACTGCAGATTTTGTGTTGGAAGCTGACAGAACGTCTACCGCAACGCTATCGCCCGTAACATGGAGACTGTCTTGCGCTTTGGCGAAGTTCAAGAAGATGTCCTGGAGTGTGTTCTCGCCGACCAGGGCATGTTCGAGGGGGAAGTGTTTCTGGAGATGCCCTACCTTGGTGAACAGCGCGCTCCAAGGAATTCGCTCCACCAGATGGTAGCTAAGCAGGTTCTGGACGGAGAAAAAACACCCGTCGGTGTACTGCATGTGGGCACCACGCGCGATAAGCGAAACAAGAATAGCGCCATTGCATCCCCCATAAAAAATATACTACATACCTCCTAACCGAAATGTACGAGAATATTACATGGATTATATCAGATACCATATGGGGGGCCCAGCTATTGTGCTCCAATGAAAAGAAATAAGGCGGATCATTCTATAGGATTGTGACCAAGTGCACGTCGCTGAAAGTCTTGTTGAGAACACTCCAGCAAAAATTTTAGTCCCTTACATACAATTAGTTAAAAGTAGCCAGAAAACTTTGTTATCCTAAATGTCAAATTGTTAATAAGTGGTAGTGGAGTAGGATATGAGATGTCAAAATACGAAGTTTTGCATCATCCCGTGTTCAACTTTTTCTGTTTTTGTTTAATCGCGCTCATGGGATACCATTGCTCTGAAACACCGATAAGCTTATAAGCCGCTAAGCTGCCGATAAGCTGCCGATAAGCTTATCTTATAGAGGTGACAGAATAATGAATAAATCAGCTGTATCTGGTGGTTACCAGGGACACAGGACATTGCCGTCTGAAGACAAACATGTCAGATAAATACCTGTGTTCGAAGTGAAAGTAAAAAAAAAAAAAAAGAGCGGCGTGCCTTATTGTAACTTAGGACACTGAAAATTACCATACGAATACGTTCTCGCCAGATGAGCACATATGTTTGAAATGAAAGGCTAAAGAAGGAAACCGATGTACTTGCTTGTTTCCAAGCACACCGAAGATTACCGTCCAAACACAGACATGCCAAAGGCTATCGCCTCTGATTGAAATATTGAATAATGAAACCGAGGTACCTTTTTGTTACCCGGGCAAAGAACATTACATATTGAACGCATACATTCTGCATAAGCATACGCGTCCCGAGTGCAAGATTGAGAAATAAAACCGGGGTGGGCCTCCTTGTTACCAGTGGAACATAACATTACCATCCGAACAAACACTTGCCAAATAAGCATCTCTGTTTCAAATGAAAGACTGAAGAATATAACCGAGGTAGCTGGTTGTTACTAAGGGCGCCAAATATTACCGTCTCTACACATACGTGCCAGAATGCCAGATAGTGAAACACTGGATATAACCGAGATACCTGGTTGTTACAAGGAACCGTGAACATTACCACCCGAACACACACATACCAAAAAAGCCCATCGGCACCAATTGAAAGATTGAAGAATAAAACCGAGAAACTTGACTGTAACTAGGGACATCGACCATTACAGCTAATACGCATTCACAACTTATAAGCGTATCTGTCCCGAGTGGCAAACTGAAGAAGAAAACTGAGCTACCTGGTTGTCACCGAGTACACCGAACATTACCGTCTGAATATCATCATCATCAGCCTATTTACGTCCACTGCAGAACGAAGGCCTCTGCCTGCGATCTCAGATTATCCATGTCTTGCGCTAGCTCATTCCAACTTGCACCTGCAGATTTCTTAACTTCATCACCCCACCTAGTTTTCTGCCGTCCTCGACTGCGCTTTCCTTCTCTTGGTAACCATTCTGTAACTCTAATAGTCCCCCGACTATCCATCCTACGCATTACATGGCCTGCCCAGCTTTATTTCTTCCGCTTGATGTCAACTAGAATATCGGATATCCACGTTTGTTCTCTGATCCACACCACTCTCTTCCTGTTTCTTAACGTTACGCCTAATATTTTTCGTTCTATCGCTCTTTCTGCGGTCCCTAACTTGTTCTCGAGCGTCTTTGCTAACATTCATTCATTCATTCATTCATTCATTCAGTTTATTTACCAGACAGTACTGGATGGCTACCTACATCCCAGTTTCTTCCCCATATGTTAACACCGGTAGAATGCAATGATTGTAGACTTTTCTTTTCAACGACAGTGGTAAGCTCCCAGTCAGGAATTGGCAATGCCTGCCGTATGCACCCCAACCCAATTTTATTCTTCTCCAAATTTCTTTCTCATGATCAGGGTCCCCTGTGAGTAATTGACCTAGATAAACGTACTCCTTTACAGACTCTAGAGGCTGACTGGTGATCCAGAATTCTTGTTCCCTTGCCAGGCTATTGAGCATTATGTTTGTCTTCTGCATAATAATCTTCAACCCCACTCTTACACTTTCTCGGTTAAGGTCCTCTATCATTTGCTGTAATTCGTCCCCGTTATTAATGAATAGGACAATGTCATCTGCAAACCGAAGTTGGCTGAGGTATTCGCCGTTGACCCTCATTCCTAAGCCTTCGCAGACTAAGAGCTTGAATACTTCTTCTAGGCATGCAGTGAATAGCATTGGAGAAATTGCGACTCCTTGCCTGACCCCTTTCTTGATAGGTATCTTTCTACTTTTCTTGTGGAGAGCCAAACATGCTGTGCAATCCTTGTAGATATTTGCCAGCATATTGACGTATGCCTCCTGTACTCCTTGATTACGCAATGCCTCTATGACTGCTGGTATCTCGACTGAATGAAATGCTTTTTCATAACCTATGGAAGTCATATAGAGAGGTTGATTGTACTCCGCACGTGTCTCTATTACCCCATTTATGACATGGATATCATCCATCGTAGAATATCCCTTCCTGAAGCCAGCCTGTTCTCTTGGTTGGCTGAAGACAAGTTAACCTGATTCTATTGGAAAATATCTTGGTGAATATTTTATACAATACCGAAAGCTAGCTAATGGGTCTATAATTCTTCAATCCTTTAACGTCTCCCTTCTCATGAATGAGTAAAATATTGGTGTTCTTCCAGCTTTCTGGTACACTTAAAGTCGCGAGGCATTGCGTATAAAGGGCCACAAGCTTCTCAAGCATAATATCTCCTCCACATTTGATTAAGTAGACTGTTATTCCATCTTCTCCAGCAGTTTTCTTCTCGTCATATCTTTCAAAGCCCTTCTAACTTCATCGCTAGTTATAGAAGGAGCCTCTGTATACTGTTGATCACTACTTCGAATGAAAGTAGCTTGGCTGCTCTGCGCACTGTACAGGTCAGTATATAATTCTTCCGCTGCTTTTTTACGTCATCGAAATTGCAGATGATGTTACCCTGCTTATCTTTCAGTGCATACATTTTGCCTTGTCCTATCCCAAGTTTTCTTACTGATTTCATGCTGCGTCCATGTTCTACTGCTTCCTCAATCTTTTCCACGTTATAATTTCGGATTTCCCTTACTTTCTTCTTATTGATCAGTTTCGACAGTTCTGCGAATTCTGTCTGATCTCTCGAGTTTGACACTTTCAAGTTTTGCCATTTCTTTATCCTTTGTTACTTATAAGGTCCTTTGTTACTGGCTGCCTTGGTGCCTTACCTCCACTTCAATTGCTGCTCCTGAGATCAACCTTGTTACGCTTTCATTAATTAATTCTATGTTGTCTTCATCTTCCTGATCTAAACCTGCATATTTGTTTGTGAGTGCCAGGCTGAATTGGTCTGCTTTTGCCCTTACTACGTCTAGGCTGGCTTGTGCCTCATAATCAGAACTGGGTTTGGCCCGTAAAACCCCAGAAAATAAGAGCCGAAAGTGCCGAGCGAAAATCAAGTCTGAAGACGATTGCATGTGGGCACTGGTCCA
This sequence comes from Dermacentor silvarum, assembly GCF_013339745.2. NCBI lineage: Eukaryota > Metazoa > Arthropoda > Arachnida > Ixodida > Ixodidae > Dermacentor > Dermacentor silvarum. The sequence continues at coordinate 31,225,458 of NC_051164.1, forward strand.
AGACGTAAAACAAAACTGAAGCGTGGCACCCGACAACAGTGACACGGGTGGTACACCACCCAGAAACAGCCGGAGTCGCACCATCGGTTACGCTGACTACAGCGATCGGAGCAGGGGTAAGAACTTTCTTTAGGCGAGTACGGAGGTTTGAGTTCATGACTGATATGTGGGCGCCGGTGTCAATGAGTTCGATGAGAGGTGTACCGTCCACGTCTACGTTGATGAGGTTGTGATGTCCGGGTAGTGTGAGCAGAGGAATGTCGAGTCGGGTGGTCGTGGCCGGCTCACCTCTTGGAGCTGTGTCCGTCAGTTTTCCGATGAGCGGCGGGAGTACGAGAGAGAGAAGGAGAGCGACGACGCAGTGGTGAGCGAGGCAGGTGTCGGGATGGCGAAGGGGAGCGGTTGGATGTTTCGATAGCTCGGGAAAGGCTGCGGGTTCTAAGCACTGCGAGAATGGTGGTAAATGTGCACCACCCTTCCCCAACAGAAGCAGATGAGCCTGTCATCGGAAGTGCACCATTCTGTGGAATTCTGATAACGAGGGCATACGTAAGGGCTTTTGGATAGCTCAGGTGCTGCAGGTGGGCGGTAGTCAAGTTTGTTGACTGAGAAAAGCGTCTGTAATCCTGCGTGTGGTAGTTCTTGACGCACAATGGTCTGGATGAGGGAAATGGTTGCATGGGACTCGTCGGGGGTACGCACCTCAAGAGGGATTGCGGAGGCAGTTTCAATCTCGCGGAGGATGATGCGCACAATATCATGCGGACGAAGGTCCTCGCAGGTAGACGACGCAGCCGCGTTCGGAAGACGGGTGAAGTTCACAGTAAGGCGACGATATTGTGCTTCTTCAAAGCGTCGGCATTCATTGATGACGTCTTGCACGGTGGATGAGTTCTCAAAACCCTGGAGTGTAAACGCGTTATCTGCGATACCTCTGAAGATATGCGCAATCTTTTCCACTTTAGAATCTTGTCCTCGACTTTACGACAAAGCGCGAGAACGTCCTGAATGTACGTCACATAGGACTCGGCGCAAGTCTGAGCGCGGCGTGCAAGTTCTTTCTCCGCAGCGCGATGGCGTCCGATGGGCTTGCCGAACAGATCGATAAGCTTCTGCTTATAGACCTCCCAGCTCGGAATTTCCTGTTCGTGGTTAAGAAACCACACTAGTGCCATGCCCGCCAGCTCAAATATGATGTTCTCTAGCATGAGTGTCGGGTACCAGTTGTTGCTAGTGCTCACCCATTCGTACAGGTGAAGCCAATCTTCGACGTCGGTTTTGTCAGCTGGGGCCGCAAAGATACCTGGGTCACGCGGTTGTGTGAAGACGACGCACCCTCCACCAAAATGTTACGGCGAGAAACGACGCTTGACATTGTAGTTAAATACAACGGGCAGAAGAAAAGCATATAAGGTGAAGCCCGTGCGCGCGACTATCGGCGGTCGTCGTCTTCGTCAGTCCTGTCATCATCATGCGCAACTGCAGCGCCTCGTAGCAATATATATATATATATATATATATATATATGTATATATATGTATGTATATGTATATATATATATATATATATATATATATATATATATATATATATAAAGTGTAACGGATGGGATGGATTTATATATAGGAATGATGGATGGTTAGCGTAGCGCAAGGGACAGGATGATCGTCCAAGCCCAACAGGCAGCTCCTCGCGCACTCTTCTACTTTCTCTTCCTTCGGCTGCGCCATGCCGCGTGAAAATTTCTCCGGGGGCAGATGAAGCTCTCCGAGCGAGTTACACAGCAGCGTGATGTATTTGTGTATATATATATATATATATATATATATATATATATATAATATATAGATACAATGTACGGGTAATCTGACAATTTATATAAAGGCATGAAAAATGATTTAATTTATATTCACAACCTGCATATATATTATTTTTCATGCTTCTTGGTCTGCTTGGTAAGATGTAGGTTGGTAACGAGTGACTATATTGTTTGTATTTGAATATTTTTTCTACAAGTAGGGGTGCTTTTGTACGACGCCTTGTTGGAACAAGATAATGTTCGGTACTAGGAGTAACCCAGGCGTGCGTTGTCCCGTGTGCGAGCGTTTCTACGATATAAAAGAAACGTGGTTTGAGACAGTGCGCGTTTCAAACAGGACAGCTCCTGTCTATAGGATGTGTGTGCTAGGGTAGCGACTAGACCGTCTAGAGCACGAGCAGAATAAGCTAGCAAAGCGGGTTGGGAAGCTAGAAAAGTAAATTAAGTGCGAGCAGAAGCAGCTGAGGAAGGTGGTAGAAGATAAGCTAAGGAATGTGGAAATGAAGCTGAGGGCCACGATTCCGCGTAGCAACGGGGCACGCTTCGATGCAAGCACCGCGAACCGAGCTGGATCCGAAGCAAGAACAGGAAAGAAGCCGATACCAGCACACCGAAAAGCTGTGGCGGACACGTCAGCGATGGTCACGAAGGGGCCGTGGAAGAAGACAACAAACCGAACGGTGGGAGCACATCGAGGCCTCACGTACAGCTTTCGGTGGCAAGGAGGGAAAAAAAAGGGCCGACTTCATTATTCAGTCTGCGTAAAGCATAAACAGCGATAATTGAGAGGGTAGGCGCAGGAGAACGCGTCCGTATTATCGCGCTTCTGGGAAAACCGATTACAGAGGTGATAGCAATATCCAAGGAATGCATGTGGGATACAATGGAGGAGAGGTACCTAGTAGTGATAATGGGCGGAATGACTGGCGTACTGCAAGGGCAGGGGGAAGGGATCATGAAGCTTACAGCCGAAGGGGTTACCGACCTGCGGAATGTTTCAAAGGTAGTGGAAATCGCAGTGTGCATGGTGCCAGAGGTGGAAAAGCAGCATTATGCAGTTGAAAGACCATTGCTTGCACTAAACGCAAACTTGGACGCTAGCTAAGCCAATTATTGTTACGGTTATTGACACCATGAAGTGCACCGAGCAGGTCACGAAGGCGCTTTTGCGCGTGACGCGATCCATCTGAGTGATAGGCTAGCAATACCGGTTGGACTTCGAATCACGGAACGGACAGTAGCTTTTTTACACGGGTCCCAAGCAATCAGGAAGAAACGTTAAGCATGGAATGTAGCGACACACTGCTAGGAGCAGAAATACACCACAAAAAGTTATGACGCACGATGGACAAGTGCAGAGATGGTAAAATTTGTTACATAAACATGCAGGGTGGTCGCAAGCCCGAAAAATGATACGAAATTCAAACGCAGCTGAATTACGAAGCTATTCGCGTGTACACTCTAGTCGAAAGGTATTTGCGAGAATTTGAGAAGTTATTGACAATTTTGTATGGGAGGGGTGCAGAATGAGTGAGTAAAAGAAAAGCGGATCGTAGTCATGCTAGTTAGGCGAGGTATGAAGTGGCAAATGGTAAAAAAACACAGGTAAGAAGCTTTTATGGATTAGCGGCATATGGGAAGGCAAACAGACGTGGCTTGGATTAGCTTACCATTGGTAGGTTGTGATAGCAGAGATAAAAATAAAATATTGCTTGATTGCTTTCGAAGTGATATTAGAAATTGGTGTAGGTGGTATTAGTTGGAGATATTAATTCGCACAGGGGGGATTTACACGGATGCACTGGTTACAATGGTCCCCTGGTGTTGGATCTCTGCGATGAACAAAACCCTATAGTAGTTAACGGGGAGAAGAAGTGTCAAGGACCGCGGTAACATGGCAATGTGAAAACAGGCAGTCACGTATGGACTATGCCTTACTACCAGAAACGGTTTATGAACGACTGCACCAAATGATCATTCACGAACATGGAAAACAAAGCCTGGCTAGCGATTGAAACCCTTTAGGCTTACAATCCGGGAGAAATACTACAGGAAAACTCAAACCAGCAGCATCGGAATTGCCAAGCATGAAAGAAAGGCAAATCACTGATCGCAAAAAGAGAGAGGAGAAAATGGAGCCGTTTTCTACATCAGTCTAGGAACATATGGATTCGTAGGTGTTTTGCAGGAGGAAATGAAACAGACACAGCAAAACGTTGTTGGAGTGGAAAGAGGAAACCACATAAGTTGTGGAACAAGGAAATAAAGCGAGCTACTGAAGAGCGTAAGCAGGCGTCAAGGGATCACCGAGAGACAAAAAGTTAGGATTACACGATGAAGAGGTGCGCCTTACATGGTGCGAATACCGAGAAAAGAAAAGGGCGACAATTGAGCTAGTGCAAGAAGAAATGAAATGCGCAAATGATCGGTGGGTGCATAATAATCGCAATACAGACAAGGCGAACCAACAAGATTCTGGAACAATATAAGAGCACTCGGAGCTCCAACTGAAAATTCGCAAATTGCTACAAGGGATGAAGGCAACATCGTCGAAGGAGAGAATACGGTACTGTACATCACAGTCGTTATTAGTGATCGCTTCGGCCCGAAAGAAGTGGCAGTTAAAAGTGAAACAGATCCAGCAACAATAGGAGCCTGGGAGATCAACATTTAGCGTACAAAACCTTTACGCAGGAAAACAAAAGCATAAGGAAATGTCCCTTTAGCGTAGAAAACCTTTACTCGAAAAAAAAAGCACAAGAAAATGTCCCTAATAACAGCCGGAGGACCAGATGAAATCCGAATGCAGATAAACAAGAATATCGGTCCAAAAAGCAAGACACTGCTAATTTCATTGAGCAAGTGATGAAATGAAGAAAATACCGCTTTGGTGCTGTGAAAGAAAGATTAACTTATCTACAATGGCAAAGGTGATAAGGATACGACGAGCTCGTGAAGGCCAGTTGCAATAACACCGATCATATATACCGGGTGTTCAAAATTAAGCTTTACGGAATTTTTTCGAAAGCGCCTGTGGCAGGTAGCATATTTGGTATCGTTCAACTAGGTTATTCGAAGAGGCGGACATTAGTACCGTAAGAAATCGAAACACATATTAGACTAATTAAAAATTTGTCGCAGTTTCACCCAAAAGGCGAAGCATCAATTGCGATAGCAAATTAGTAGAGAGCTAAACGGAGTAAGGATAGTAGTTTTATCAGCTGTATAAACTTGGACATGCAGCAGCACCGGCAACGCGCAGAACTGTTGTCGACACCGTCGGCGTTTTGCCCGCGTTCGCACCGAACGCGCGCGGCGTTGGTGACTGTTGCCGGAGTCTCTGAGGGCGGCTCGGAGGTTTTCGACGAGATCCGAATGGGACACTCGTCGAGCAGCGTCGGAAATCTTACCCACCTTCTCGCCTCGCAACGTTTTATTGCGATAGCAATTATATGGACACTCAAAAGCAGATTTCTGCCGTCGGCGTCGCCGTCGTCGCCGCCGTGAGGTTCCGTATGACGTCAATGGAGATGAAATCGTCGCCGCGCGCCGAACGCTGTATGTGCGAGTGAAAGGACGCGAGGGGCGCGCGCTTTCACGGGGAATGATCGCACGGCGGAGAACAAACGCGCGTTCTGCGCTGTGCTCGCTTAAGGGCTGCAGAAGTAGGCGTCTCGTTCCTTCTTTACAATCAATCACCATATATGTAGAGCAAACGCGCCTTCTTCCGACGCGCGAGAGACCGTGGGGGAGGGGAGAGGGTGAGGGAAGGCAGGCGACGTTTAGCTGCGGCACCAAGTGCCTATTTATATCAGAGGCTCCGGCAACAGTCACCAACGCCGCACGCATTTTGAGCGAACGCGGGCAAAACGCCGACGGCGTCGACAACAGTTCTGCGCGTTGCTGGTGCTGTTGCATGTCCAAGTTTATACAGCTGATAAAGCTAATATCATTACTCCGTATAGCTCTCTACAAATTTGCTATCGAAATTGATGCTTCGCCTTTCAGGTGAAACTGCGACAACTTTTTTTTATATAAATACGCATTTGGTGCCGCAGCTAAACGTCACCTCCCCTCCCCCGCTCCCGTCCCCCACGGCCTTTCGTGGAAGTCGCATTTGCTCTCTATATATGGTGATTGTAAAGGAGGAAAGAGACGCTTAATTCTGCACCCGCGCAGAACGCGCGTTTTCTCTACGACGTACGTTCGCTCCCCGTGAAAGCGAGCGCCACTCGCGCCCTTCCACTCGCACATACAGCATCTGGAGCGCGGCGACGATTTCATCGCCGTTGACGTCATACGGAACCTCACGGCGACGGCGACGCCGACGGCAGAAATCCGCTTTGGAGTGTCCATGTAATTGCTATCCAAACAAAAAGTTGACTAATGAATTTCTTAGCTAATTAATTTACGACACATATTGCAATTTACGAATTGTAGCCAGTGAGTTTGCAAGACCCATTCACTTGAAATTAATTTCCAGGACGACACCAGTTTCGAGATATTATTTCCCAAAGTGTGGGAAATAATTGCCGGAGTTGTGAGGTGGTTACGGCGAACTGGATGGTCAGGAGGCATAGGCCTTATACAGCACTGGTGTCCAATCGTCTGACTGGAGCTCTTGTGCGGTTATGGTACATTTTTTTAGGTTTCAGTTGGTTTGGTGCGCCCATGACTCGTGACGGCCGGCGCAGCTTCCAGCTGCGCCAGGTTAACAGGTTTTTCTCAGTCGGGACGTGCGAGGATAACTCGCTACACGTTACATGCACACCACCAGAAAGTCCGAGCCCGGCCCGGGCCCGTGTCAAAAAAAGTTGGAGTGGCTTAGCTCGGCTATGCCAGGATATACGTAGCGTTAGCAAAGGTTCAGCTGATTATTCTTAGCTTTCCTGGTTGTCTCCTACGCTCAACCGCTAACTGCCAGGCAACTACTTCGGGATCCGATGAGTCAAGCTTCTCCGTTCTTCTGCGCTGTTGAGCAGCATTTGCGCTCTCCTTCTCCATGGCTATACCACACTGGCAAACGCCAGTCAGAAGCGCAGCGGCTCCAGCGCAGTGTCAGACGGCGACTGCACAGCGAGCGCGCGCCGGCGCCAGTGCGTCTACCACGGCTACGACGTCACTCCTCTGGAATGCGCAGACCGGCGGCGGTGAGTCGCGCGCGGCGGCGGCGATGTGCGCGAGAGGTGCCGGCTCCGATGGCTCCGGTGCGCAAGCCGTGTGACATCACTGATCCTTGCGCATGCGCAGCACGGCTCTTGATGTGCCGCGCGAAACGGGCTTGGCTAGGCCAGTGTAGCTAACGCTACAAAAATCGAGCCCGGCCCGGGCCCGGATCAAAAAGCACGGCCCGAACCTCTGAAAAAACTGCCCTACCCGGGCCGGCCCGGCCCTCGGGCCGGGTAACTAGGCCTTGAGTTCAGCACTAAGAAATCATGAATTAACGAAGAGACGAGTAATCATCATCATCATCATCATCATCATCATCATCATCAGCCTATATTTTATGTCCACTGCAGGACGAAGGCCTCTCCCTGCGATCTCCAATTACTCCTGGCTTGCGCTAGCGTATTCCAACTTGCGCCTGCAAATTTCCTAACTTCATCATCCCATCTGGTTTTCTGCCGACCTCTACTGCGCTTCCCTTCTCTTGGTATCCATTCTGTAACCCTAATGGTCCACGGCTTATCCATCCTACGCATTACATGGCCTGCCCAGCTCCATTTCTTCTGCTTAATGTCAACTAGAATATCGGCTATCCCCGTTTGTTCTCTGATCCACACCACTCTCTTCCTGTATCTTAACGTTAGTCCTAAGATTTTTCGTTCCATCGCTCTTTGTGCGGTCCTTAACTTGTTCTCGAGCTTCATTGTTAACCTCCAAGTTTCTGCCCCATATGTTAGCACGGGTAGAATGCAATGATTGTAGGCTTTTCTTTTCAACGACAGTGGTAAGCTCCCAGTCAGGATTTGGTAATGCCTGCCGTATGCACTCCAACCCAATTTTATTCTTCTGTAAATTTCTTTCTCGTGATCAGGGTCCCCTGTGAGTATGCGTGTGTGTGTGTTGCTGAATAGGACAATGTCCTATTCAGCAACAATGGAGACGAATTACAACATCATTACCTATAGGCATACCCATAGTCAAGCAATATAACTACCTCAGCGTGTACATAAACGAAGGAATGACTTACTTGAGGAGCCAACAAGAAAATCGGAAAATAAAGGGGAAGCGGTATTGTGCAATAATAAACAGCACTTAGGGGCGACAATAAATATGAAATTGTGCGATGAATCTCGAAAGGAGTAATGGTGCCCGCAAGTGCCACTCTGTGCTTAAAATTGTATATCTTGTATGGGATGGAAGTTAACCAAAGAGCGGCAGGCCGGTTTGGTTTGGGAGCCCACGGCAAAACTGCAAATGAGGCAGTGCAGGGTGACATGGGTTAGGCCTCGTTTGAAGTCAGAGAAGCTCAGAGCGAATCTAGTTTTAAGGGAGACTCAGGAAAGTGCATCGAAATAAATGGGCAGCTAAAGTGCACCAGTATCTGTACCTGACAAGCGTGAACACAGAAAAGGGGAATAGATCGAGAAAGTTGGTAACCAAGTACACGGTAATTGAAAGTTTAAATAGACAACCAGGAGTTATCAAAAAGAAAGCGATAGCAACAGACACAGTACATTGTATGCAAATAATTGAAACAAAAAAAGACCACGGGGATTTACAAAAACGGGAAGGAAGATATAAGAAAAAAAAAATCTGAACGCTAACACAAAAGGCAGTGTTTTGCTATTTGGGGCTCCAGCTGGTTTCCTAAGGAAAAAAGATGTCACAGTTTCGCCCGAAGGGCGAAGCAATGAATGCGATAGCAACACAGCAATGTCATACGAAGTAAGGTGAGCGGCTTTGGTAGCAATATGAATTGTAGTAAACATGAGCTGATTAAGTAAGCAGGTGTGCTGCGGCGTAAGTAGACCGACATGAAGAGAGACTCGATGACCACGAGAAGGCGCGTGTGAAACGGTGGTGTTGATGAGAAGCGCTTCCCGTGGGCAGCGCGTGCGAAGGGACACACCTGTAGCGCTGCACTGCCGATCCGGGCAGCATTGCGTGTGTAGCGTGCGTTGGAAAATGTGGCCCGACTATTACGAACTGAATGAACAAGCGTGGTGTGAGCGCGCACAAACACGAAGAGATCACACTGAATGACAGCAGACAACGACTGTCAAAACGCTGGCAGCAAGCATACGCCGCAACGGGCGAAGGTACGTGCGGTCTATCGCTTCAACGGAAACTGAGCGGCGAATGCACTTAAAGGCCAGAGCCGTGTGGAGATAAGAGACGGTGCGAGCGAGCGACGAGCGCGGTTGTTGGCAGAGAAGTGCGCCCCCCCCCCCCCCCCCCCCCCCTGCTCCCTCCGGCGCTGGCTTCCTGCTTCCTTGCTTGCGCGTGGGAGATTGAGTGCGTTCGCTCTCCGTGATAGCGCGCGTCTCCGCACGCTTCCTCTCGGGCATACGGCGCGCGGCGAAGATTTTATCTATAGGGAACGTCACGGCGACGGCGACGGCGACGACGACGGCGACGACGACGCCGACGGCAGAAATCCGGTTCAAGTGTCCATATAATTGCTATCGCAATAAAAACATACCGGAGCAACTTTGCTCATTAAGATGAAGCATGCGTATGCTGGTGCCAAAATACGCAGACCAATATGCACATCCCAATGGAGTGAGAAGAGATCCACCCAGTAAGACCTACCCATAGGTAACGCACACTCACCAGGAGCGCTTAGATTTAAAGTGGACGGAAGGATTAACCCGTAAGCAATCAAGCTAAGGAAGCGACGTTCTCAGTATTGGTGGAAAAAAAAAAAAAACAAGGGAGAGATTGATACCTCTGCATCCGCTACATGCATACGTACCGGTACGAGGTAGATAGAGAAGTTTTTAGGAAGGAAAAACATGATTAAGTAGAGATATTACAAAATTGATGGAGTGAAAAAAAAAGCATTGCGTACATGAATAAATCACGGAGGCTAGTTGACAAATTGTCAACACCCCGTTTCAAACGCGATGCCAATAAATGTTTATGATCATCATCAGCAGGACCGCGCACAATGTTAAAGAAATCTCCTGTGGGAGTCATCTAAATGATGCGTAAGCTTTTGGTGCTAATCACGTGCTCTTTCGTCCTCGTATGCTGGCCAGGTGTGTTTGGTATAGTGGTGAGAAACTGTGAAATCGTGAAACGGGGAAGCGCGGTTGCAACAACCGAGTGCTTATTGATATCAGCATGAGATGAGGAAGAGGCGAGCTGTAGGGATATTGTCTTATGATATATGATGGTTCGCTTAGATGATAATGCTGCTTCATGAAAGAGGAGCACTGGCCGATGCGTGCTGTAGTACGCGACGTAATTGAACAGTGTCATCTTTGGTCTACGCACCATCGACGGTTTTCTCTGAGTAATGCAAACTGATCTCTAAGGCCATGCCTTTCCAGGCTGCATGCGCCATGATTGTTCTTTTTTGTAGCCAAGCCGAGCTAAGTGGTAGGATATGCCAGTTGTACTATGTCAGTTGCAGTGCTGGCACCTATTCGCGACACAATTTATTGATGAGGTTTTGGATCTCAAGGAGAGCACAGGACTGCGAATACAAACTCGCAAACTCGCATCCTCATGGTCGCCGCGATGCACTGATCAGTTCCGCGCACTCTGTCGCTGCACTCGTTAGCGAGGGCAGCGTCGCTCATTAGAGTGCACTTCTTTTGCTTAGTAATACGCAGAGAGTTAGTGCGAATGCCTAATAATATACGAACGGCCATTTTAAGTAATCAGTATGCTCTACTGAATAACAACCGACTTACGTTCAGGAACCTCATATACTGCAATGGAAAGACCAAACCTTCACTGCCAGGCCGCACAACTTACTGGTTTTTGAAGCTTTCTTTGTCAATTTAAAATTATAATTCCTGTTCAAATGGCGAACCGCGTGCTGGATTCTATCACTTCAAATCATGCTCATTTCATTTTCATCAACATTTGACAACGCCTTCTGGCCAGTTGTCAGTGCCTCAGCTAGTTCTACAGCGCGCTTCGCGAAAGAGGCCAGCACTGAGTGAACGCGTCTGTACACACAAATATTACTAAACTTCATCGCTGTTCACTTAAGGAATACTCGATGTATCACGAGACATGTATAAAAAAAAAGAACTCGGACAGAAGAATGCGTGATTTTAATGCGTATAGCGTGGCGCTTGCCTCATCTGTGAAATTTTCTGAATAAGCAGTTTCACTAGGCTAGTGTTGTGGACTTTGAGGGACACAAAATGATCGTGTACCAAGCTTACGGGATGATGAGGCCGCGCTACTCGAAGTCTAAACCCAAGCGCCGGTAGCGCGCGCTCCAATGCAAAAGGGCACGCGATTGCTCCCACGGGAAAAGAGGCGACCAGCTACGTTGGAATCTGTTCATCTTTTTTTTTATCCAGCGGCCGTGGCTAAGAGACCAATCGGCGCTAAAGTGTCGGGGGCGGGAATTATAGGTTGTCTCGCCTATTCTTGACTGCAACTAAATTCTCGCCCGCTGGAGGTCGCGCCGACAACCAACCAATGTAGGTTCAGCCGTAGGTTCTCACCTTACCGACTGCGCTACAACGTTGCCTGGTGGTTCTCAAAACGTGCTGATGCCACCGCGCGCAAGCACGAAAAAAAAAAAAAAAAACACAGACAACGAATGTCGATAGAATTTCGCTGCGTACCATTAGGCGGTGAAAAGACGGCAATTCATCATTTCACCGTTTCCAGAAAGTAGCAGGTGACGCGCAACGAGATGCGACATGGATAAGAAACTTCACCTTTGGGAAAACGGTTTTGTTCGAAACACTTCACTCTGGACGACTTCTTTATTCCAGCGAGTAGACCATTGCTTCCTTTTCATGTGTTTTAAATGTGTTGCTGCCGTTTCAAATCGTGGAGTGTGCTTTGTTTATCAAGGCACTTTAATAAATTAGTGATGTACGTTGTGCGGCGTGAAGCTTTCTCGCGGCAGGTCGGCCATATAGTTCCACAACGGCAGTCTTAAATTCAGTTGATGTCGCAAAGGTTGTCTCGTCGTTGCGGAACCACCGGTTAGCGACATGTGCTACATAAAGCATTGGCGTGAAATCCGCCAGTCCCGTATACGTATAAAACAACCGCTTAAATCTGGATTCTCTATAGGACATGGCGAGAACGCAAGAAGCGGAGTGCCACCTACGCGTCCGGCATTCTTGTTCCAGGCTAGTTGTGTATACTCATACCATAGCTATGAAAGAGATCCCGTGCCGTGTCCCCTGACATTGCTGGCCTTAGTATACGAGTGTTACAATGAGCGCAAATTGTTACTTTGTGGTGACGTGGAATTGAATCCGGGTCCTTCCGCTGCTGAAATGCTCCAAACGCTGATACAGGGGCAGCTGGCTATTAAAGAGGATTTGGCAGAGGTTAAAACGTGGTTGGATGACGCCGAAAAAAAGTGTGAATCTCTTCTCGGCCCGATGAAGGAACTAGAAACAAATGTCGGAGAAATAGCATGAAAAAGTGATCAATTTTCAAATGTTTAACAATTCTGTTAAAAAAATTGACCGCCTTTCCACTACTCTGAAGAAGGGTGCAAGCGAAATTTGTGTTGACTCGTTTGACGCACGAGCGCGTGCCGACCACGAGCACGTGCGCAAACCGAAGGGCGCCAACGAGCCATCTGCGGAAGACTTTCACTCCGTGAACACGGTTAACCAGCGAAGCTGAAACGTGCGGCCCTGGTGTTTATCACTGGGTGAATTGCGAGGGTTCGTTGAAGTAGGTTACACACAAGTTCGGCTACGATGGAGAGAACGATGTCACTGACGGTATGCCTGCAGTCCGCCGTTGTCGCTTGCATTCGATGTCTCGAATTTGATGTCTCGAGCGTGGTTAGCGGCATTCGCCCGCCACGGCCACTTGCGATTCCTCAAAATTAAATTGCTTTAAAATGAAATCTGTTCGTTACAACAATAGAATGAATGGCTCGAGTACGAGCACGACCCAACGAGCCAGCTGTGGAAGAAGACCACGACACTCGAGCAGCTCTGAGAGCAGCTGGTTTTTTTAGCGTTACATCGCCGGCGCAGGTTAGCGTATGCAAGCTTCGCTTAAAAAATTGGTGTGGTTTAGCTTTTGTTAAGCCTGGCTGATGGCAAAAGCTTCACTGCCCTGGTTAGGCCTATTGTCGAGCTGTGGTCGAGGTGTGGTTTCGCAATGATATACAGACATGTTTGCAATGAATACACTGTTTATTCATAATTTTTATGCCTATGAAGACACTGCGGTGATCAGTAAAGCAGTGAGACTAGGTTGCAACTCGCAGCCGGGCCCAACTCTACTCCAGCAACGGCGGCAATGTCTCCTTTCAGGGCTGCGTAAAGGCCTAAATATAGTCCGACGTAGCGTGATCACGCGCCCACGTTATATCACGTTGGCGAGATCAACAGCGGTTATAGTTCGACCGATGGTTCGACGTGCTGGTGCCGTCAACATAACCAGACGCGCGGCCAATGCGCTCCGACGCGCCCGGCGTCTGATGACGCTCGCCCGCGTCCCGATAACGTCGGACCTAATGCTCTCTTGTGGTTTGATCTCTAGCTCTCAAGGTGAAAACTGTTGAGTCGCCGACGGCTGCCCGAGGTAGCGTAATGAAGCTTTCGCTTCAAAACTTCAACAGGCACTTATATTACAGCAGGAACAACTGAAAATCGTCACTTGGGCCGAGGGAGTCGTCCCCAACAGGGGCCACCGTGAGACCCCGCCATGATTTTGAATAAAGATCTTGTAACCACCACCACCAGCAGGAAAAGCTTACAGAATTGGAAGGTTGGAGTTGGAGGCCAAATCTTGTGGTTTTTTGCACAGATGAAAAAGCAAACGAAACTGAGGCTCTGTTGCGTCGGAGAGTAATCAAGGAGGTATCGTTTGAGGACAGGCTTGGCGCGATGTGTTTTTCTGTTGTTAAAATACATCGCCTCGGAAGACATCCCGGAAAGTTACCTCTGATTCTGTGTTTCCAAAATGATATTGTAAAACAATAAGTGCTCAGGACCTATAATGAGCTTAAGGGATCGCAAATTTCCGCGCAAAATGACTTCTCTACAGAAACGCTAAGAAAACGAAAAGTGGTGTTTTCGTTTTCGAAAAAAAAAAAAACGATACCAAAGCGCTAAAGCAGAAAAAGAGCATAGAAAGAAGGTCGCAGTAGTAAACGATATATTGCGCGCTGATTCCCAGTTCTAGCTGTTGAGAAGTCGAGGGTCCGAGCGTCAAGAAAATGGCTAGTGGCTGGTTCCATGGCTAGTGCCGTGCCAGGGGCCGGGAGAAGGAGAGGTCCAGAGATACGTCCAGGAGATGAGAAAATGGTTTTATACACAAATTTAAATGATAGTTTACAAGAAGTGCTCCACGATTCTTGGAGCCCACTACAAGCTAAAGTCTTTGCATGTCCGAACGTCTACACATCACCCAAGGTCCTCTTTTTATGCAGTTATTTTCCTCTTTCACTCGTAAGCGAATTCACTATGGTTCTTCTCGGCCGAACACAATCGCCGAAACGCTCTCAAAATCCTGCCCCTGACGTTTGCACCGTTCCGCCGGACTCCGCCTCCAATACTGCGTGATCGTCGCCGCATAAGGGGCAACCACGTGGAAATTTGGGAACCTCAAGGCGACGCAGTTCTCACGGTAGTCATCTGCATTGGCTCCTTGCAATAATTAGTGGGCTCTCCACGATGGTAAGAATATCAGGGTCAGCAGATCGGCCTTCGCGATAGTTACCGCTTCCGCAGAGGGCGGTGGTTGTTGTCTCGAAGTGATTTCTTTTGTTTTGAGCGGCTTCGTCGTCTCTGAGCCCCGTCTTAGTCCGGGCGGGCGCTGCGGCTTCACTTGAAATACCCAAAGAGGGACGTTGCCCTTTAGCCACGCAAGAGGCCGATGACCCATTGTAACCTGGGGTTCCAAAACTCGCCTCACCAGTCAGCTCTGGGCGGTTGAATTTCCAAGGATACGAAACATAATTGCTTTTACATTAGTCTCTGGTGGCGCTGATTTAGTCGCCAGCTCCGTGGCCTCCAGAAAACGACTAAGCGCGAACAGCGCTGCAAAACTGCAGGACTGCCGGTGAACCGTCCTTTGTCCCGAGGAAGGACAACCACCATGCCAGGCACAACAACGCATGACATGCTGTTTCGAACGCACGTGTTGTTATCGGATCCGATAAAAATGCTACTCAAAGTGCATAGCTTTCACGGTCTGTATTTAAGAACCTCCGTGTGCTCTCTTTTAATGCCAGAAGCATTGTGAACAAAGTGGAAGAACTTTAGATATTACTTTTCTCTTATGACCCACACTTGGTTGTTATCACTGAGATGTGGGCGTATGATGGCGTACATGATAAAAAAATTATTCGTCCTGTCTATCAAGTGCACAGCCAGAATCTATGCACACGTGGCGGACGAGTCACTATTATTTTAAGCTTGGCATTGACGTACGTTTGATAAACCAGATTGATGGTCCCGACATCCTTCTGAACATATCTGGAATTGTTTTCACATCTATACTTTGCATTGTTTCTAAAGCCCCTGAAATGGCAGAATCATTTCTTGAACAAATTTATGACCATCTTGTTCTAAACCGCGCACGAGACGTAATTATTACAGAATACTTCAACCTCCCAGCTAATTAATGGAATAAATTAGTTTACGTTGTAAATCGAGTGACGTTAACCTAGACACAATGTGAGCTCCGATGCTTGACCAAATTGTTTGTGAACCTGCGCGTAACAGTGCTGTCTTGAACTTATTCATTGTCAGTAATATTTTTCTAAATGGTGTTATCAGTATTGAATTAGGCGTGTCAGATCACAAATTATTGCTGTTTCCTGGCCTTATCGAGCGTCCGCAGGGCATTCAAATACTAATTCAGTGAGCATTAAAGACTTTTATCGCACTGATGACACGTGAGTCACATCATACTTTGCTAAACTATAGTACGTATGATTATGTTTATGCCTTGTGGGCACGATTTAAACAGGCGATTATGTTATCCATTGAAAAATACGCCCCATTCCGGAAGGTATGTAAAAACAGCAAAAATCCATAGATCTCTAAGGATAGTATTCATAATAATTGGAGGCTCAAAGAAAGTGTAGAAACGTATAACCCGAAACCTCTCAAGATTTGGAAAGGAATCTGTTAACTAGCAAGTGACGTGCGGTAGCATCATTACCGTCAAGTCGGTTCGTGAAGAAGATGTGGAGGACTGGCTGGACGACTACGAGCGAGTAAGTTCTGCTAATCGTTGGGACGACCCCAACAAGCTCCGCCACGTCTCCTTCTACCTGACGGGTGTGGCGAAGACATGGTTCTTCAACCACGAGATAGACTTTACTGACTGGGCTGCCTTCAAGCAGCAGCTGCGCCAAGTATTTGGTACACCGGCCGTTCGTTCTACCATTGCAAAGAAAACCCTCGATACTCGCCAACAGCAGCCAGGCGAGTCTTACACATCGTACATAGAGGATGTTGCGCTTTGCCGCCGTGTGAGTTCTTCTATGCCAGAGTCAGACAAAGTGCACCACATTCTGAAAGGCATTAGATCTGTCGCCTTCAATGCTCTTGCTATCAAGAACCCCGCTACAATCGCTGACATTGTCACAACGTGTCAGCGCCTGGACGAACTTGAGTCTGTTCGCCTTCAGCCGGACGTTGGCGACTATTCTTCTACGGCGGACCCACATCTGCGTGTCATGATACGAGCTATGATACGCGAAGAATTACAGTCAATGGGCTTGTCGTCACCGTCCGTGTGCCCCAGCGCGCCTTCCAGCGCAGCCTTGCGTGACATCAGGGATGAACTGGCGTGCTTGACCTGCTCCACGCACGTGAAACCCTCCGTCTCTCGTCCCCGACCAACGTACGCGGAAGTTGCTGCCACGCCTCCAGGCAACGTCAACTCTGCGGTGCCGCTACACACGTACGCGTCGGTTGCTGCTGCGCCGCCAGTAAACATCTCGTCGATGCCGCCCGAGCTCTCCTCAGCCCATTTGACTGCACTGACTCCCGGAGCACCCAGCCCCCTGTACTATCCGCCATGGCGTCCGTCACGTCCCACGTGCTATTACTACGGCTATCGCGGCCATATTTCACGTTTCTGCCGCAAGCGCCAGCAGGACGAGCGTCGGGGATACATCTCTGAACGCAACTTTTCCGGTGGAGTCTCTTCCCAAAGCCGGCGTTTCTCTTCACCTCCGCCCCGCTCTACTTCTCCGCCCGCAGCGACTGAAGACCGAAGCCCTTACCGTTAAGCCAGACGCCGCTCCCCTTCGCCGTTCCGCCGCTCCACGTCACCACTACGGCCCGTCTCCCTCAACTCCAACATTCGTCCGGAAAACTAAGCGATGCAGTTTTTGGAGGACAAACTGCATACGACACCAGGACTGATATTCCTCCAGCGCGCCCGTCCAATATGCTCTCGGTGTTTGTCCAAGGAGTGCCCGTCGATGCTTTGGTGGACACAGGTGCGACAATTTCTGTTATTCACGCTGATTTATGTTCCCGTCTCAGAAAAGTCACGACGCCATACGATGGACCGACGCTAGTTGCAGCCCAAGGAGACCCTGTTCGACCTTCCGCTCTTTGCACTGCCCGTGTCCTGATCGATGATATCCTGCACCATATACAATTAGCTGTGCTGTCCCCGTGCGCTCATCAACTTATTTTAGGGTGGGATTTTCTCTCTTCTGCGTCCGCGGCTATTTGTTGTGGCCAACGCGTCGTCCATCTTACGGACACCGACATCTTACTTGGGGACGACAGGTACACGCCGTTGCGCCTGATCGCTGCGGAAGATACCGAACTGCCTCCCGGCCGACAGCGCATTATTACCATTATGTCGACCGTTATCGACCATGGTGACATCTTGGTCTTGCCCTCTTCCCGTTGCCTTCATAAAGGCATCGCTTTTGCACCAGGTGTGGTTCGATTTTACAATGGCTCGGCGCTTGTCACCGCCACGAACGCGACATCGGAGAAAATTCTCCTTCCGCAAAGCACGACAGTAGCTTGCGCGGCCGACCCAGGGCCTGTATGCGTCGTGCCCCTTACGACTATGTCTTCCAAAGACCCTTCTACTTGTGCTACTGCTTCTCCCTTCGCCCTTACTGCAGCCATCAGCAGTGACTTGCCACCTTCACAGATGCTGCAGCTGCTTGCTCTGTTGAACAGACACGCAAATTCTTTTGATGCCCATTCGTCGACTCTGGGCCAAACCACAGCTACTGCGAATCGCATTCAGACAGACGTATCGTCGATAGTGCGCCGTCGCCCGTACCGCGTGTCCCTAGCCGAGCGGAAAATCATAGAAGAAAATGTCGCGGACATCTTGCAACAGAAGGTCATCCGGCCCTCAGCTAGCGCTTGTTCATCTCCGGTTGTTTTAGTGCGGAAAAAAGACGGTTCCGTGCGCTTTTGTGTCGATTACCGGGCCCTCAATAAGATCACTCGAAAGGACGTATACCCTATGTCTCGTATCGACGACGCCCTTGATTCACTACAAGGTGCAGAATACTTTTCAAGCCTCGATCTGCGTTCCGGCTATGGGCAAATTCCCGTGCACGAAGACGATAAAGAAAAAACAGCGTTTGCCACCCCTGATGGACTTTACGAATTCAACGTCATGCCTTTCGGGCTATGCAATGCACCTGCGATTTTTGAACCCATGATTGATACCGTGCTGCGTGGCCTGAAATGGAAAACTTGCCTCTGCTACCTGGATGACATTGTCGTCTTTTCATCCACATTTCCGCAGCATCTGCAACGCTTAGATGAAGTTCTGACGTGCCTTGCCGACGCTGGTCTTCAGCTCAACACGAAGAAATGCCGTTTCGCCAGCAGATCTATTAAGGTCCTGGGGCATGTCGTGAGCAAGGAGGGCATACGTCCTGACCCTGACAAGATTGCTGCGGTCCTTCGCTTCCCTCGCCCAGAAAGGCCTAAAGACTTGCGAAGCTTCCTTGGCCTCGCTTCTTATTTCCGTCGCGTTATACGGAACTTTGCCTCCATCGCTGCGCCATTACACAAGCTACTTGCTTCCGGTGTACCCTTTCACTGGTCTCAAGATTGTGAAGCAGCCTTTGACATGTTGAAGGGCGCCCTCACGAATGAACCTGTGCTTTGCCATTTTGATGAGAATGCACCGACTCTCTTGCACAGAGATGCTAGCGGCCACGGCATCGGTGCCATATTCTTCTGCAACGCGACAACTCTTCGCACGAGAGAGTAGTTGCATACGCCAGCCACGTACTCACCGATGCCGAGAAGAACTATACAATAACTGAGCAGGAGTGCCTGGCTGTTGTTTGGTCCGTACAGAAGTTTCGTCCCTATTTGCACGGGCGTCATTTTACAATTGTTACAGACCACCACGCATTATGCTGGCTCTCCACTCTCAAGAACTTGACTGGACGGCTAGGTCGCTGGGTTCTCCGCCTGCAAGGATATGACTTTGACATTATTCATAAGTCAGGCAAAAAAACACCAAGATGCTGACGCTCTTTCTCGTTGCCCGCTTCCTGCACAACCACTTGACACCTCGGCAACTGCGTCGCCAAGCAGCTCTTCGGATGTCACTTCCGTGCCGGTTTCCTCTCTAGCCTCAATAGACCGCCTTTCTCCGGACGACGATCAAACATTTGTATTTCGCCAACGGGCTGACCCATATTGTCGGCGTATGATAGACCACCTCTCTGGCGCTTCTCGCCCACCTAACGCGCGGCTTCGACGCCAACTCGCACAATTCAAGCTGGACAATCACGTGCTGTATCGGCGCATTTACCACCTTGACGGTCAACGCTGGGTGCCCGTTCTACCGCGCTCTCTTCGAGCCGATGTCCTCAGAGCATTCCACGATGACATGACTGCTGGCCATCTCGGTTTCCACAAAACCTACGATCGCATTCGAAGCCGTTACTATTGGCCTGGCCTTTCTTCTAGTGTGGCGAGATACGTCGGTTCCTGTTCTCCGTGTCAGCGTCGCAAACTCCCCACCTCTGCTCCTGCCGGTGAATTACTGCCTATTCCGTGTCCCGCCGCACCATTTGAGGTTGTTGGTATCGACCTTTACGGGCCCCTTCCTGTTACTGCAGCTGGAAATCGGTGGATAGTGACCGCCATCGATCACCTGACGTGCTACGCTGAGACAACATCAGTGATCACTGGCTCAGCTTCGGAGGTTGCCGACTTCGTCCTTCAAGCGATAATTCTGCGCCATGGGGCTCCTCGAGTACTGCTAAGCGACCGTGGAAAGGTCTTTCTCTCGCAACTTTTAAACGTAGTCCTGCGCGCCTGTGGTACCACGCGTAAAACAGCTTCAAGTTACCATGCACAGACTAACGGCTTGACAGAGCGATTTCATCGCACGCTTGCCGACATGATCACCGTATATATTCAGCCTGATCACAAGAATTGGGACAAGCTTCTACCGTTCGTCACTTTCGCCTACAGCACGGCCGTTCAGCGTACCACCGGCTACTCGCCATTTTACTTAGTTTACGGACGGTCGCCTACTTCCCTTCTAGACGTTTCTTTCTTCGATGCTCCTGTCAACCCATCTGCATCGTCTAGCGAAGAATTCCTTTCACGACTCGCCCAGTGTCGCCAGCGTGCTCGCGTCAACACAGCGGCCAGGCAACACGACCGGAAGATCATTTACGACACCCTCCATCGCGTTGTCTCCTTCCGACCTGGTGACGAAATACGCCCCTTCGCACACCTGGTTTGCGCGACAAGTTCCAGCCGCGTTTCATCGGGCCCTACATCGTCCTGGAGCAGACATCGCCCGTCAATTATCGTGTGACTCCTGTTGTCGACGCCACAGACCGCCGTTGTCGCAGCACCGAGGCCGTTCATGTGTCCCGCATGAAAGCCTTCACGCGGCGTTCTTCGTCACCTTTACTTGCGGCCGCTTCCACGTGGGGGGGGGGGGGAGGGGATTAGTGTGGGCGTTTATTACGCATGTCTTCTTCATCTGTATATTATCATCATCAGCCTACGTTGCGCGATCCTCATCTTCAGTTATGTGTGATCATCATCATCATCGAGTGTGTGCTTTTGCTGGTTCGCTCCCAAGTACTCGGGTCGAATAAACGTCGTGCCAACAGAGACGTCATAATATATATATATATATATATATATATATATATATATATATATATATATATATCTGTTTGTAAAAAGCGCCATGCCGTCGCTTGCCACCTACTTAACGAGGAGTGTGCCGGGGGGATACGGGCCCTTCCCAATTTATAGTGTTTGGTGATCTCGTTATAGCTGGTCATCTGGTCTCTCACCGTTGCCAGAATTTGCGTGTCACCTGCTCGGTCCATTAGTTCTCGAACCAGGTTGTGCGCTATTTCGTTCCCGGAAAGGAAGGCGTGTGCGGGTGCCCATATAATGTTTACGCAAGTTGGCTAATATTCTTAGCGCTTCGGGCGAGATTCATCCTATGGCATAGTTCTTGACGGCGGTATGGGAGTCCGTATGATGTCCACCATCGTGGAGGCTATTGCCAGTGCTCAGGAAGCTTCCTGCGCCACCTCCAACTTTCCTGTTTTTACAGTGCCACTGACTCTGGAGTCACTCGCTAGACTCGTAGCAACTATTGAGAAACTCCGTCTATTTGTGTACTCCGCCGCGCCCACATAGACCACGTCCCTGGCACTATCGAATTTTTGTGGAGAGCTCTTGCTCTTGCGATTCTTCTATCTTCGTGAAACCCCTGGTGCATGTTTGTGGGGATTGGCGGTATTGAGAGATGTTCCCTTATTTTCCTCTGGATGCCTCTCCGCAGTCCGTGCTGTGCTTCGTAGGTTATTCCGATGTCGTATAAGATGTGTCTGCCCGTCAAACTCTGTGTTAGTCTTTCATACTGCGCCACTCTCTGGGCCTCAATAAGTTTGTCTAATGTGTTGTGCACGCCGAGCGCCAGGTACCTCTCGTTCGACGAATTTGTCGGAAGTCCCAAGGCTTGCTTATACTCCCTTCGAATCGTGCGTTACATCTTGGCTGTCTCCGCGGTGTGGAGCTCAAGGTAAGGGACCACATATTGTTACGCCGTTGGACGACAAGGTGAACAAGATGACAAGGTGTTTTTGTCCGGGCTCAAAACCGCCCAATCGGATCCTGTACTTTCTCGTCTTCTCCGTGTGCTTTCTTCTCAAAACGCTAGGTGGCATTAGCTCTATTCTTCTGAAAGCATCGACTTGATGCCATACCGGCACAAGAGCTACGGTGTGAAGTACGGCTTAAGCCGTACGACATGCACTGTTTAGGGCCGAAGCTGTCAACGCGAAGAGAAGGCGCCGTCCAGAAATGCCTCGTAAGTAACGTCACTGACACGTTTCAGAACCTTGTAGGGTCCGAAATAGTGGCTTAAAAGTTCAAACAAGCCGGGACGTCGAATAGGGGTCCATGCCAAGACTCGGCCGCCGGGGCGGTAGGAAACGTCTCGACGGCGGAGGTTGCAACGTCGTGCATCGGCACCTTTTTGGTAACTGATGTTTACGCGAGCCAGTTGGCGGGCTTCTTCGGCCTACTGAGTGTAGTGCTCGGCGTCTGGAGCAATTTCATCGGTTGTGTCGCACGGAAGCATAGCGTCGAGCATGGTTTGCACGTTGCGTCCATAAGCAAGACGGAAAGTGGAAAGGTGAAAATCGCGTTGTTTCCTGTATTGTCGTATTGTAGGCGAACGTGATGTACGGAAGAATCTCGTCCCAAGTTTTATGCTGCACGTCCACATACCACGTCTACATACCCTGTCACCTGTCCCTTTTTTCCTTCATACTAAAACTGAGTTGCGCTAAAGGAAGTCACGAATACGTCCACATACATTGACCGCATGTCTGCAATGTTTTTATTTAACCTCTCCGTCAGTCCTGTTGGTGGATGGTAGGCTGTTGTTTTGCGATGACTCGTGCAGCTCAGTCTGAAAATGTCCTCCATCATGTGTGCTGTAAAGGATGTGCCCCTGTCCGTGATCACACACCATGCCGTAGGACGACGTGGCGTGCAAAAACTTTGCGACTTCGGAAGCCGTGTCGCGGGACAGTGCTTTTGTCTCTGCGTAACGAGTGAGGTTCTCCGTTGCAACGATAATCCATTTGTTTCCAGAGGAAGACAAAGGGAAAGGTCCTAGAAGGTTCATTTCTGAGTAAGTGTCAACTCGCGTTTCCTTTACGCACTCGGCCCACTACCGGAAACCAGTTACGCCGGAAGTGGACTGCACTTACCTCAAACGACACCATGAGGCGCTACGTTCTCGCGAAAGTTAATGCGCTACATGTAAACGGCGTCGCATCGCCTTTCCCAAAAGCGCTTGGAAATGCGATGCGCTACTGTCGCATTCATGTAAACGCGGCTAATATGGAGCTGGATACGGACCCCGTGCCCCGGCACTTGAGCGGCTCTCGGGTACGGCCGAATGTAGAGCGCGAATATGTCGCGGAACCAGAGCCAGAGGCGATTCCAAAGAGCGTTTCTTGCGGAGACGCTCCGGAATCGTCAAACGTAGAGCAGAAGGCCATGACGGCCGAGCAGAACGGGAACCCAACGCTCGGGGGTTTCAAGTGCATAACAGATCACCGCATGGCAGAAAAAAACGTTGTCAGACAGGGCCGTCAGAAAAAGAGTGCCAAGTATTCGGCGCATAAGTCGCCACACCGCAGCTCGTAAGGCAAGGCACCAGGCCATCGCGCCGAACGGCAAAGGGTTCTTTGGGGCGGCTTAGGAAACGGAAGCGTCACCAAAGGCTGATTGCGACAGCAAAGGGTGCGTTTCCGCGAGTAAAGGTGCGGATGCAATGTTCAGGTTTGAACCTGGTTGAGTATGCGCGTACGAACCGATCCGGTCTAACAGGCACCGAAGAGGAATCCGACGCGAGAGTGAGAACAAAGGGAGAATGGCTATTCTTCCCGCGTTTACGGCCTCCCCTTCGGGGACGAGAGGGCAAGCTGCGAGGACACCAAGTGGCAGGTGTCAGCAGAGGGCAGTGTATGTCTGGCGCCCTTTGTCGTCCTCGGCGAAGCGCGAGGGCTTTCGGACTGCGACCCCATCGAGGGCGCATTAGGAACTAATCAATTTGCCACACCGATCAGTGACTTGTTTGTAGGTAAACGTGAAGCAATTTTTTTCTTTTATTAGTTTTAAGAAGCCTTGCTTTTTAATTTACAAGTGTTATGCTCCGATTTTCTGCGTCGTATGAGCCAGTTAACATGAAGGAAACTGCGAAGCAGGTTTCGAAAACGTGGTGGCTATTGATCGCGCGAATTTTGTAGTTAAGCATGGAGATTTGGGGTTTGCAAAGGCAGACCTTAGTTTTGTAATTTAATGCTTACAGGCTAGGGCGTGTATCAGTTACCACTGTAGAAATTTTCTTCATTGAAGCGCGTTTGTAGAAACATTTTTTTTAGTATTTTCGCGCGTAGATAGAGTGTAGATTTTGCTTTTAAAGTGATAAATACCACTCTATGAATTAGTTAAGAGTTGAAGCGGTCAGCAGAGCCAAGTACGATTCGCGCAGTCAAGCATAATTTTCAGTTCCCCCCCAACGGGGTAGAGAAATGAACACGTGAATGTCATCAGCTTTTTAGTTTATTGGCAGAGCTTGGCTCTTCAACAGTACACCTTCGATATTCGTTATAAGAAGGGTAAACTTAAGGACAATGCCGACGGTCTGAGTCGTTGCCCCTAGAGTAGCGAAAACCTCATGCTCACTCTGGTTTCAGCGTCATTTTGACGTTATTTTTTTTCTTGTACGTTTTTTTTTTGTTATCGCGTAGTTGTAGTTGATTGTTAGCGGATTTTGTAATCACGTCCTAAAGCTTTCAGGAAATGGCTGTTTTTAGTGTTTAAGGGGGAGTACGCGTTAGAGGAATGAGAAAACAGTAGCAGTTTTTCTTTTTTTTTTTTGTAAAGCCTGGCGTGTCTTAGGGGAGAGTGGCCTTGTGCTCGCTTGTTTGTGGTTGTGGGTCCGGCACTGTTCTGGAGTGATTGCGAGCCCAAACAGGAGACGAAAAGTTGCGAGACCTGTTTGCAAGCCCGGTTTCACCGGACCGGACCACGGAGAGAAGGCCTACAAGAGCGCCCCGAGAACTGATGAACGACTCCCGGTAATCTACAAGCTACGAACCAAGGGTTCATCACCACGGAGGGAAATTCTGCTACTGAAACGCCGATCCCTCGCCCAGTCGCTGCTGGCCCCTACGCGTCGGGATCTTCTTCGCCCGCCGGAGATGCTGTTACGATTGACGTATGACAGCCCACTCAAAAAGATTAACGGAGGATGTCTCCCCAACTTGCTATGGTTGTCTCGGGCGGTCCTCAACCTGGCGGGCGAGTCACAGTGATTGCTGACCCCTTTGTGTGCATATGCCGGAAGGCGAGTAAGCCCCCCTTCCACGAATGACCTTCCTCAGGAGCATCGGGTCGCAGTGGTTGCTGACCCCTTTGTGTGCGTACGCCAGGAGGCGAGTAAGCCCACCTTTCACGAGTGACGTTGCTCAGGAGCATAGAGTCACAGTGATTGCTGGCCCATTTGTGTGCTTGTGCCGAGAGGCGAGTAGCACACCTTCCACGAATGACGTTCCTCAGGAGCATCGGGCAGCAGTGATTGCTGGCCCGTTTGTGTGCATACGCCAAGAGGTGAGTAAGCCCACCTTCCACGGATGACGTTCCTCAGGAGCATCGCGTCGCAGTGATTGCTGGCCTCTTTGTGTGCATGTGCCGAGAGGCGAGCAAGCCCAGCTTCCACGAATGACGTTCCCCAGGAGCCTCGGGTCGCAGTGATTGCTGGCCCCTTTGTATGCATGTGCCGGGAGGCGAGTAAGCCTACCTTCCACGAATGACGTTCCTCAGAAGCATCGGGTCGCAGTGATTGCTGGCCCGTTTGTGTGCGTACGCCAGGAGGCGAGTAAGCCTACCCTCCACGAATGACGTTCCCTAGGAGCCTCGGGTTGCCGCTAGCGGAGGTAAGGCCGGGAAACGTCGCCTAGGAGAGAGGGAGCAGCTGCCTCATCCCCGACTGGACTCATTACCTGTCACGTGACGTTGACGTGAGAGAAATCCCGCCTCGTTGTTAGAGGGCGTATTTAAGCGTCCCCGCCACGTATTTTCTTATTATCCTCTGCTTTTCTAACCTTCATCAACCATGAAATAAACTGCGCAAGTTTCGCACTAGAAATCATATTGCCCCTGCCTGGTCGCAATGGTCTACCAGACGCCAGCAGCATGCCGACAATGCCACGCTACCTAGAAGTAACGCCGGTCGAGCTTGTAGGAACCGGCGTCGCAACAGACCGCGCTTGACCAGCTCACCTGTGCCTTGCTCCCGTCTCCCCCACGAGAAGTGCGCTAACCGTGTCTCGGCCTCGACCTCGATCTGGTCCAGGATCAGGCCCTGATCATGTATCTGGGGCGTCCTCGGCCTGCTCCGTGGGAGAGTCTCGGTAATGAACCGGACCGGTTTCTTCCAGGGTCGAGCCCATAGCTTTTCCTGCATGTTTCTTTGTCGGTTGATGGCTGCTTGCTCGCTGCCGTCTTATGGTTATTGTTTTTGTTGCTCGCTATGGCTTCTTTGCTGTTGTGGTAGTAGTGCCATTCCTCTTCGGACTCTTCTGCCCTCCTCCGTCGCTCCCAGCGGCGTCTCCAGACCTGGTACGGCACCTTGTGTCTTGCCTTGCACTTCTTGTCACCAGTGACGTGGTCTTTGCCGCAGAGTTGGCACTTCGGTTCGCAGTTGTGGTCGTGCTGTGGATTCCTGCACCCGTACCGGGGGCAATTCTTGTCTTCGTGGTTTGCCAACACGTCAGCCCTGCGCCCTGTTCTTCAACATCCGTAGCATATGTCGCTCTGCTTCTTATACATGGATCATCAGATAAGCGTCGCTTCATTTCTCACATATCTTCGCACGTGGAAACCTTCAAAGAAAATGATCACGTAGCCTCTGTTACCCATTCTCTTGGCGTGCAAGACCCCAGGTTTGCGCGGCGTGACTAGACTGGTCCCTATGTCCTCTGGACTCTCCTCCTTAGCTATTTCTCTGATGAGACCTTTGGATGCGTTATCAGGAGCTGCTCTGTTAGCGCTTGCTTCAAATTTTTGTTCTCTAAAGCAGACCTTATTGACAGCCGCATAATTCCTGACCCAGTCCTCAGATGGCGTGCTGAGCACCACTTCTTTTTGCTTGCTGTTTATACATATACTGTTTTCCTGCGCTGTCTCTGGACCGACCCTGGTAGCATTGCGCAGGCAGCAGTAAATGCGATCCACATGTGTAATCTGATACGTTAAGTCCGCCACGTGGACGCATGATCACTCTGTAATCTTCTTGTGGTAGGTGAGTCAGCCTACTTGCTCTGGTGTCGTACATTGCGTGTTTTCTTCAATTTTTTTCTTGCTGCTTCCTCGACGAAGGTTCTTCCATGCTGCTTGTTTCCCGCCAATCCGGCCTCACCCCTGCATCGCTTCTTCGCGCCTCTTCTAGCTTTACAACAGCCTGATTCTTTTCCAAACTCCTCCGGTTGCATTTCTTCGCCTTCCACGCTCACGAGCTCTATTACGGCACCAGCGAAAACTCTCGAAGAGAAACGGAGGGTCCCTGAGAACTCCGTTGGCGCGCAAGGGCGAGCTCTGTTAGCCGCCACCGCGGTGGAGACAATGGCGTCGAGCCGTTACCGTTAGGCTTAGCTCTCCCGCCACGCGTAGCGGGAGAAAGAGAACGATTGACGGCCGAAAAATGCGCCCGCCTCGTAGCGAATAGTATCCTTGGGGTCCTTGGCACTCTCCATCATTATTGGATGCTCTGCGCAAGATTGCGATTTTGCACCGATAATCATATGAAAACTGCTGAGCCGACGCGACATGCACCCGCAATCTGTGGTGGCCTGGCGACGTTCCGCGAAGTAGGCTTAAAATGTTTCTTCGAATAGCGGTACCTACCCAGTGCCGCGTCCACAGTGGCCCTTGTCGGAGTGAAAAAGATTCGTTCAAGAGATGCACGTATGCACACATTGCTACATACACAGTGACCCAAGATGGAATGAAGGTTGGTTTCGAACCCTGTTACATCAGCACACCAGACCGATGCGCTACCCATTCGGCCACTGACTATCTAGTGACCCAGGTAAGTGGGAGAACGGTTGGGTACAAACATACAAATATGTATAGATACATGGACACAAACATACACAGATAGATGCACAGCCCCCCCCCCCCCCCTCTTCCCAAAAGTGCACGAAGTACCCTAAGAATTGTAACGCATTAATATAACCGTTGTACCTTCTGGCCGCCCTTGAGTTGAATCCCGGGAAACTGCTTCTCCACAGCTTGCTTGAACTTGGCTTCGTCGAAAGCGACAGAGGGTTTGAAAAAGAACTCGAGTCGGTAGCCCTGACCGAACTTTTCGCGCAGGTGCTGCAGCGTGCCCAGGCACATCATTTGTCCGCTGACCATGATGGTGAGTCGGTCGCAAGAAAACTCGCATTCGTCCATGCTGCGAGTTGAGAGTCGTGCGGAGCACAGCATTAGACGAAACGTACATTTTATAACTAAAAGACGCCTCAACTCGAGGCCAACTCCGATTTTCCTACTCAAGATAACATAGAAGGCGGGAATGCTTTTGCGAGAAACCACTGCATCTGTTTGAGTGCGCTGCATTTAAGAGCGAAAGTTAAATTATGACACCCATACGAGGCAGTATATTAATATAAAATGTTTTTTAACACCGGAGTTAACAGCGGAGCTGTTTAAGCCGGCCGTCATTTGTGCTGTCTGCCACTGTGTTGATTATTAACCACCTCGCGGAGCGTCGCGCGCTATGCTCGGAAAGAGAGAAATAGAAAATGAGAGCGAGAGAGAGTGCGCGTGTCGCACGCATTGCTCAGGAGAGAAAAAGAGAAAATCATAGCGAGAGAGAGAGAGAAACAAATTGTAGCAGCACCAAAGAGGCAACGCGCGGAGAAGCTGCCGACGCCATCCGCGTTTCTCCGTTTCCCCTAATTAGCGCCGAACGCTCGCGGTGTCCGTGACTGCAGCAGCGCCTCTGGTGGCGGCAAGGCCGAGCTGCCATCAGGTGCGCGCTACTGCGCATGCGCCGTACCATCATTTGTCCGCCATCATTTGCCCGTACCCTCTGCATAGCTTTCGCCCCACTTCCCCTACGTGTGCTAGGACTGCAAGTGCTTCGCGACGCGTTCCCCGATGCCATGGGACACGAGGAAACGCTTATACACTTCGTTTAACTTAGCATCACTTTGTATTACTTGGTATAACTTAGCATCAATTCGTATAACCAGGACCAGCTAGGAACCGATCAACTCCGCTGTGTGCGCCACTAGTGAAAGCTACCTCCTCTGCTGTCTGCAGTTTTTTTTAAAGGAAATTGCCGAAAATTGGTAACTGTCTAAAAAGTAGAAGTCCCAAGTTGACAAATCTGTAATTCTACGCCCAAAAAGGATATCTCACTTTTGTAAACTGCATCTGCTGGAGCATCTTATGTGAACAAATAGGATATAATACCTTGCAGCTTACGTAAAAGTGTTAGAATGAATAAGAGTGTTTTTCAAATGTTCTCTCAAATTAGAGGTGTATTCAGAGTGGCTAATTATACATATATTTTATGTGCTTTAGATGCACTATTATGTCTAGTTTACAAAATTTTCATATCGTTTCTCGTAGCTCTGTGGCACTGTTGTAAACTTTGAACCTAATTTTTTGAAAGTTTTCACATTTTGAAGACTTGTAGTTAAAATTTAGGACACAAATAGAAAATACACTTCCTAGCATTACTAGACCTTCAACTTCCTTGAAATTCAAAATTCCTCATGAAAATTAATGAAGTGGTTGCCAGGAAACAGGGTTTATCTGTCCAATGTATTTAGATAGAAGCTCACTAGCTAACGCTTTCTTTTAAGTGACGCTGTTTCCATATCTCTTCAAGTGGTGATAGCCACATACTAGATAAAAAATCGTGATCGACACCCACGATGGCCATGTTCTGCCGGTTTGGTAAAGCGAACACCTTTCTGTAGTTCTTTGGCCGGTTCCGCGGGCGGGGATTGGTGGCCAGACTTACAACGCCGTTACAAAGGCGTTGAGACAAAGGACACGTTGTCTGGCGAAATCGAGTTGCGGAACGCCCAAAAGCACATTTATAAAATAAAAGAAACGTATGATGCGAACGTAGTTCTCGCAAACAGATGGGTTCCACGTACGGCATTTTATAACTGTAAAATAAGTATTTTGCCGAACTTCTGTGAACATTCTGAACTACTGCGGAGGTTGCAAAGGTGGGGAACTGGGCTTAAATGCACAAACGTGTTTAGTTTAAGAAGTCCCACATAAAGGAGTACCATACCGCGACATCCACCTTGCCTGCTCCGGCGGCCTGCTCCAGCGGCAACCCCTTCTTGGACAGTCACCGCCCCTCAAATAGATGCACCGGTGTTTGCTGGACTTCGCGGTGACAACGTTGAAGACCGATTGAAGCAATACTTGTGCGTGAGTGACTTTTACCAATGGGACGAATCTGCAAAACTGCGGCACGTCGCCTTCTATTGCGCTGGCGTCGCAAAAACTTGGTTTCACAACCACGAGCTCCATTTCGTCAACTGGAGCCCGTTTAAACATCACCTACGCCAGACTTTCGCGAACTGTTATGTCCGCTAAGATATCGCCAAGAAGAAGCTTGCTGAGCGTGTTCAGCACTCTGGCGAGTTGTACACTTCGTGCCTAGAGGACGTCCTCGCCCTCTCCCGCCACGTGAACACCTCGATGGCAGAGTGACCGTGTACGCCGCCTGCTTCAGGGTATTGGGACTCTGGCAATCAATGATCTTGTAGGGCTGAACCCCACTACCGTCGCAGACATCATTAGTACGTGTCAGCGCCTGGATGAGCTTAATATGATCCACTTACACCCTGATACATCTGATTTTAAGGCGTCCAACGATAGCGAGCTACGTGCTCCGATTTGCTCCATCATCCGTGAGGAGCTGCACTCTCAAGCTTCGCCAATCCCTCCTGAAGTCCATATGACGCCTCCTGGTGGCGGACATAAGTAAACATGTCAATGTTCACAAGCAAAGAGCCAAGCTAATGCTTCACGTTCGCCTACGGAGTACCGCCGTTCTGCGGAAGGCAATGTAGGAGATGCAAAAGCCATTGTAAAACACCGATTTCCGCATTTCTGCAGCAGGACGGCTCCCAAACCAACGTCAGAAGCATCAACAGTAACAACAATGGGTAAATGTGGTTGAAACATGCGCTTGAAACACTGAAACATACGCGAAGCAAATACTTCCTTGATAGACTGAAAACTGTATTCGGTATCTCGGTCTCAGACAAAAGCTTGTCCTTGCCTTAGAAGTTTCCTTAGAGGCTCTACAATGTCAGCATACTGAGGAATAAATTTTGCATAATATACCGTAAGGCCAAGAAGTGAGTGCAAATCCTTCTTGTCAATAGGCACTGGAGCCTCTACAACAGCCTTGATTTTATATTCCATCGGGAAAACGCCTTGTGCGGAAATTGTATGGCCGAGGAAATTAATTCAGGAATACTGAATACACACTATCGTGGTCATGTTGCGTATGACCCCAAACAAGTACATCATCAAGGTAACATAATGTACCCGGACAGTCTTTAACACAGATGAGATGATCTGCTGAAAAGCGGATGGCGCAGATGCCAAACCGAAACACACTCACTTAAAGCAAAAAAGACCCTCGTGAGAAATAAACCTGGCAAGTTTACGGCTTTTCTCGGAAAATAGAAGCTGATGTTTAGCGGACTGCAAGTCCAACTTACTGAACACCGTAGCAGCTGCCAGTCGATGCAAAAGTTCATCCGTCCTAGGAACAAGAAAGGCATTGACGACAATCGCCGTCTTGGGTTCTCAAAGATCGACGCACAGTCGAATGGTATTTTCCTTTTTCTGAACCACGACGAGCGGAGAGATCCACTCGGACGCTGACACTCGTTCGATATCAGCTGATTCGAGACGGTGCAGTTCGGTGGAGACCTGCTAACAAAGAACAAGAGGTAGCGGACGTAGTTTCGCTGAAACTGGATGAACAGAAGGTTGAAGACGAATGTCATGGATGAAGCCTTTTACAAGTCCTAACTGAAAACAGATAAGTAAATTCCGCTGGAGCGTTTTGCGGTAGAGACGAAGACTTGACTTCCGAAAGAACCGGCGTTTCGGTCACTTGCTGACACAAATGGAAGATCGATGAATGTCTATGCCAAGGGCTTGTATCGCGTCTAGGCCCGGAAAAGAAGTGCCTTCATCAGTGAAGTGAAATATCACGATTGCAGAATTGTTGCGGTATTTCACAACCACGGAAAAATGGCCCGAACTCAAAATTTCTTGCTGGGAATAGTTCTTGAGTCGAAGACTTGAAGCAGATAATGGGAAGACCTTGAAATGTTCTTCATACGTTGCGCTGTTCATCAGCGAGACAGTAGCTCCGGTATCCACAATAAGATTGACTGAAATATTCCCAATCAGAAAATTGGCGAAAATTGTTGCTGGGCGGACATTTGGTGCTTCTATCGTCAGCACTGAAGAAACTGTACTTGCCCAATCTGTTTTAGCAAAAGAATAAACAAGCTGAACTCTGGCTGGAGACGCGCGATGCGTTAGGTTGCGCGAACGGCGAACTGTAGCATAATGTCCCATTTTTGGCATGCGCGGCAGGTAACGTGCTTAGCTGGACAGCCTGGTTCGGATGCTGTGTGCTGCCTTGATTCACACTGGTAGCAATGGAAAGAGGTGTCTTGACTAGGCTTGAAAAATTCTTGTCGATGGCCATGTTGATCGGCTTCCCCAGATCGCGGCTTTCCGCCATGTCGTCGAATGCCATCTTGTACTCGTCTGGTCGAAGAAGAAGCTTGGCGCGGACCGCCCTCTTGAGCACCCGGGCGAGGAAGGGGATAGTTGGCGACGCCATCTTGCCGCGGAGAAGAAACGCGCTGTGCTGTAGACCCGGGAAAAACTTGGAAGTTCCTTGTGAACTTGTTCAACGCTTCGCCCAATTTCTTCCGCTTTTTTCAGCGTCAACGATATTCCCTCATAGAGAAGTGTTTCACGTATTTTTGTTGAAGCGACTCCTTGCAGAATTTGGCTGCGGAGCTACTCGTCGTGCCAAGCGCCGAGCGCGCAGGCTGGAGCCAGCGTGAAGTCGCGAATTCTTGGAAAGTGTCAGCTGTGTGTGATGACGATGACACGCTTCAGTTGGAACAAAAGCTTATTTATTATAATGAAAAACTAGAACTTTGCGAGCTTAGCAATTCCATGTGCTTCGACTCGGCGCATTCCTCCCGATTTCCCCTGCGCCCCCTCGTGTCCGCTCTCACAAGCCAGCATTAAATGGGCTCCTTGATGCCAGGTGGCACTAGTCATCCGTAGTTGACGTGGTCCCTAACACACCCGGGCTCCTAAGTAATGCGTCCTCGCATTACGGTAATCTGTCACGAAATCTTCGAGCCAACGTGGTGGCTTTCTTTGTCTGGGTTGGTCATAGTCAGCTGTTGGGGCTTGAGTAATTTGGGTGGTGTTGTCTTCCAGTTGTGAAGTTGTGTCCTGTGTTTTCTCATGGAAGCACTTCAACAGCGTTGCGGTAGTCAACCTTGTTTCTGTGCGGTTGTTCTTCGTTCTGGAAATGGTGTACGCTTCCTTGTTGCGGTGAGTTATTGTATATGGTCCATCATACCAAGGATCAAACTTCCCAGCTTTTGTGGAAGTCTCGTACCATACTTGATCGCCTACATCATAGGGTGTTGGCGGGTGCTTTCGGCCATTGTTGGCCTTCATGCTACTTAGGTAGACTGTTATGTTGTCAAACGTTTCTTGCCTGGCCTTGTCAATGTCTTCTTATGGCTCTTGGGTGTCTACTTCCAGTTGGTTGTCCATTATCCTTCGAGGCGTATAATTACCAGTTCAAAAGGTGAATTCTTGAGTTCAGCATGGAACTGTGCGTTGACTTCAAACGTTGTTTTGGCAAGCTATTCACTCCAGTTGTCGACCTCGTCGGTTGTGTTGATTGGCCCTACGTGGTCGACGGCAACTGTATGGAAGGGTGTTCGTGGTACTTCCCTCGGGTTGAGCGTTCCTGTTTGTACCCCCGTTTCATGGTTGTGCTGTTGACATGTGCGGCATTCTCGCACATAATTTGCAATGTCTTGGTCCATATTCTGCCAGTAATAACGTTTGCACAGCTTGGACTTAGGTCAAGCGTCTTCCTGACCTGCATGATCGTGGTGACATTGTATTACAGCGAATTGAAGTGATTTGGGCACAACAACGCGTTGTATCATCTTGCCGTGTTGGGTTGTACTGTGCATTATTATGTCCTTGACGATCTGGTAACCTTTCCCAGTTTTTCTTTGGCCTCCTGCTTCACCGGGAGTCTCGATGTCTGCAATAATGGCGACCGGTTCTGCATCTTTGTGCTAGGCTTCGGGAAGGCGGGAATCACTTGCCTTCAGCACAAACACTGCATTGACCATTCTTGATAGTGCGTCTGCCACCGTATTTTTCTTGCCAGATGTGTGACGCACAGTGAAATGATATGGGGATAGGTCTAAAACCATGCGTGCAAATCGTCTAATGGGGTTCCTTTTCGACATAATGTGTGCTACAGCCCAGTTGTCCGTAATGAGCTCGAAGTGTTCTAGGCCTTGGAGGTAAGGGTAGAAACGTTCCGTTATGGACCAGCGAGCTGCAATTGCCTCAAGTTCTTTCGAGTGCTTGTGGCTGTCACTCTCGGCGACTTTCTTGCTTGCATATTCGACTACTCGTGTGGTGTCGCCCTGTGTTTGGGTAAGGACTGCTCCAAGCGCTGTGTGGGAAGCGTCGACATGTACCTGTGTCGGTAGACTTGGATTGAAAGTCACCAGGATAGCTGCCTTGGTTAGTCGTTTGTTGAGGGTGTCCATGTCATCTTGGCATTCAGGTGCCCACTGAACAATTGCATCTTTCTTCGTAAGAAGTGTCAATGGTCGAGCATTTTTTGCGAAGTCTCATGTACTTGCGGTAATGTGGCGCAAATCCAAAGAAGGATCTCACCTCGCTTTTTGTTTCTGGCACCGTAAAGTTCGTTATCCCTGGAATGCGCTGTAGATTGATCGCCACCCATTCTTGTCTTATCAAGAGCCCAAGGAATGGTATCCGTTTTTCTGCAAACATACACTTGCTGTAGACAACAGGCAGTCCTAGGTCATGAAGAGCCTTCAGTACCTTGTCAAGCTCTTCGATGTGTTCTTCAATGGT
This sequence comes from Dermacentor silvarum, assembly GCF_013339745.2. NCBI lineage: Eukaryota > Metazoa > Arthropoda > Arachnida > Ixodida > Ixodidae > Dermacentor > Dermacentor silvarum. Next base: position 31,260,663 of record NC_051164.1, read on the forward strand.
GTCTGTGACGCACACATCGTCTGTGTAGACAATCACGTGGCCGTTGTCAATGAGATCTCGAAGACCTTCCTTCATTCATGAAACTCTGCATTGTTGTGGGAGCGGTGCATAGGCCAAACAGCATTCGTAATGGTTCGAAGTGTCCATCTTCTGTAACAAAAGCGGCTTTAGAAATTTCTTCTTCACGCAGTGGTATGTTCAAGAAGGCTTTCTTAACATCAAGCTTTGAGAGATATCGCAATCCTGCAACTTTTCGAATGAGTGTGTCGACTTACCGCATGGGGTAGGCTCGCTTCACTGTCTTTGCGTTTAAAAATCGGTACTCCACACACAATCATTTTGGTGTAGTCTCGTGGTGCGGTTGGTCAACAACAATTACTGGCGAGGCATAGTCAGACCTTGATGGGCGAATGATACCTTTCCTAATCCACTCTTGTGTCTGTTGCCGTATTAACCTCCTATTGGCATCACTTGTGCTGTAGGGCTGCGTCCTAACCGGTTTCTGGTCGGTGAGTTCAATTGTGTGTTCGACGAGTCTGCACAGGCCCATGTCGTTGTTAGGGTGGGTGAAGACATTATTGACGCTTAGCAGAGAAGCCTTCAACATTTCGGTTTGACTCTCCGTGAAGTCAATGGGACCAGGTTTATGTTGAATCAATTGGGCGATTTCTTCTACCGATGGTAATGTGGGTGCTTCCCGTGCAATTGTTGCCTTTGCCTCAATGGCTCCACACCCTTTGATGGGGTCTGTCGAGGAAAATTCTGCCTGATTGCAGGTTTGCATCGATATCTCGATGCTTTCATTCTTTGTGAACTTGTCTGGGCTTTGAAGTTCTGTTACAAAGTTTGACATCGATGGCTGTGCTTCCAGGACATTCTTTGTTAGTTCTTACACATCCTTTTTTTTTTGCTTCGGAATATATTCGATCGTGTGGATGCCGTTGTCAAAACTGACGCCGTCCCTAACAAAATACTCTCCTGGCTGCTGTCGTCTGTCTCTGAAGATAATGCGATAAACGAGGCTGTTTGTGTTGTCTTCGTAGTGCTCGTCCAACAAGCGCATAATATCTTGGAACTGTAGCGTATCGGGCTCCACTTGCGACGTCAAGTCGTAGCGGAGACGCTGACCCTCGAAACCCAAATTTGACAGCAATTCAGCTTTCTTCCTCGCCTCCGGTAGCGTATCGGCTTCGGCTGCATGCAGAAAAGTGTGGAATGAACGTTTCCACGTAAGCCAAGTAACGGCAGGAGTACCCGGAATAGGCAGAAAACGCAGGTTGAAGCGGTGAACAACGGAGAAGTAGACGCAGGCTGCGTCGCATCCATGCTGGTAGCAGAAGTAAGAAGAAGTAGAGCAGCGACAGGAGGGCACAGCAAAGTGTAACGAAAGTCTTTTACTTCGTTGCCAAGATGTGGTATCGAGTCTCCGCGATGCGGTGTCTGTGTCTCGCACGGCGGGTCAGCCGGACGCGCATGACCTGCGCGGTGAGGCCTAACAGCCCAGGCGCTAAGCGCCGCAAAGAAAACGAGACGACTTCTTCTGTTGGGGACCAAACGACGACGTCTTACTCGGAGAGGTGGAAGCGAACAGCGTACGCGCTGATTACAAGATTTGGCGCGGCGGGGCGCCAGTGGTCAGGATCAAATAGAAACCAAAACAAGCAGAATACAACATGCATGACTTGTACTGAAAGTGCCGGAAGAAAGCGTGGGAGTCGGAAACACGTCATGTCAGCGATGCTTAGGACATGCATATTTATTGCCGCTCGGCGTTATTGGTGCATAACAAGGAACTTTGAGAATCCGCGCGGCTAATCCGTGTGGCGCCCGCAACGCGCTGGACTGCGTATCACGTGTAAAAGCGTCGTTTCGCTTTCCAGAAGTTGGCTTGGCTAAAAAACACTCTTACTGGTCAATGACCAAAGTAGTTGGACAGGACACCACGAAAACACGTAGCAACTATTTCAGAAATAATTCACCACTTCGGAAAACATGAATCGCAGGAACATCGCTTTACAATCGAACTATTATTTTCTCATCGGTACGATCATCCTTTTCGCCTGCCTCCCACCAATGGCGGCGTATAATCGCTATTGCGGTAACACTGTTTTTAGCATGCCTCCAGAGAATGACTGCATCCGCACTGCAGATCGAAAAATTCTGATAAAGGATGTTCCATGACATTCTACGACTTAACTGCTTTATATTTTGACTGCGCGGACCCGTAAGCTTTCCCTTGCACTAGAAATGGATACCATGAAAATGGTTGTCAGACCCACTAAAAAGAGGACACGCAAGACAGACGAAGAACATCGTTTGGGTAATATGATCAGTCCCAATGCGTGTAAAACTTCGTTATAGTGATGTCACACATCAAGCACCATGGTGGTGAGTGACGCAGGCCGGATTAGCAGTATCAGGGCTAGGGTTAACACGTGTCTACAAACATCCGAGAAATAGGACGAAGAAAGTGACGTCGTGTCTGCCAAATTGATAGAGCATTACTCGCGTCATGTGCAGGATGTGGAATCAGCTCCCCCTAGAGGCACTTTGCATTTTACACTACTGTAAATAATTTCCCGCTTCTTTTTTATTGTACACTTCCAATAACCCTTCGTGGTCGAATACTTTTCAAGGAAGTCTACAAATTGCTACGTGCACGTGAAAGAATAAAGTGCGAGAAAAATAAGGGAGACATTGCCACTCGTGTTTTTAGCAATAATTCAAAGGTATTTCTCCTGAGTTAGCAAAAAGTCACTCTGTTGGAAGGAGAGTGTGGTTCCTCAAACTTATTATTTACCTATCATAATTGTGTGAAATACGGCGACGCGTTATTTGGAGACCGCTTCTGTGCCTCCTAAGGCAGCTTATGTACATTACGCAGAAGGCTGCAAAAATAACGCATCGATGTTTAACTTCAGTGTGATGCGACGCATGAATTTTTATGAAATTTCAGGGAGTGAAATTTACCTGCGGAACAAAGTTGACAAATTAGGTAATTATTGATGCTGCTGTTCACATATCTGAAAAATAATCTCGATGCCGTTCAGACATCTCCCGCCGAACATTATAATTCCGGCAGGCCAAAACTGGACAAGAAAGATTTAAAAAACAGAGTTAGTTCCCTCCATGCTCCTTCCTTGACTAGATTTGCACTGGCTTTGTTTGGTTGCGACTAACAAGTCGAGCCCTTGGTTCGAGCTCGTTGGAATAGAGTCATTTTGCCACTGATTTCGTTGAGTGACGACTTCACGTGCATGTTGGCAGCACTCACTTGTGTGACGTAAGCATGAAAGTGGTCTGCGAGCGCTTCTTGATCTCCGCGATGGCTCTGAAGATCTTGTTGCGGGACACGACGTCCACGCCCGCGTACGGCTCGTCGAGAAACACGAATGGCGGCAGGCCCAGCAGAGTGGCAGCGATAGACAACTTTCGGCGGTTGCCTCCGCTGGAAAGGGTGAGGTACGGAGGGAGGAGTACTCATTCACGTCAGCGCAGCAAAGTTTGCAGATATCGCTGATTGCGAGACGGGCGTTAATGTTGTGAAATCGATCGCGACGCAGTTACTCAAGAAAGCAGAGAGACTGAGACGACAACGGGGCGCTTTTACGAGGCGCCGGATGAGGTCATTTATTTGTAGAGGGGCTCTTATAGCCCGCCCACTGGGAAAGCGTGTGCGTGGCCAAACTGAGCTGGGCCTCGATGAAACAATTATTCCATACGTAGCAACCCTGAAAAAACGGTTCATACTAGGATAACAGCCAGAAATATTTAAGTTTGAATAGCAACACTAAAGTCCTCTGCGACCGTTTCAAACTAATGTTGACTTGAGTGGTCGAATTTTGGTTTTGCAAATCAATTGACAGGAAAGAGTGACATATGGCAATCACGCCTTATCGATTTTAATGAAACAGGTGGTTTGAAAAAAATAATCGAAGCGTCAGTATCAAGAAATGAGGGACGCAGAGTTTTTGTATATGAACAGGAAGATTTTATGCAGATGTGTATACCGTTTTTTTCGACCGACATATTAAAAGAATTGCATATTTGTACTTGTTGCCTTTGCCCAAGAAAGTCCAAACATCATCAAGCAAAATTACATGAACTTTTCAGCACTTTTTCTGGTCGTGGAGAGTACATTGAATGAATGACTTGTTTAGTGGTGTAGTGATTACTTATTTATTAAACAAACATAGATAAGTACGTACATACATAGTCCCCGGAACATGTGTAAGCACGCTAAGAATGTTAACCGCATGAACATAAATCGGCGAACCTGTACACGCCGCACTCCTTGGAGGCGTGCTCTGTGAGATCGACGACGGATAAGATGCTGTCGATCATGGGCTTCAACTCGTTTTCAGGGATGCCTCGTAGCCGACCGACCAGGTACAGGTACTCGTACGCGTTCATCCTGTCGAGCAGGCCTCCGAGCTGGAAGCAGTAGCTGATCTGCGACTGCCACTGCGGTGAATGTGAACAAAGAATGAAATAGTACGTATTACCCCCAAGGAATAATAATAATAATAATAATAATAATAATAATAATAATAATAATAATAATAATAATAATAATAATAATAATAATAATAATAATAATAATAATTCACTCGTTATCCAGGTCCTGCGAATGTGTATGTAAAGCGAAGCTGTTGCAAAACCACCACTACAACTGTTGAGGGGGGTATGCAAAGCTTTATTAATGGTTCGGTAGCTAGTTTTGAGCTTGCTCTTTGTTGAAACATAGGCTATTCTGTGTGTTGCATGGGGTCATTTCAATGAATATATGCACGGTTCGCTTCACATTTCTGAGCGCTTCTAGCCTCTGCTTTACGGGGGTATGAGCCATGGTATCTTACAGCGAAGCTCTTTATCGTTAGGCTTCCGTGCATTTTTGTTCTGCCTCTACAAAAATGTGCGCTGATCCTGGGACCTTTAACGGGCGCTTGAACTTCCCTTGTTTCCTTGAACCTGGGACCCAAAGAGGTCCCAAGCACAAGGGTAAGAACAGATTCTAAGGTAGGATGTTAGCCAAAAAGGCCGACCCGCGTAAGCCATGTCTACGTTCGTACCGCGCTCTCTTTGTCGGCGTTCCAAGTGCTTGCGTATCTAGTTGCCTTTCCTTCGGCTCTCCCGTGGTGGCCGTGCCATCGGAATGTCACGGGTGTCTAGTTTCTTCCAGCTCCTAGAGGTGGCGGTCCCGTCGTCCACGTATATACGAGTATATAAAAAAACACTTCTCTTCTGTCGTCGTAAGGGGGTGGCCTCGTATAGTCCGGACTTCCGAGGAGCAACGCGCTTACGAATGGCGATGTCCCGCATGCGCTTGGCGTGTTGTGCACGATCTTCATCGGTGGTGCATGCCGCCCGCCGGCAACGATTGTATTCTGGTTTCTGTTCCTGTAGTTGCTCTTCGTAGGTAGGTGTTCCTTGGGAGTCCGGACTATACGCGAACATAATAATATATAATAATAATACCATGATGGGGCAGAAACTTGCGAGGCTAACAAAGAAGCTCGAGGACAGGTTAAGGACTGCACAAAGAGTGATAGAACCACAAATGTTAGGCCTAACGTTAGAGACAGGAAGAGAGCGGTGTGGATCAGAGAGCAAACTGGGATAGCTGATATTCTAATGAACATTAAGAGAAAAAAATGAAGCTGGGCAGGTCATGTAATGCGTAGCATAGATGACCGGTGGACCATTAGAGTTTCAGTATGGGTACTAAGATGAGGGAAGCGCAGTTGAGGACGGCAGAAAACTAGGTCGGACGATGAAGTTGGTAAATTTGCAGGTGCTTCATGAAATTTGTTTGTGGGCAGGCATTCTCAAAATTCCGAGGAATAATTTTGTCAAAAATGAAAGACAAGGTATGAGCAACATTAGTGATATAATGTTGTAGCAATATAGCCCCATATACCACATGTTAAATAGCAAGGCGTGGCGTATACATAACGTAAATACGAATATTTTAGATTACGGACAGCTCCGCCAACGCTGACACCAGATTTTCTCCGACACAGGGTACTTAATGAGGTTGCGGTAAATGCTATCAAGGGACATTGATTGCACTTGGCGCACCGAGCATGTGGTACTCCCTGATGAGAAAATGCATACTCTTAAAGAGAAAAGAAAAACTACAGCGTATATTTAAAAAGCACAACACGCACCGCCATGACCCCGTTGCGTTCTAGCTTTCACGCTGGTGCATTGTCCAAAAGGCGCACATATTCCCCGCGCGACTCACAAGGAAATGCACACACAGGCACTTTTAATGTTGGCGGGAACTCACTGGAGGAGGATAACTTTTTCGCTACCATTCGAGATAAACTAGACGTGCTGTTGGAAGGTTTGACCCGTCCTCGTTAGACGAGCAAGAAAGCACGAAGAAAATCTGGACACAAGCAGTAACTCCTCGCCTTGTTTGTTTTCTCTTGGTGTTGCATTCACCCGCCGTGGTTCTTAGTGGCTAGGGTGTTGCACTGTAAAGCTCGAGGTCACGGTATCTAACGGCGGTTGCGGCGGGCACATTCCGTTGGCGGCGAAATGCTGAAACGCCCATGTACCGTGCTTTGGGCGCACGGTAAAGAACGCCATATGATCTGAAGACATCCGGAGCCCTCAATGCGGTGTGCGTGATGATCATATCGTGGTTTTGGTACGATAAACACCAGAATTAATTTGAAATGGGGATGTTTGCTAGCGGCACTCGATCTGGCGCTTCAATGGTAGAACGAAACAAGTCATTGGCGAAGCGGGCGAGCAAGCGTTGCTTGGCTTCTTCTTCTACCTTCACCAGCACCGTGCCCAGTGGCTTCTGTACAGTTACTCCCCAGCGAAAGAAGAGCCATCCTGGCGACCTAGGGGCAGGAGAACACAGCGGGGTCCAGGCACTGCTTGAGACGGGAGACGTGGACAATTTCCTGCCCCAGACGACGCTGGTCGAAAACGCGTCCATCGGCTCGATGAAGTAGTTGACTGCGGATGTTTGTTGCAGTACCCGATAGGGACTATGGAACTTGGAATGCAGCTTGGAGGAAAGGCCCGGTGGAGTAGACGGCACCCACAACCAGACCAGCGAGCCGGCATCAAATCATGTAACCGTAGCGGACGCGTCGTGGCGATGCTTTTGGCGCCACTGGTCCTGGGATGTGAACGAGGGAGCGAGCTGGCGACATTCTTCGGCGTAGGCAGCTGCTCGGGAAACAGTCGTCGACTCCGAAGCATCCCGCCGGTTGGGTAGAATTGTGTTCATAGTGCATGAAGGTTTGTGTCCGTAAAGATGAAAGAAAGGTGAGAATCCAGTGGTACCACGCTTTGCGTTGCGTATGTTACGAAAGGCAGAATCCGATCCCAATTTGAGTGGTCAGATGAATCATACATGGCCAATATGTCGCCAAGGGTGCGATTAAAACACTTTGTCATGCCATTAGTTTGGTGATGGTAAGCCGGGTTAGTGCGGTGAATGATGCGTCGCTCCTTTATCAACGCTGTAATGACGTCAGAGAGGAAAACGCGACCGCGGTCGCTCAGTAATTCTCGAGGTGCTCCATGCCGTAATATCAGGTTCTGAAGGATAAAACTGGCGACGCATTTTGCTGTGGCAGATGACAGGGCTGGAGTTTCAGCGTACCGCGTAAGGTGGTCGACAGCAACAAAAACCCAGCGGTTGCCGCTGGGAGTGCTGGGAAGCGGACCTATAGGTTAACGCCGACGCGGTCGAACGTTCGTGCGTGGCATGGTAAAGGTTGCAAGGGGCCGGCAGCATGTTTAGGTGGCGCTTGCGTCGTTGGCACAGAGGGCATGACCGTACTTGCTGGCGAACGAAACGGTACATACCGCGCCAGTAGTACCGAACCTGGAGGCGAGAGTATGTCTTCAATACCCCAGCGTGGCAGCATTGTGGGTTAACGCGGAAAGTGGCGCAGATGTCGGAGCGGAGGTGTCGGGGAATAACAAGCAACAATTTGCGGCCGCTAGAGTTGTAGTTGCGGCGCTACGGCAGGTTATTCCGAATGACGCCCTGCCGATGACAAGTCCACTTGTCCGAGTGCGTGGCTTGGCGAAGTTGCGTCCGAGAGATCGGAGCTGGCGACCGGCTAGACAGGGCGTCTAGAAGCGAACAGATCCATGGGGCCTTGTGCTGCTCTGATGGCATGTCGGAAATGTTGAGGACGAAGGCACCGCAGGCAGAAATAGACGAGTAGACAGGATCAGATGACAGGGGTGACCGGGAAAGAGCGCCTGCGTCGGAATGCTTTCGGCCTGATTAATAAACAACACGGATGTGGTATTCTTGTAGGCATAATGCCCAACGAGCGAGCCGACTAGCTGGATCTTTGAATGAAGTCCACTAGCATAGGGCATGATGCAGACCACGCGGCTCTCGCACCGATGAATATTCTTCAAGACCTCTTGCGAAAATGCTTAGCGCGTTGAAACACGCCCTATCAACCGTAGCCTCACTCAAGAAAGCACGCCGCCGAAGCTAGAGATCAAAATCCAGGCTAGGTCTGCGCTTACGTTCAAAGCGAGGTTGCCTCGAACCGACCAAAGCTGTCAAAACTATCGTCATATGAACCAGGAGGTGCGCATTGGGCACGAAATGTGGGGTCTCACATGTGCTCTTTGGACAAAGGAACGCCAGCAGAGTAGTACGAACAATCAAAATGGCATTTACTGCATATTGCCTACACTAGTGCCTGCTCGTCGAATTGCTACCCATTGAACATGCCGATGGGAGCGTGATAAATAGAGCATGTTCAAGACACCGCGACCGGAAAGCGAGTGAATATGTCCGCTTCCATTCTGGACACCAACGCCTAGTCGTCCGCGCGTACGATCACGCGAACGGCGGCGCGTTCGAACGAACGTGTTTGCCCACTCCGGCTGGAGTGACCTAGAATCTCTACTCCGGTTGTCCCGCTCCGAAGCCTCGCGAGACAGTCTCACAGAGGGCGTGTAGGCGCATGCGCGGAACGTCCGCGCCGCTCGCGGATCCCAAGCCGTAGAGACGCAGACTATTTGCTTTTGCGCCGGGTCACCTCCGCCGCTAGGTCGCGTGAGCGACTAGGGAGCTTACATGCAAACGCTTGCATGTAGGCTCCCTGTGAGCGACGTAATACTCGCGCCATCTCTCGTAGCATGCCGCAACTACATCGACCGCCGCCGGCACAAAGCCACGCGACGAAGCTGGATTACAGGAGATGCGATCCATGCGGAGAAAACCACACCAAGGGATGCATCAAAGCCGAGCATCCGCACATGGTCCAAGAAGTAATGTCGCCGAAAAGTGGACAAATATTCGTCAGGGCAGTCACTGCCCTGACGATGACAAGTCCACTTGTCCGAATGTGACTTCAGCGACATTCGCTATTCTACACCACTTTTCATTACGCGGTGGAAACAGATTACAAGGACCCACTTACCTGGCGCACATTTCCGCTGAGCCTGGCTACCGCGGTGAGAGCGTCGCCGTTGGAGACACTGATCAACGCAGCCAACATCTGAAACGTGGTGGTCTTCCCGGCTCCATTCACGCCGAGCAGGCCGAAGCACTCGGATGGCCGCAGCGCCATGTAGGTGCCACGGACGACGTGCAGGGTGCCGTACCACTTGTGCAGACTCCACGCTAGGAGCGAGTAGCCTGCAAGCCCTTCCTGCTGGCGCGCAGCGTTGACCCTCTTCTTCTCCTCCTCGACGTCTTGCTCGGCGGGCAATTCCTGGCCAGCGAGGGCGTGTCGGGAAGGCAAGTAGCCGGAGGTCATGAAGATCATAAAGGCCATCACGAGCAGGCCTTCGGCTAGTAGGGCGGTTAGCTCGATGCCTATCCCATTGTAAGAGAATTGCAATATGCCACCGCTGCATTCAAGCCCGAGGATTGAACCTGTAACAAAGCATCTGTTACGAGCGATGCCACAGAACGCTAACTCTAGGGAACCTACATGCAAGGCTCCCTATCCAACTCCTACAACTAACGCCAGCCAGCGAGAAGCTAAACTGCGTAGCCCAAGCACAGTGAACGCGCTGAACTTGTAGATGTTATTTCAGGAAGAACTTTGATTGCAGGTAATATAAATGACATTTCAGAGGATGCTATATGTAATATATATTTTACCATAGAGAGGCTTAGATTCCGCCTTCTACCATGTGGTTTGACGAAGTTAGAGGTATATACATTTGTATAAATATTTTAAAGCGGTATTTCTCACCGACTTGGTTTGTTGATTTTAGTATTAATCCTTCCCGGAATTTTTTAGCCTCTTTCTTCGTATAATGCTTCTTTATTATTTGGTCCTATTTCTTTTATCATTTTCGGAATTCAAAAAGAAAAGCGTACGGTCTGCGATTTCGTTTCTTATTGACACTATGTTTAAACCGCCAACGGGATACATCTTCATATTTGTCGAAATGTGCGATTTTAACGCGATAGGGTTAAGGGCCCCGTGTCGCAGACCGGCGACACGGGGCAACCGGCGTCGGCGTGCGATGTCGGCGGGTGGCGGAGAAAATCATCCCCAACCACCCCGACCGCGCAGGCCCTCCACGTGGTGCAATGTTTTGGTAAACAAAAATTTAATTTGTCGCAGTGAAATCCCCAAGAAAAATTGTAAAGTACGACTTTACCATTCGGCGTCGGATTCGCTGTCGGATTGCTTACCAATTGGCGTCGGATTCTAATTTGAATGTACGAGAAAACCTAATTCTGCTACGAGGAAACTCAAACACAAACCCCTTTTCCAGCATTTCTACCAGACCTACAGCCGCGCGTTCAGGTACTTGCGAAATTGATATCCAAATGGCACTCGCATCCTAGACAGGTCAAATTGGGACTTCGCCTGGTAGATCATTTTAGACACGTGCGCGCGTCGGTGCAATAGCAAACAATTAATAAAATAAGAAAAAAAAAGTGCTGTGACCTTCACATTTTTATATAAAACCACTTAAATTGCGCCTGTGAAAACGTCTTTCCAGCAATGCATTTCCGCTTAAAAGTGAAGCTCACTTTAAGGGGATCGGTGGAAGCTTGGTCTTTGTAGGCTGGCTTTCCCACGTTCAGTATTGCAGTGAATGAAGCCTACTTGACGTATGTGAACGATGCGAGGCAAACGGGTCCCGATAGCGCTATCGCGTTCTCCTCTTAAAGGCGAAGCTTAAGCGTTTTCCAATTTTTAAACACGCTTTTCAAATTTCTCTATAGACCGAGATGCTATTTTTTGCAATGCTGTGCCCATGAGATTGACACTGCTTGCTTACATGTGCTCTTTATTTGTTTTTGCTTCCCAGCACAGCTAAATGCATGCTTAATGGCAGCCCCTCCTCCCCTCACTAGTAGAAGAACTCCATCCTTCTTAGCATCTCCATTTACTTGAACGAAACCCTCACTGTACCCTCGTAAGGGTAAACACCACCTAGATTTCCAGGAACATGAGCTCTTACTTATTTTATAGCTATAGAAACTATGCGTGTGCTCTAGGAGCATTCCCGCCGCCACCGCCATTGTCATGCCAGCGGCGCATGCGCGGCGCGCGCATGGGGCGATAGATGGTCTTACATCGGCGGAGGGCGTGTAGCTGCAAAAACGACGAAGCCACGTAGGAAGGAATGCTTATAATAAGAGAAGCCCTGGCTGGCCACCAGCCCCGCTGCGTTAGAAAAGTGTAGCCGGAGTCCGGTGCCTTTCGCAAAAAAATTACACCATCTTCCCGTAGGGGAACCCTGAGTAGTATGCGAAGCAGCCATGGGGTCGACCACGGCGCTGACACTGGCGTTGACGCTGGCACTGTACGTGGCACTCATCGCGGCATTGCGTAGGTAAGATTTCCGACGCTGCTCGACGAGTAATGGCTGATCTCGTCGAAAACCTCCGAGCCGCCCCCCAGAGGCACCGGCAACAGTCACCAACGCCACGCGCGTTCGGTGCGAACGCGGATAAAACGCCGACGGCGTCGGCAACAGTTCTGCGCGTTGTGGCGCCGACGTTTACGTTCTGCGTCGCGAGCTCTTCTCTGCGCAGCCTTGTCTTCAAAGGTGCTCGCGGTTCTGTTAATGAACTGGCTGCTGCTGTTTGAAGATGTGCCAGACAGTTCGTTGACAGATTCGTTGGCGTCCATTCAGCGCATCGGACGGCGCAGCGTGACTAAACCGAAGCAGCAACTGAGGCAGCGGCGCATGCACTGGGTTTATATAAGCAGCTGGCGCGGAGAGGAGGAGGAGAGAGAGAGGCGCGCATGCGCGCGCTATCGCACAGGTGGCGGATGAAGGCACGGAGGGAGAAGCGCGTTATCGAACAGATGACGTGGAGAGGGGGAGAGGAGGAGAGAGGCGTTATCGCACAGCTGGCGTGGAGAGAATGAGGAGAGGTGCGGACGGACGCCGACGCCGACGCCAACGACGCCGCGGGACAGGCCGCCGCTATAAGATGCTCCGCATCTAAAAACCACTGGGAATGGTGGTCCAAACCAAGGAGGTTTGTTTTAAAACCTCCTTGGTGCAAACCACGACCTACTGTATCTACTGACCTGACCAGCCAGAACATGACATAAAGACTGAAGGCAACATGCACTGCTTGCAATAATTCTATCCATTGTACCCTAGGTGCACGTGCGGTGCCTGCCGTACGAAAAGCGAGCTGCATGTAATCAGCAAAAAAGAAGTGGAACGAGCTGCAAGCACGTACGTTATACAGTCGAATTTTATACAGTAAATAAACGGTCCTCGGTCGTATACATTACGCGCGCCGCAAAGCCTGTCACGGAACGACAAGTCATGAATTGGTACAAACAGATGCACCGCTGATCTTCAATGAGAGTTTAGAAGACTGCGAAGTTGATGGTGCCTAGACTTGCCCACTGGGCCTTGGAATTTTATTGCAGATTGTAGACTTTCTTGAACAGTACAATGCACTATTTAGACACTCTCCGGGGCCCAAAATATTTGTTAAAGGGTCCCGAACAAATCTAGCAACATGAAAACATTCAGCATCGGCTTTCTAGTAAGAGTCGCGGAATACACAGCGATATTTCAGTGGTGCGTGCAAAGCTATATAGCTATAGGTCCCATGCTCGACCATCTTAGCTGCGACTGCGTCTATCATTATGACATGGAAAGGTGGGCTGCCGTACCCGAGACAGTTCTCTTCTGTACACGTGCATGAGGTAGATGCTAAAGCTTATGCGTTATTGCCGGATTAAGAAAGACAGAAAAGAAAAAAACAAACATTTCAACTGCTCTCAAGCGACCACTGGAAATAGTATTTACACACGAGAGCTCTACTGAAGAACGCGTAGTAAGGTTCGCTAAGATTGTGCACGACAAATAAGCCCATTGCTCACTTGCACGATCAACAAAACAAAAAAAGAAACGTGCGCAACATGGGTTATTTGCTGAAGAACAGCATAGTGCAGCAGTTTTGGTGCAGTCGCTTCTTTTGTAAATAAACGCTTTGAAATGTTGGCTGAAGTGCACACAAACATTCTGTCTATCACAAGCATTACAATAAATCAAAATATGCCTGAATTTGAGCCCGTTGCGTGAATGAAGCACTGGTACAGCGCGCCCGCATGTGCATTGCACGTCGACGCTCAGGAGGTGTAACTCGAGCGCCCCCTTGGCGGCAAACGAGAACCGGCGCAGGCGGGTCCATAGAGAGCCGCCAGCTGACCAGGTCAGTATTTGAGTAGGTCGCGGTCCTAACTAACGTTTGTCCGAGCATCCACATTGATGATCACGTGAACCCCGCCTCGATGCGAGTGAACGAACGCGCGCGGCGGTCGCGCTCGCTGTGTAAGTGCGTCGAACCAGCACCACCTAGATTACATGTTCGTAGAACGGGTTGGCGCTTGGACAGCCGTGACCGCTCGATCGAAAATTTGGAGACCGCTTAAGCTTCGCCTTTAAAAGTGGAACGCGATACCATTCTAACAGCCCTGAGTGGTTCTCACGCTTCGCGGCAACTGCAGTTGCGTAACCTAGGGAGCCTACATGCAAGCGTTTGCACGTATAGGCTCCCTAACGTAAGCGTAATGTTTCCCGGAAAACGCTGGCAGCGAAGGTTATGCAGGAGGGTGAGCTTTCTGCCAGAAACCCAGCTTCTTGCGTGGGCCAATCTTCTGTTAACGTTTCGCACTTTCAAAATTTCAGTTTGAGAAGATTTAACATAGAAGGCGTACGCTGTCGGTGCTTTGTTTCATGACAATTTGTTTGTGGGCTGTCATTCTCGAACTGGCGAGATATCACATTGTAAAGATTGTAAGACAAGGTATGAGCAACTTTGGTGACAGAGGAAGAACTTTAGTGCCGTTTACAATATATACGGCAATTTTCGCTCACAGGCCGCCAACGCCAACGCCGACACCGGATTCTCTGCGACACGGGGCCCTCAACGCTGTCGCGTTAAAACGAACAGGTGCGTTCTGGCCGAGCGGCCGCTGCTGGACTGCTTGAGAGTTACTTAATATGGCTCCCTGCCGGAGCCAGAGTTGAGCACGTATCTGCCATCTTGCTATCCACATCTGTGCAGTGAAGCCACCTCTCCTTCGCGCAGAGGCTGTGTTCAAGAGCGAAGGCGGATCGTTAGAATAAAAGACGCGACCCGCGCACGGTGGAGACCAATCAGAGCAGCTGCTTCAGTGACTTGCGCGCGGGAAACATGTCATGCGGACCCGGCCGACCGCTCGATGCGTATTCATACGTGGTGACATCCGTTCCGCTCGTTTCGTACTATCGCCTGCTCGCGTCAGCTCTCGTGCGCTCTTGTTTGGTTTGCTTTGTTTGGTCTCGTTCGCACTTATTTCGATTGTCATGGCTTGCAACGCGCCAGCCAAAGTATCGCGAAATGAAGACACGTATAGAGCTGCGCACCCAAAAATAATGCACCCGCGCATAAGCTGCCGCCTGTGTTAGACACAACAAAAGAGGCCGCGCTGATGGCGATGGCGCTGGCATATACGAGGCCAAAAGGAGGAACGGTGTTGCGGTAGGTTGGCTTCTCTGCACAAATTCGGAGTTCCACGTGACCGCGCTTGGCGAATGGCAACGAAGGGGCACGTGGAAAACAGAGCCCAACTCTGGCTCCCTGTGGGAGCCATATACAATAACTCTAGCCTGTGTATCGCAGATAGCGCGCGCCACGCATTGGCAGAACGTCTCATTAGGCGCTGTATGCGGCAATCATTGCCACGCAAAGCTCGGATGCACGGCACGCACCATGTAGCGGAGGCTAGGCGAGGCAGGAGTGCTATTCTGGACCATGGTGGATGAATATTAGAAGTGTATGAACTGACCTCCAACCGAGAGAGAAGAGTTGCTAATGTTGCGCTCTTACAAGTACAGATGGCGTGGGATACCTGGGGTCATTAAGGTCCTTAAACAAAACAAGTTAGGGGCCATCCGTCGGGGCCCCGCCGTCTCTTGGCTTTTGCATAAGGAAAGTACGCTCAGCTAGAATAAGTAATATAACGCGTTCCGAAGATTATTTTATTGCCTCTTTCATTTCGAGTGCCGCGCATGAACAGTTTGTGCTAAGAAAAACATTGAAGGGAATGTAGGCGCTTATAATAGGGTATAAAAAAAAAACACAAAAAGCATAGGTATCTAGGTAGCTGCTCCTTTTGGCGGTTAGCAGTACGTTAAATTGTCCCTGTTATAGTAAGGACAGCCGCGAAAAGAAGCTAGAAACACTAATTCGAAAGAGCCAACCACTATGCTAGACATTTATTCAAATGATAGTGCCGGGAAATTGCAGAAAGACAGATTCTTACACACAACAGTGTAACAAGCAGATGCCAGCAGGATGCCGTGTATAACGCAATTCTGTTCTGCTGCTAGACAAAGCAAAGGGCTCCTTGTGCAATTGTTCCTAAGAAGACGTCTTTTTTCTAAATGAGCAGAACAGCAAAATGTATTGCACTTTCAGATTTTTGCCTTGAAAAGCGGCTACCGTAGACTAAATACCTCCGAGAAACATGGCCAGCATTTGAAGACTTTCAGTATTATGCCTGTATATATATATATATACATACGGCACTGTTGCGCGGATTTGAACCGTTGAATTCTGCGAGATCTGCATTCACTGTTGCACGAGGCATTGGTTGAAATGTCTTCTTTACTGATAGATAATGAAGTGCCCGTCATCAACCAAGTTGTGAATCTTTGTTATCGCTAGCGACCTTCGCGTCCCACAGTTTTAGTCATGCATGGTCCCTCACGCAGTTTCGGGGAGGGCAAGCCTGTCGTTACGAAGTTGTGCACACGTAGCAATGAAATTAGCCCGTTCAGGCATTTTCAATATCGGTGCCAAAGAGTGCATTCAGGATAGCGGAAGTAGTACCAAAAATGTCGTAATTCTACTGTTGTGATTTTAGCGACGACCTAAAAACACTGGGAAGCATAATTGTTTCGGGGGCACCCGCGAGAGTGAAGGCGTTAATTGATCAGAGATGACATGGGAGCTTGCAGATGCACCCAGCGTGCGGGTACTACAGAAATAGCTGTAGAACATGAAATTAGTAAACATTTTAGTTGCACGGTCAAACAAACGAAAATACCGCTGTGATGTGCAACGGTATACAAGATTGCGCTGTGCAGTCAATTCATTGCACATGACTTGGTGCTCGAAATGTTTTTCGGAAGCAGCCTGTCGGCTGAAGGTATCGATCCCTTTTCGAGATTGCACGCACTTACGACATGGTCGTCGTCTGGAGCGGCAAAAAACACGAAATTTCCCTCTGCACGACTTGTACCACGTGTTACAAGGTGGGACCAATAATTTGTTTGCCCCTGATGCGCTAAAACGTGTGACACACTACTGAGAAAGGTGGCGAAAAACGACCGTGTGATCTCATGTTCTCATTAACTCAGTGCAACATCCTATTTCCCCCCCCCCCCCCTCCCCGCCTCGCGGGCCGCAAACTACTCGTACGCTGTAGTGGCTGAGCACCATACACTCTAGCAAGTTGCGGCGACGCTTGTACGTGCACCCCTCATATTCTTACACCATGTTCTCTACATCTAATTCCGCCGTATTTCTCAGTTCAAAATCTTGTCCGCTCTGATTGACCGAGCGATTCCCTAGCGGGCCGCTACGGCGTCTCTGATTGCCTAAAGGTAGTGCCATTACCGAACTGCACAATATCTCCAAATTTGACGATGTCCAGAACAGCATCCCAGTTGGGTAATTCAGAAACGGTCGGACAGAAAACATTCATAAAGCGGGAGGCACCTCATACAGATAAAAAAATTTTTTAAAATACGTCAGAGACTATTCTATTTTGTTTTTTCTTCCTCCATGAACGAAGTGAATTGGATGCACCATGAACGCTACGATCAATCGCCTCGGTCCCGGATCCAGGGTAGCGTTCTTCCTGCCACTACCAGCATGAGTGTTGTAAGCACACACTATGAGCAAACGAGCCTTACTCCTGTGCTACTGTGTGCATGCTCCGGTATTAGCAGTAAACGCTGCTAATACCGGGTGCTGACTAACCCTGAAGGTTTCCATCAGTGTGTTCTCGAGCATCGTTGAAGTTCGGCGCCTGCAACGCCACTGGGGGCGCTCATTATGCCAGCGTTCTGAGACGCCTGGTAGCGGCCATGACGCTGTTCCTTGTGCACGGCGGGTGTTTCCTAGCATACTTTATCGGGCGTCACCATGTTGCGCTCTCGTTTACTTAATGCACCGTCCGAGGTGTTTAAGGCACAACGGTGGCGGAGCCTCGCTATTGCTTCCACTGCTTCGCTGTTCGGGTGAAATTGACAGATTTAAAGGCGTTAGCTTTTCCTTTCAACGTTCCTTAGGTTTGTGTCGTCCGCCTTGTCACGGTCCGCCGCCCCGATTTGGACAGCACGCCGAAACGTGCTTCGATCAATAAGAGGGTAGGGTTCCGGTGACCTGACGCAAAGCTCGGTTCCCTACAAGAGCACAAGAATTGTGTTGCCCTCCGTACATAACTAAGGTTCCGGGTTAAAAATGGTGTCCCGCCATTCCCCATGCGTGTTTGGCTTAGTGTGGTCACGTGTGCATGGAAAATATTCCGAACTATTTTCACGTAGAATAGCTTACGCCAACATGCGATTGACAACGCTCAATTCCCTAACTACGATGTGAAAAGGAGTATTGATTATAAATGTAGTACAACAAAAAGTTAACCCATTTACGCTTGCATTCGTGATGAAATATTTCAGGGTACCTGCCACGTTCGGTGTGGGAACAGAATAAGAGTATAAAACGAGCATAAAAGGGATAATTATGATATTTGGAACATAAGGACCTGTACGAATCATGGCTGGTGGAATCCGCGTATTGGGCTTTCAGTATCGTGAAAATTTAATGTTTTGCCACGTGGCAGTAGTGGCTCAACTATTACTTCTGCGGCAGTCGGTGGCTGCACGGGCGTTTGCCGTCGCGTCGTGAACATTTAACATCAGAGTGTTGAGACAGCCGGCGAGCCCGCAACCACAGGAAAGGAGCGCACTAGTTTAAACCAGAACGTTATAAAACATCATTTACACTGAAATGCCATACAGGAAGCAGGAACATCAGATATCCAAGTGTCGCGTGTCACCGATCTCGGGGGTGTGCGGGTGTCAAGATGGAGGTGGAATACGCATGTCGACACAGACAACAGATTTTTTAATCACAGCCAAACCCCAAAATTGAAAGGAAAACTCACTCAACCTAATACATAACACTAACACAACCTACTTAGTAAACACAAAGCATGTCCTTATTTCAGCCTACATTAAGTTCTTGGCGTTTACTACATGGAAGTCAGGCAACCCTGGCCTACATAGGCGCAAAAGAGAGTCGTCTTACTGCGCTCGTCGTCGTACGTATTTTTCCAGTCCGAAGTCCGCCGGATCTTCCTCCAAGAATTCAGTATTCTGGTCGATGCTATAGTCGTCGCTGCCTTGCCGACGGCCCGTCAACTCGCTTGTCTTAGATGCCGGTGTCTCGAACTTGGTCGGTGACGTGGCACGGCATTGCTAGAGTGTACTAGAACGGGGGAGTGGATCTAGCGGACGCCTTGGCAAGCGCCGAGGTTGAAGCAAAAAACGCGGAAAATGTGGCGGCGCTGCCGTCGCGTTATTCTGAATGTCCGGCCAATGAACGCTGGCTCCGGCTGTTTCGGCAGCGCTCATTGGCTGAGGCGAGCTCGCGGGCTCAGTTGCTGTCGTCTGCACGACGCACCGTCGTTGTTGCGTCGTTTGCGTTCTTTCCGCTTTTTCCATTTTATTTACAATAGATCGGTGGAGACTAACCTCACTGTTACCGCCACCGAGTATCCACCTGTCAAAGCTCCATGCGGCTGCGGTAGGGTCGCCGACGCGACAAGCGTCCGCCCGGCGAGCGGAGCCGCTTATTCGGAAAAAAGTGACGGTGGTGCCACCTGTATTTTCAATAAAAAAATGCCTCAGCGCAGATCCCTCGTTGGACCCACTCCCCCCGTCTAGTCAACTCTAGTAGTATTACCTAGGTCTACCTGGATAGATCTAACGCCGGGATGCGTCACAACATTTACGAGTGCCGACATGGCGTCCCGAGGACTATCGAACGTGCCGGTCTGCCGCAGAAGAGGGTTCCTCTCTGGGGTGCCCGGTCCCGACGTGAGAGGCTGCAGCCAGCCCAACTAGCCTCTCTCGAACTTCGCCGAGGTCGACGGCCACACCTTGGACGGCCAACGTCAGGCACTCAGCGGGACCCTCAAGTCTCCCGTCGCCAGAGCGTAGCTGACGATGCGACCTTCCCGGCCTAGAGCCACACCGATAATCCACGAACAGCGCCGTTCTTCCTTTGATTACAGCTCGGGTCACGCGCCTCGAGGGATCGTGCCGTTCGGACTTGTGCTACGTGCTTGTGCTTCTCGTGCTCTTCTTCCTTTTCGCGCCGCAGGCGGCCTCTTACACATGACATGGGTCCCCTTTTAGGAGTTTTTTTCTCAAAAGCTGCCTTGTGTTGGTCTTCTTTTAGGCGACGAACTTGACTCTTGTTGTGACTTGGGTGTTTTTCTGTGCGTCGGCGTGCCTCCCCACACATTACCACACTTCACTGCAATGTCGCGCACATTTCACCACTTGCACTGTTCATAACACTCGCGAGTTCATTGTTCGCACCACTTTACATATGTACACTTGTTTTGTCCGCGTTATGCTCTCACTGCTTGATCACACCATCGCCCTACTCATGTAATCCGCCCCCACATTCTGTCGTCCTTTAATGTATTCTATGTGGACACCGTATTCTGGTAAGGTGAGGCTCCCTCTCAATATATCTGTGATCTGTCGGCTTAGCTTTATATACACGGGTTCCTCTGTCGAAAACTGTATCTCGCACCGCCCTACTTCTGTTCGACCGGGGAGATCTGAAAATACTTCCTCGACCTTGAGAATACACCCTCTCAACTTGTGTTGCTACTTGTTTATTTGTCTTGGGCCTGTCCACTGCTTGTATACTGTGTAGGGTATCCTCCTTGGGCTCGACTTGTCCCATTCCCAATTTGTGCCTCAAACATTTCATGGTATTCTACCCTAGCTCACCTTTGGTTGGCTTTGTCCTCAACCCCGCGTCCTTGTCTACGGCAATCAACAAGCAAACACCAGTTTTCTTTTCGTTTTTCCCTTAGCCATCGTCTTTTGGCATACGTCACATGATTTTACACGCCGTCTCACATCACTCTGCACCCCAACCCAAAAGAACTCTTCCGTTATTTTCTAAAGTGTTTTTTATTTCCTAATGACTTGCCATTACGCTATCGTGTCCTATCTCCAGTACTGTATCCCTCAGCTCCTTCGGGACCATCAACTGTAACACTTCCCTACCTGAACTAAATATACACCTCCGGTACAATAGATAATTCTTTATAAATTCCACTACTGTCCGACTCCTTTCCTTTGCACCCTTTCCCCTATCTTCTGTTCCCACTTTCTTATTGACTCATCCTTGTTCTGTGATCCTTTAAATTATGCTGCTGTTATATTTAACCCCTTAACGGTTGTAACCTGCAATGCTGGCAACGGTTTGGTACCATTACTGCTTGCTCGTGTTTGTACTGCAGCCGCTACGTCTGTCTCTTGCATCTCCTCTTTTTGCGCCTTTGAGCGTTCCTTCTGTTCCACGTCCTTCTCTGTCCTCTTCCAACTTTGGTTGGGATCGTCTGCCTTCCTCACTCCTGGTGCATTTCCCACAATCAAATCATAGAGGGGACCTTCCACACATCTAGCTGTGACTAGTCCTGTATAAAAGGATGTCGATATTTCGATCTGTGTCTCTGGCAGATGCTTGAAGGACTTGTCTACCAAGATTACCGGTTTAAAGTATCCGGTCACGCTTTCTGGTGGCATTATACTTTTCCTTACTAAAATGATATTGGTTCCTGTGTATCTCAACATTGTAGCCTTGCGCCCTTCTACCTCGCCTTCCACTACAGGCATGTCCTGCTCTCTCTGTCCATCTTCTCTTGATCTCATAATGCATGCCGTCTTATCCATGGATCTAGTCCTGCATTCGTCTGCTCTGTGACCTTTCTTTTCGCTCAACTGACCCGTGCTTCGTGACGATAACCTCTTACTCGGCAGTTCATCGCTGAATGACCCAACCGGTTACATAGGAAACACCTCTGCAGTCCCCTTGGTTTGTTAATTTGTCCCTGGTTTCTCATCTCTCCTACCGCTGCTGTGTGCGTGTCTTCATCACTCTTGCCCAAATTCTTCAATCCTTGTGCCTCTACGAACTGTTCTGCTTGTTCAACGATCTGCTTTACCGTTTGTAGCTTTCTTTCTTTGAGGAATATTGCTAAACTGTTACTACACCTGGCAAGAAATTGTTCACCTATGACTTTGTCACGAACTGCTTCATACATTTTTTCCGTCTCTGACAACTCTATCCACCTCTCGAAATAGTTTGTCAATCTACATGCGAACAGCTTGCCTGTTTCCGAGTCTTCAGGCTTACATGACCGAAACTTCTCCCGAAACCATTATGCAGTCCACCTGAATCTCCGTAATAAAGTCTTCTTCACCTTGTCATAATCTAACGTTTCTTCTGCTGTCATGCACCCATAGACACTCAAAGCTTCACACACTAAACACAGGCTTAAACCGCTAGCCCACTCGCTCCTCTCCCAGGCCCGACTGCTATGCTTTCAAACCGATGCAAATATGCATCCAAGTCATCCCTTCGCTCGTCAAAAGGTGCCATTAGTTTTCTGGGGCAAATCTGTTTTGGCCTGGCAGAAGCTGAGTCGGATGACGCCGATCCAGGTGAACTCATGCCGTCGTGAGAGCCCGCGCCCATCTGCGCTAGTGTTATCTTTAGCTCCAAAACTTCCTTTTCACTTTTGTGCTGTTTTTCCTTCGCTTGTTGCGTGTACTCAAAAAATGCCATCGCCTCATCCTTCGGCATATTTAAATCTTTCGCTATCGACGCCAAACACTTCCCACTCCATCTCTGCAACTCCCAAGTATCGGTGACTGGGGTGAAATAAATTCCTAGAACGAATCGCGGCAGGCTCGACAATTGTCTCGTGTCACTGATCTCGGAGGTGTGCAGGTGTCATAAGAGATGGAGGCGGAAGACGCATGTCGACACGGTTTTATCACAACCAAACCCCAAAATTTAAAAGGAAAAGTCACTCAACCTAATACATAACACTAACACTAATACAACCTACTTAGTAAACCCTGAGCATGTCCTTATTTCCGCCTACGTTAAGTTCTTGGCGTTTACTACATGAAAGTCAGGGAACCCTGGCCTACGTCGGCGACACTACAAAAGAGGGTCGTCGTACTGCGCTCGCCGTCACACGTGTTTTTCCAGTCCGAAGTCCGTCGAATCTTCCTCCAAGAATTGAGTATTCTGGTCGATGTTATAGTCGTCGCTGCCTTGCCGTCGGCCCGTCAACTCGCTTGTCTTAGATGCCGGTGTCTCGAACTTCGTCGGTGACGTGGCACGACATTCTTTAGGCCCACCTAGGTAGGCCTAACGTCGGGATGCGTCGCAACATTTTTCGAGTGCCGACGTGGCGTCACCAGGACTATCGAACGTGCCGGTCTGCCGCAGAAGAGGGATCCTCTCTGGGGTGCCCGGTCCCGCCTTGAGAGGCTGCAGCCAGTCCAAGTAGCCTCTCTCAAACTTCGCCGAGGTCAGCGGCCACACCTTGGACGGCCAACGTGACGGACTCAGCCGGACCCCCAAGTCTCCCGTCGCCAGAGCGTAGCTGACGGTGCGAGCTTGCTGGCCCAGAGCCACGTCGGTAATCCACGAACAGCGCCGTTCTTCCCTTGAATACAGCTGTGGTCACGTGCTTCTCGTGCTCTTCTTCCTTCTCGCGACGCAGGCGGCCTCTTACATAACACACCAAACGATTCGGCACGCTCGAGATCGGGACAAAAGACGCCTAGCCCACAACTCGGCTAACGTGTAAATATTCGCGACGCGAGATTTTTTTTAAAGACAATGACTACCTTAACTAATTACCCCCCCCCCCCCCCCTTCCGCACGTTTCTGTACCGGGTGTGTTTCTGTTGGTGAGCTGTGCCCCCAGATAGTGCAGTCTAAAGTCGTTCCCTTCGGTTTGAGCAGTCTAAGCATTTAGACCGATGACGACAGCAGTGGTGTCAACAAATTTAAGCACCCCGACGTTCCTCCTAGTCCTCTCTCTCTCGAGGGGTTACGCTATGGAGTCCCGCAGCGATCAGTACCTTCGCCGTATACTCGGCCCCAACTCGCCAAGAAAGACAATGTCTACTGCTGCTTTTGTATTCCTATTCACACCAGAACTCCTGTCAATCATGCTATCAACTAAGCAAGTGAATAAACGAGCTCTTCACAACAATGTAAATTTACTGAAAACTAATTAAATACCGTAACGTGAGCCGTAGCTTAGCGCTTGTCGAAACTACAATATGGAACAACGTTATGATTGTCATCTAAGATGACACTGTAAAGCAGTTCAGAATGCATAATACTACGCTGCCGTTTATTTAAAAGCGCTGCTTGGCTATGTTCAGTTATAAAGTACCATATCTTCCTCTATGCAATAATATTAAAACTACGCTTTCCTTTATGAAATGCTCTGTTTGCTGCCCCTATATATATTAATTCTTCTTTCATGTTCTGTTGAACTATGTTTATTTATGAATTGTTATGTTCTTTCAACGAATTTTTCGTAAATACTATTCTGTATGATCACAGACTAGTCTAGTGTGCTATGGAAGAGCATGATTTGACACATATTTTGTATTCAATTAACGAAAGAAACTGAATTTATCACCGTTATTTTTAGTATTCGATTATGAATACTATTTATTTTTCTGGCCGTTAGCTTTGTCAGCTCATTTTATGTCCACTGCGATACACAGACACTTCCACAGACCTCAAATTTCTTTCTCGTTCAGCAGGCATTGGTTTTATGCTCACATCAACTGCTTTTTTACCGTCTTCGTCTTTATTTCCAGTCGTTTGGCAGCCATGGTTACCAAAACTGAGGAGCGCTTATGAACTATACGCAAAAAATGACCAAATTCGCTTGTTCCTCTCAATCTCACGTACACGTCATTACACTTTTACCTGTGCTGCCTTTTACTTACAAGGTGAGCACATTTAGACCAGGTGAACCAGGACAAAGCTCTAATTCACGGTGTCAGTTGCTTTCTTTTCTCCTTGTCTGGTAGTCTCATAGCTGAACCCACCGTTTATCATTCAGTCGTTACTGCTATAAGAAATCAATTAACGGGTTGGCAGATAGATGTCTCAGCCTAGAGCCAGTGTTTCGACAAGAGGAGTTGCATTCGTCAAGTCAGCAACCAGTTTAACGGAATTGCTCATAGAGCTCACGGTACCTCAAAACTTCCAATGGGAGAGGATAGAAATTCGGCAGAGACACTGAGACTGCTTACATGTGGGACTGCGAAAGCAATATAGTCACTTTGACATGATACATGATCAGGGTTTGCTGATCATAGCAAACCCTGACCGGCGAAATTTTAAGAGCGAGTGACGCGCGGGAGGCAGTGCACTCACTTTATGCACTCATGACGTGGCACTACCTCCTGCCCATTCATTGGCTGCGCCGCCACGGGCCCAATGATGCGCACATTAGGCCACTCCTCTAGACAGCCAGATGGCTGCGACGTGACATGTGAAATGACGCACGCACTAGACACACCCCTTCAGGTAGCCAGAACCGTGCAGCCTCCGTGGCGTCGGGGAAGCGGATTACCTGGTACCCCGGAGGCCCGGGTTTGATTCCCACGCAGACCGAAATGTACCAAATGTTCTTTGCCAACTAATTAATTAACTTCGATAACAGGAACCTGCCTGAGGAATTTGACGTCACTCCCAGCATTCTTGACGTGTTTTTACTCTTTGCGCAGTCGGCAATGTTTGCTACCATCGCTCAGTCCCGCCACCACCCACGACGCCGAAGTTTCGCGTAATTGGGCGTATAATTATTTCGCATTAATAAGCGAGGGCGTAGAGTAAGGCGAGGGGAGTCTAAACGCTCTAAAGGGAGGTGTTAGTTAGGATAGAGTAAAAAAAAAAAAAACGGACAAAAGAGAACTTGCGTGGTTTCGTCCGAAAGGCGAGGCAATGAAAGTGACGCCAAGGTTTAGCGTAGAATTGAGGCTCCTCAGACGGTGTTCTGACACGCGGGGGTGACATCAAGGGGCGACACATTGAATGCAAAAGCCGCTGCACGGCCGAAACCACACTGTGGAAGCTATGACGCAGCTCACTGCGCTGGAATGAAGACCAGCGCCCCTACTTCTATGGTGCAGGATACGATACGGAAGGGAAAGCGTCCATTGCAGCTTCAAGTATACCGTACGTTCCGCTCATACCAACGTATGCACCTGATGCTATCCACCAGTGTTGTATGTGCACACAGCTACACAGTTGGAAACTAGTGTTCGTGCTCGGGACGCTATAACAGCAGCTGAGGCAATTAATCTGCCCCCCGTTTTTACAGCGAAACGCACTAGGCGACCATCGCGTCTCAAACATGCTAACATCGACACAACATCGCATGCTAAAGGAACTCGCCGAAATTAGGCGAACACTACCTGCAGCCACGCATGAACATGACCTGCGAGCGAACAGGCGCCACTCACAATCTGCAGGGCCAGCTGATCAACCAACCCTCCCTCACTTCGGGCGCTTCCCGTCTTTCACACGCCAACTATGTAAGCGTCCCAAAACTCAAGAGCCCCGCACCAGTACGCTTAACACAGTCCGCCCTGCCTTGCATCCCATCTCTCCAAATGATTGGCTCAATCGCCGAACCCAAACTTCGCTTGTCCATCCAAGGCGTGCTGGGCGAGTAAAGAAAGGGATTGTAATCTGTGAGTGACCACCTAGTGGATTGTCCATTTCAGCTGGCGTTAAAGTGCTGATTGGCTGAGTTTGGGTAGGAGCTTGAACATGGTACGCGCCCTCAGCCAATATATTCCCGATTGGATGGAGCAGGGCCAGCTCCAGGTAATCGGGAACGGCCGACAAAGACAGTCCACTCCGTGGACACTCACAGTAATGCCTTCCCGTGGTAGGCAATGAGAATCGCAAAGCAAAAGCTCCGGACTTCGGAGTGCATTATAAGAAAATTTCGTCTTTCTCTGCCTTTGTACGGCCGGTCCACGCACGCACATTCGGCCCTGACAGCAGGGCGGCGGCGGCGCTGAACCCGCGTATGCACTTCGAGTGTCCCTACAATTGCTGTTGCAATAAAAGCAAAGTACTCATCGGGTGTGCGCAGGCGCCGTTAGTCGGGTGCGTCTAGGTTTCCAATGTATAGTTGACCATTCCAAGTGTGGTGACATTGGCGTGAACGTTTGTGTTGCTTGGTGAGGATACGCTTTTAACTTGTAAAACCAAGGGCTTCGTGGAAACTGTTGCGGTCGATATTAATCATCGTCAAACGTTAAAAGGAGGACCAAGCCTACAAAAAAAGTGCAGTAGACTTGTTAGAACTTGCCGAATCACAACCCGACTTCCAGGGAAGCTTTTCTTTTTGAGCTGTTGGAATAAGAACATGAGTTGTCGGTAATTAAACCACATACTTTAAAACGTTGCTTGCATGTAAGCTACGGCTGGCCGATTTGAAACATTCGCCGCATATAACGCTATCCAGCATTTGTTAGGAATTTTCACAAAGGCAGCAAATTCATCCATGCATGTACTTCACTACAACTTTGGTTGCAGGGTCCCCACCATGCACTCCAAGATTTTCTCTAATTTTGACGGGAACAAAAACGTTCTTTCCATGATTGTCAAGTTGGAGAAGAAGGATCGGCATCAGTAGCAAACGCTCTAGCTACGGCAGGAAGCGTGCGTGGTGCGAATGTGCTGAGTCTGAGATGGGAGAATGCTAGTACTGAAAAAGCTCCTTTGTAAAAAGAAGAGAGAGAAAAAAAAAACAGCTGATGATGTAGCTGTCACCCGCGCCTTCTAATCAAATAACGAATGTATCGTTCTATCTAGCGTAGTATCATGGCTGATGCGTGCTACTAACACTGCACGCGACTGTCAAACAGCACTCAATCGTTCGCCTGCGAAAAAAAAGGGGGGAAAATACTGCACCCATTTCGCTGACACCCAGTTGCTCCAGGACCTCGCATTCCTTGATCATGTCTCTGCTGTTCCATGTCTTGATGAACACGGAACACATGGCGTATGGAGGGACGATGAGTGCCACATAGTGCGGGATATGTGACGTTGACTTAGTCAAGTACAGTACACCGTTGACTATTGCGCTGGTCAATGGACCTGGAATCCGGAAGAAACGACACAGAATGGTAAAGATAACCACGGACGATAAAACACGGAAACAAGAAGCGAGAGCTCCAACGAATATTTTCGTAATCCACATTACAAACAAGCTTTCTACAAGTACGTAGAGTGCTGGTTTCTTTGTTATCGCAATGTGAGTTGAAGATCACGCCTAAGGCCCTCGCCCAAGTCACATGATCCCCGTAGCAATCTGTCCACATAAAGCCCCATAGCATCTGCTTTGGTGCGCTCACATGTACTGTCGCGCAACCATGCTTTGGAAGGTGACACGCGAGGTGGTCGTCTCAAAGAGTTGGTTTGGGTTGGCACGGGAAGGAGTATAAGTGCGGTTGTGGCCAAATGGTTAAAACATAGGGCTGCGGTGCTGTGCAGCCGAGGTTCGACCCAGCCATGAGGGACAGTAATTAAAAAATTTGTCAGCATGAGCTATAGGGCAAGACAGCAGCAACCGAGAAGCCACAGTCAAAAAGGTGCAAGAGGGTTCGCAAAGCAAGCGTAGCTTTTAAGAAAAAACTAGGTAAGAACTTAAAGCCGCTAAATCTATAACCATGCGACAGCGTACTTAGGCTGCGATACTTGAGACATTTGCCTGCACGGTCGACAAAAGGGGCCTTAGACACATTCATTTATCAAAGTCACATTTCAATGCCTGGTACCTCATTGTTGATTTTGTGCACCCTGTGACGCAAATGCGTACGCTCAACGCATCTCGAGTTTTTTGTTAGATACCTTAAAGGGTGGTAAAGTCTGACTAGAATGCTATAAATATGCGTGGCCGATATTGCGATCGAACGTTTGTCTTCTGCACAGCAGTGCAGTGCAATGCTCTGATCATTAGGCCATGGCCGCAGTTACTTAAGGCTGAACGGGTTTTCTTTAGGATGTTTAAAAGGTTACAGCAGTGATCTAGCACATTATCAAGACGATTGCGTATAAGCTAGAGGCTTCTGCCCCTAGTGTAAATGGTGTTATATAAGGCGTCCCCGCTAACGTGAACCAAGCTCTTTATTTAAAAAAAAAAAAAAACGACAAATTGAAAAAACAGCTGGATGACACGATCTCAAATGGTTGGGTTTTCAGTCGTCAGACATCGAACAATGCAACACCTTAGGTTTTATAATTGTATCTGGTACCATCCTTTTTATCCTTGGTTTTCATTGAGCAGCTTGGCTAACGTTAGCTGGAAACCACGTTGTATAATTGCAATACATGCATCCGGGAGAACGGGTACGAAAAACATATTTTGGAAAGCAGGCCATTCTGCAGTGAGTATCTGTTCGGCTGCTTTGATGAGTGGTCCTTACGATGCAAGTTCTTCGCTTTAGGTTTTGTAGCGGGTTGCTGAGGCAGAACGGCCAGAGCACCCAATTAAGAACAGAGCCGTTTGTTCACGCTCACACGCGCACGCATTTCAATGCACAGTAGAGACGGGCAGCAGCAACTAGACACTTAGTCGATTAGTTAACAGCATGGGTCACAGATTACGTCGCAAATATTGACATCGATAACGAGCTGTCGGAGGACAATAAGGTGGCACTGCGGGGACTGTTGCGTGAATTCAAGGACTGCTTTGCTCGATCGTCTAAAGTCATTAAGACGCCAATGACGCAGCAAAGGATAATTACTTACGACGATGCACTTCATATTCACCAGCAGCCGTATAGTGTTTCGCAGAAAGAACGAGAAGCAATTCAACGACAAGTCAAGGAGATGATTGACTATGGTGTCATCTAGCCTTCAAACAGTCCGTGGTCATCACCGGTTGTCCTGGTAAAGAAGAAGGACGGCACTCTCCGCTTCTGTGTTGATTACAGAAAACTCAACATCGTCCCAAGGAAGGACGTTTATCCGCTGCCGCGCATAGATGACTCTCTTCACCGGCTACGGCAAATCAAGTATTTTTTCTCCCTTGTCTTGAAATGTGGGTACTGGCAAATTGAGGTAGACGAGCGTGACCTGGAGAAAACAGCCTTTGTCACTCCGGATGGACTTTAAGAGTTCCGAGTACTTCCATTCGGGCTGTGCTCTGCTCCGGCAACCTTCCAGCGGATGATGGGCACGGTGCTCGCTGACCTAAAATGGCAAACCTGTCTCGTCTACCAGGATGATGTGGTCATATTTTCAGGCAGCTTCTCCGGACATCTTAAGCGACTGCGGCAAGTGCTCGAGGCAATACGATCGGCTAACCTCACGTTGAAGCCTCAGAAATGTCACTTCGGTTATGAAGAATTGAAGTTTCTTGGGCATGTCGTCAGCGCGGAAGGCATCCGTGGCGATGCCGAGAAGGCTGTCGCTGTAGCTGCTTTTCCGACTCCTGCAGACAAGAAAAGCGTTCGATGCTTCCTGGAATTTTGCGCATACTACTGGCGCTTTATACGCAATTTCTCTAAAATTGCTGCATCACTGAATCGTATCACCAGAGACGACACGCGGTTCATCTGGAGCTCTGAACAAGAACCAGCTTTCGCCGAGCTTCGGCATCGCCTTCCATCGCCCCCGGTCCTTGGGCATTTCGACGAGGACGCCGAAACAGATATGCATACCGACGCCAGTAACGTTGTTCTGGGTGAGGTGCTCGTACAGCAGCAGGAGAACGGCGAAAAGGTCATAGCTTACGCCAGTCGCACCCTTTCACGACCTGAGTCCAATTAAAATACCACGGAGAAATAGTGTCTTGCCGTCGTATAGGCACTTGCCAAGTTTCTACCTTACCGCTATGGCCGCCCATTCAAGGTCGTGACGGATAATCACTCCTTATGCTGGCTGGCAAACCTAAGAGACCCTTCTGGACGACTGGCACGGTGGAGCCTGCGCCTGCAGGAATACGACGTGATCATCGTGTACAACTCAGGCCGCACATACGACGATGCCGACACATTGTCGCGCGCACCTGTTGAATCTGCCGATCAACACATCGAAGACGACAGCGCTTTTCTCGGCGCCATAAGAGTGGCAGACGTATCGACACGGCAGCGAGCAGACTGTGAATTGCGCAATATAATTGAACATCTAGAAGGCCGCAACGTCTCTCTGCCCCCGCAAATAAATCCTATAAAAGAATTCTGCTGCCAGCAACAACACCGATCTTTTGGTCGTACCCGCAGAGCTTCGTGACGAAATCCTGTTCGCATGCCACGACGAGCCTGCGTATGGGAACTTGGGATCACTCGAAACCTTGCCAGTGTATACGGAAATCGTACTACTAGCCGAAACACGCCACTTGTGTTAAACGAGACGTCCAAGCATGCCGCGAATGCCAAGGCCAAAAGTCGCCGAATGTGAAACCTGCGTATTGTTGAATCCTATCGAGCCGCCTCGAGGGCCCGTCCATCAAGTCGGCATGGACCTCCTGGGCCCGTTTTTGTTGTCTACTGCCGGAAACAAGTGGATAATCATCGCCACAGACTATTTAACCCACTATGATAAAGCAAAGGCTCTTCCTAAAGGCACAGCTTCTGAGGTTGCACAATTTTTCGTACAGAACATCGGACTACGTCATGGCGCCCCACCCTGTGTCATCACAGATCGAGGAGCGGCGTTTACGGCAAGGCTGCTTGAAGAAGGTTTTCAGTTGAGTTACACCACGCACCGAAAGACGACTGCCTATCACCCTCAAGCAAATGGCTTGACCGAAAGGCTTAAGAAAACGATGACCGACATGCTGTCGATGTACTACATATACGTGCAGCATAAGACTTGGGACGAGGTACTACCGTACGCCACGTTTGCATACAACACCGCTACACAAGAGACCACACGCTTCACGCAGTTTTCTCTTGTTTACTGCCGTGAAGTGCAGACGATGCTAGAAGCTATGTTACCATGTGACAATTCTGACAATCTTGATGAAGACACTCAGCATGTCGTGTAACGTCCCGCGGAATCACGCCGACTGGCTCGCGTGAACATCAGGAAGCAACAGTGTATTGACGCGCGACACTACAACCTCCGCCACAGACAAGTTCAGTACCAAGCGGGTGACCAAGTGCTAGTTTGGACCCCCGTCCGCCGTAAAGGTCTTTCGGAAAAGCTTCTTAGTCGGTACTTCGGCCCTCACAAAGTGCTTCGGCGAGTGAGTAACCTCAATTATGAAGTTCTTTCGGATGGCACCCAGCCAGCACGACGCCGACAACCGCGGCCCGAAATTGTTGACGTAGCGGCGGTTAAAAACAACATCGCACATCATAATAGCCGTGGTTTCTGGATCATTGCGTTTTTGCTGGGACAAGTCTTTCTGCCCATCGGTGTTTTGCTTAGCGTCGCGTCGATGCTCTTCTGGGAGGAGGGGCAATGCCACGCGCTTGTGACACTTGCTCCCAGAAGAGGACGAGGACGGTCTAGTACATAAGCTGGCGCCTTGGTCTTTTGTCGTTGCTGCGCTGCCCCTTCGACGACTCGGACTTACTATAACAGCTTCTTTTAGAAGTCGCCTGTACATTAAACGTGACAGTCATCATCATCATCATCATCAGCCTATATTTAAGTCCACTGCAGGAGGAAGGCCTCTCCCTGCGGTCTCCAATTACCCCTTTCTTGCGCTAGCGTATTCCAACTTGCGCCTGCAAATTTCCCAACTTCATCATCCCACTTGGTTTTCTGCCGTCCTCGACTGCGCTTCCCTTCTCTTGGTATCCAATCCGTAACCCTAATGGTCCACCGGTTATCCATCGTACGCATTACATGGGCTGCCCAGCTCCATGTCTTCCGCTTAATGTCAACTAGAATATCGGCTATCCCCGTTTCTTCTCTGATCCACACCGCTCTATTCCTGACTCTTAACGTTACTCCTAAGATTTTTCGTTCCATCACTCTTTGTGCGGCTCTTAACTTGTTCTCGAGCTTCTTTGTTAACCTCCAAGTTTCTGCCCCATATGTTAGCACCGGTAGAATGCAGTGTTTGTACACTTTTCTTTTCAACAACACTGGTAAGCTCCCAGTCAGGATTTGGCAATGCCTGCCATATGCACTCCAACAGAATTTTATTCTTCTGCAAATTTCTTTCTCATGATCAGGGTCCCCTGTGAGTAATTGACCTAGATAAACGTACTCCTTTACCGACTCTAGAGGCTGACTGGCGATCCTGAATTCTTGTTCCTTTGCCAGACTATTGAACATTATCTTTGTCTTCTGCATATTCATCTTCAACCCCATTCTTACACTTTCTCGATTAAGGTCCTCAATCATTTGTTGTAATTCGTCTCTATTGTTGCTGAATAGGACAAAGTCATCTGCAAACCGAAGGTTGCTGAGATATTCGCCGTCGATCCTCACTCCTAAGCCTTCCCAGTCTAAGAGCTTGAATACTTCTTCTAAGCATGCAGTGAATAGCATTGGAGAGATTGTGTCTCCTTGCCTGACCCCTTTCTTGATAGCTAACTTTCTACTTTTCTAGTGGAGAACCAAGGTAGCTGTGGAATCCTTGTAGATATTTGCCATGATATTCACGTATGCCTCCTGTACCCCTTGATTACGCAATACCTCTATGACTACTGGTATCTGTATTGAATCAAATGCCTTTTCATAAACTATGAAAGCCACATAGAGAGGTTGATTGTACTCCTCAGATTTCTCGATTACCTGATTGATGACGTGGATATGATCCATCGTAGAATATCCCTTCCTGAAGCCAGCCTGTTCTCTTGGTTGGCTGAAGTCAAGTGTTGTCCTGATTCTAATGGAAATTATCTTGGTGAATATCTTATATAATACTGAAAGCAAGCTAATGGGTCTGTAATTCTTCAATTCTTTAACGTCTCCCTTCTTATGGATAAGTATAATGTTGGCGTTCTTCCAGCTCTCTGGTACACTTGAAGTTGTGAGGCATTGCGTATAAAGGGCCGCAAGCTTTTCTAGCATGAGATCTCCTCCATCTTTGATTAAAACTATTGTTATTCCATCTTCTCCAGCCGCTTTTCTCCTGGTCATGTCTTTCAAGGCCCTTCTAACTTCATCGCTAGTTATAGAAGGAGCTTCTGTATCCTCTTCATCACTATTTCGAATGAACGTAGCGTACGCCAAAGCATATCTAAGGCTAAATAGGTCGGTCGGAAAATCAGGCGAGAAAACCACGACGTCGTCGAGGTAACACAGACATATTGACCACTTGAGGCCACGCAGCGTATTGTCCATGAGTCGTTGAAACGTCGCGGGCGCGTTGCAAAGTCCAAAGGGGATCACTTTGAATTCGTATAGGCCATCAAGGTTTACAAATGCCGTTTTCTGGCGATCGGTTTCAGCCATGTGAACCTGCCAGTAGCCAGAACGTAAATCTAGGGGCGAAAAGAATTCAGCACCCTGAAGGCTGTCAAGGGCGTCGTCGATGCGCGGCAAAGGATAGACGCCCTTGTGCGTGACCTTATTTAATCGACGGTAGTCAACGCAAAAGCGAATAGGCATGTCCTTCTTGCGAACGACAACGACAGGAGATGCCCAGGGACTGTGGGATGGTTGAATAGCGCCACGGCGTAGCATATCGTCGACTTGGTCGTTATTGAAGCGACGTTCGTCAGCAAAGACGTGGTACGGTCGTTGAAGCAGCGGCTGGTGTAAGCCGGTATCAATGTAGTGGTGCGCTTCCGACGTTCGGCCCAGTTGCGGGTAAGACACACCCAAAGAATTTCCAAAGTGGTGTAGAAGCTGAAGGAGCTCGGAGTGTTCGGCAGCGGTTAGTATGGTGGCGATGGAACTGGAGAACATGTCACTCGACGACTCCTCCAGCGTTTAAAGGGCGCGGAGTTCGTTGGAGTCAAGATGGAAACATTCGTCTGCCACGGTAACAAAAAACGAAGAGTCAAAGTGTTCCATGTGGCCGAGACATTGACCGACAAGCAACGTAACCGACGCAGAAAGTGAATTGTGCACAAAAGTATTGCTGATGCCGTCGGCAATGTCAAGCGTTGCAAAAGGCAGTGGGACGGCTTTGCGATTCATAACGATGTCAGATGGCGTGAAGAATACCGTAGCATCGGTGACGGCACCGCCGATGACTAGTACAAGGGCAAATGAGCCAGGTGGGATGTCTGTGTCCTCACGCACGACCAGTTTAGGCGGCTGATCAAGAGCGTTGTGGGATGGTGCGTCTTAGAGCGGCGAAAATTCAACTTCCGCTCGTGCGCAGTCGATGACGGCATTATGACGGGACAAGAAGTCCCACCCAAGGAAGACGACAAGTGAGCAGGCAGAAGGAACAATAATCTCGCCAATATAAATAACGCCTTATAAAAGCACATGAGCAGTACAGGCTGCGAGAGGTGTAACGTGCTGCGCGCTTTCCGTGTGAAGCGGCAGTCCAGAGAGCAGCGTGGTCACCTTGCACAGCGAACGGCAGAATTTGACGGCTATAACATAAATGGCCGTGCCAGTGCCCACAAGCGCAAAAGTATGAATACCTTCGACGGATATGGCGACCACGCTAGCAGGAGAAGAGCGAGGGCTTGGGCAGTTCGGAGATGGTGCAATTCTTGCCTCGTGAACTGCGGCGCTTAGTTTTGCTGGCCGGAGGGTGCAGGTCGGCGACGCACTGGGGAGAGCGATCTTCGACGAGGCGTTGGGGAGTGGCGCAATGGAAATTCAGGGAAGTTAGCAAAAACATACTGCTGGGAGGTACCCGGTGCTGATTGGCCCATGGGCTGACAACCATACTGGAACGGCCGGGCAGCGTTGTCGGAAGTTTGAAGGCGACGGCAGCAATAGCGAGAGACGTGCCCTGGCGTGCAGCAGGCGTAACAAATGGGACGATTGTCAGGTGTCTTCATGGATTGCTGACTCTCGGCCCGGCCCATGAAGCAGTAGGAGTGGCGTGTGGTGCAGACTGTTGCAGGATCGATAAAGGCGTCTGGGGAGGCCTGCGCACTACCTGTGCATAGGTAGGAGGTGCGGCAGCAGGCTGCACTGCCTGCACATACGTAAGAGGCGCGCCTACAGGCTGCGCTGCCTGCGCATACGTAAGAGGCGAGGCTACAGGCTGCGCTGCCGTCGCATAGGGAAGAGGCGCGGCCACAGGTGGCTGATGGTGAGCGACGGGAACAGCTTGAGCGACCTCTTCGGCAATGACACTGCGGAGCGCTGTAGGCAGACGATAGGACGGCTCCTGAGTGAAGGGGATGAAGGAAAGTTGACGGGAAACTTCCTCGCGCACGAAGTCTTGAATCTGCTGAAGCAGTGGAGAGTGGTCGGAAACGGCAACGAGACTCGATAGCGAGTTGGCGGTCGACAGAGGCTGCTGAGTCAGGGTGCGTTGCTTCTTCAACTCTTCGTAGCTCTGACATAACATGACCACTTCAGAAACGGTGCGCGTATTCTTAGCCAAAAGCACCTGGAATGCGCCGTCATCGATGCCCTTGAGGATGTGCTGAACTTTATCAGCTTCAGGCAGGGCGGCGTTGGCACATTTACAAAGGTCGACGACTTCTTCAATGTAGCTCGTGAAAGTTTCACCAGTCTGCTGTGCACGGGCTCGCAAGCGCTGATCTCGGAGGCGTGCGGGTGTTAGTAGAGATGGAGAGGGAAGACGCATGGCGACACAGGAAGCGAGATTTTAATAAATCAAACTCAAAGCTCAAACTAAAAACTCGATCACACTCAAACTAACACACACTTAACTAAAACACAATGAATAAATAAGTGTTACTAAAAATACGATCTAATGAACAAATAAACATGCCCTTAATTCCGCCTATGCTAAGTCTGGGCGTTTTCTCCACAAAAGTCAGGCAACCCTAGCCTCAGACTGCGACTATACAAGAAAGAGTCGTTCTTACAGAGTCTGTCGATGCACGTATTTTCCCGGCCGGAATGTTGTCAGATCTTTCTCCATGTCGTTGTTCTTTCCGACTGTCGCATAATCGTTGCTGCATTGAAGTCGGTCCGTCCACTCGCTCGTTTCGGAAGCCTCTTTGACCCGGTCGCTTATGCTGACGTGGCCGGGAGGCTTGACGGGTTATGCCTAGCGACGTGTTCGCCCGTTGCTTCCGTCCAGCTCCTTTCCCGAGTGCCGACGTGGCGTTCCGGGGATCATCGAATGTGCCGGTCTGCCATGGAAGAGGGATCCTCTCTGGGGTGCCCGGTCCTGCCGTGAGAGGCTGCAGCCAGTCCAGGAGCCTCGCTTGAACTTGCTGAGGTCGACGGCCACACCTTGGACGGCCAACGTCACGGACTCAGCCAGACCCCAAGTCACCCGTCGCCAGAGCGTAGCTGGCGATGCGACCTTCCTGGCCCGGAGCCACGTCGATAATCAACGGACAGCGCCATTCATCCCTCGATTGCGCCTCGGCTCACGCGCCTCGAGAGCTCGTGCCGTTCCGAACACTGTGCTTCACGTGCTCTTCTTTTTCGCGCCGCAGGCGACCTCTTACACATGGCAAGAAGAGGTTTATTGGCGGTGTCCTTGAACAACGCTACAACATCAAACAACGGCGAGACAAAGTAGGGCATGGTTTCCAAGGACACCAGCGATCAGCAGCACGAGCCGAGCGGGCCGACCATTGGCGACGGAGGCACGTCTTCTTATTCACATTTCTTTTATTGCGATAGGAATTATATAGACACTCCAGACCCATTTCTGCCGTCGCCGTCGCCGTGAGGTTCCGTATAAAGTCCACCGACAATAAAATCATATCTACGCGTCGTGTGCTGTATGTACGAGTGAAAACGCGTGTGCATGGGTGAGCCACCGATTGCGGCTTAATCCCACGCACGCAATTGCGAGAACGGAGCGCCCCGTCTTCCAATCGCGCGCAGCACTCCGGAGGGAGGGTAGGTTTACTCCGCGCCGCCAGAGCTGCGGGGGAGAGTGTAGGGAGTGGGGAGGCCTCGTACAACGCCGCCCGCTACCGCCCGGTCCGCTGTATCTTGAAAGCCATCTGCGGCGAGGGCAGAGTCCTTCCTCCCTGCACTGTGTTTTCGCGGCTTAGTTCGCCTTGATGCGATCGGCGGGACGGTCAATTCGCTTGCTGCTGCAGCCGGGCTTACTCACTACAGCGTTTTGACAACAAGTTTCCGCGCTCATCGAGTGAGATGCGTTGATGTTTGCTTGTGCATGTGTAATACCATGCTTGGCAATTTAGTTTATATTCCTATCTGGCAGGCTCATAAGGCCGATAATACTGCTGTCCTTACTTCGTATAGTTCTCCAGTAGTTTGCTGTCGCTATCGATGTTTCGCCTTCTGTCCGAAACTGCGTTTTTTAAAATTTAGTTAAATAAGTGCAAGCGATTTCGAGTTATCTTTACAACCCTTGATTGAAGCTGTCCTCCGTACAAAGTGCAATTTCATAAAGTAGACACAAGAGGCGTTGTGAAATGAGGAAGTGTTCACTTTGCTTTATTAAAATGCTCGTTCTATTGTTGTGGCACCAGATTAGAAGCAGCAGCAGGATCAGTTCCTGTACAAAGCTCCGCAGGACAGCATGAACTGAAAAAAGTTATAAGCATGCGTTATTTGGGCGTTTAGACATTTTAGGGATAACTGCGTGTAGGAGAATCGTGCGATGGGGTGAATGGGCGAAATTACGAACAAAGGCAATCACTTTTACAAACATTACGTAGAAACTCCTGACGCATCCCAAACGATACTATACTATACGTATTACGTAGACATCTCATTTCCAAGCATTCCCCCATAGGCGGGCCTCATTTCATGGTCTTTAAGAGCCCAAATACAGAGCCGACTTCACGTTTTCGACATACCTTGGCATCAGCCGACACGACGGTACGCCATATATACAGAGCCATATATACAGAGGTGGCCACAGCCCAGGCTTCCAGCCAGTAGCTCGCCGAATGCCTTCTACGCGCACCCAACACGAATGTTTAGGTGCGAAACGTATTTTGAGTCATTCAGAGGACTGGATTGTCCAGGTATAAGTTCATGGTTTTTGACCTCCTCGGCGTTATTTTTTGCGCGTTCTACCGGCGCAAGCATCATACTCCTGGCAATCGCTGGTCGCGCTTTTGACAAGCTTCTGCATCAAAAGAAGTTAAGTGTTGTTCGGGGGCATACAGAGCCTCACGATGATGCCCCAGTAAGATTGAATACACACCAAACAAACTGCGTCACAGTGGCTGGTGCCCACAAGGTAACCCAATATGTACCAAAATAAGTTACAAGAATGTTGCGCGTCACTGCGAGCCTCACAAACACGTCCTAGCAAGACAGAGTACACGCCGAGCTGCGCCACAGCGGCGGAGCTGTTTTTCGCTAACTGCGTCACAGTAACCGGTGAGTCCAGCAAGACATAAGGCAATGTTGCTCGAAATCCAGCGCAAACAGACAAACAAAATTTCTCACCTTGCGGGAGTGCCGTGTCGAAGTCCATCATGAACGCAAAAATACGCCGAGAACCCAAGAGACCAGAGCTACACAAAAAGACAAAAGGGACGCCCAGCACCCGAGCATTCACGTACGCATCTGGCCTCCCTCGCTACGGTGACATTTCTGGCGCATGGTGCAAGCATCTGGTGCGGCTGGCGTGTCATTGGCTTGCCGCTAGGTAATGCAAAAAAAAAGTTGCAAAGTAGAACGTCCTTATACGCAAAACTTTCTACTAGTAGGGGGAAAGAATAAAAAAGAAAATTACATTGTCTGTTAACTTAATCTCACTTTTGTTTTATGCTCGCGGCCGCTAACGGATGATGCGAACAGTACACCGTGGCGTGTTTCCTACTGCCAGTTTTCGCCATGTGTCCACTCTTGTATTTGTATATCCATCGCTGCATAATGTTTAGAAACCGGCTGCAGAGCAATTGCACATTCTGCTTCGATGTTATGACATTTAAGAGACGTTCGGATCAGTTATTGCCTGTTCGGCTTTAAAATTATGTTTATGGTATTTAGAAGTCGTTGCAAGACAGTCACCTTCTCTCCCTTCAGTGCTTACGCACACCTTGACGAGCTTAGAAACCTTAACCGGTAAATCAGTTGAACGGATCCAGTGCTGTATTATGAAAGGCCACCAGGGATCTGAACGGTTGCTGCTTACCTGCCATGTAGTGCCCCGTTATAAGCCAAGTGACTGCTTTCATGACGGGTTCTAGGAATTCCGCCACCACGTAGCCAAGACCAATAACTATCGGCCCAGCGGACACAAAGCCGAGAACAAAGAAGCCTAAAAGAAAGCAAAAACACACACACACATATATATATATATATATATATATATATATGTATATATATATCAGTGAAGTAAAGAGTAACAGGAGCCGGCACAGAAGTAGTTCAAAAAATAGAAGCGCGTAGGAAAAACGTAACAGGACTTTACTGACGTTTCGGCCGGGGTCCGGCCTTCACCAAGAGAGCGTATTTATCTATATATATGCTGGCGAACAGTCGTAGGGCTAGCTCTAGTAAACTTAAATGCCTATGCTAGAGGACGAATTGATGGCCGTTGCCGTAGCACAATTGGCAATGCACCGCACGCGTAATGTGGATGTTGCGCGTTCGGCTACCGCCAGCGACAAGTTATCTTTTCGTCCACTTCGGTTTTACTTTTTCTTCATTAGTGTGTACATTGCAATATAAACCACACGTTATTTCCCCGATACTTTCCTTGGCTTCATTGTCTGTTGACTTTATGTGGTCATGATAAACAAAATCGCGCCCCTCGGTTCCCGTTCTTCTCCCATATATATATATATATATATATATATATATATATATCGAGCTCTGCCTTCGTCCTGGGCGACGTCTTAAAAAAATATATATATATATATATATATATATATATATATGTTTGTAAGACGTCGCCTGGGACGAAGGCACAGCTCGTGTACTTTAACACAACGCGAGACAGCCAACGAGCACCAACCCGACAAAATGATCATGATTCTGAGGATGGGCATATACAGATTAAGACGATGATGAACTCCACAGTTAGCGCTCACACTAACTCCTCCCCTCCACACCCCCCCCCCCCCCCCCCCCCCCCCCCCCTCACGAAAGCAGTCGGCATGGCAGCGAGTCAGAAACGGTACGAAGGACGCAGATACGGCTTCAGGCGAGAGACGTGAATAATTACAGTGCTGCGGCAACGGTGGTCAGTAATCGAGGTAACAGGAGCTACGCGATAGTTCACGCAGATGTTCCTTCAAACACGGTATATGTGGCGCGCTACTGTGAAGAAATTGTTTCACAGAGCCCGAGCCCGGCACTCGAACAGGTGTCTACAGGAGCACTTCGTCACCTTGACGGAACGAAATGACACAGCGGGTCGCATCACAACGGACTTTCCTCTTGTCCTGAATGGCCGCGGTGTTAGCGGGCGCAATTTCGCGGCAGTGGGCGACGCGGGCGGCGAACTCCCCTGGTAGAGATGCGGATGGAACAAAAGGCGTAGAGAGAAAGGTGGTGTCCAAAACAAAAGGCGGTGCACGGCCGTACACGAGGAAAAGGGGCTGCAGATTGTGGTGCGTTTAACGTGACGAAGGGAAGTATAGTGTCATACATGGAACATACATGGAAATAATGTCGGACAGAGTTCGATGGAAACGCTCGGTAAGACCATTGGTTTGGGGATTATACGCTGAGGTGGTGTTATGAATGGTGTTTGAGGGATGCATGACTTCAGCAAGAGCATGGGAGAGAAATGTCTTGCCACGGTCAGTTAGACGAACACGAGGCGCAGCATGGCGCAAGATAATGGCATGCAGGACAAACTCGGCGACTTCACAGGCCACTAGAAGGAAGAGCTGCCGTCTCAGCGTAGCGAGTGAGATGGTCCACGGCGGTGACAATCCAGCGGTGACCCGCGGGTGTAAGCGGAAGGGGACCGTATAAGTCGATACCCACGAATTCGAAAGGAACGGACGGGAACGCCAATGGTTGTAAAGGGCCGGCGGGAAGAGAGGTCGAACGTTTTCGATGTTGGCATGACGCACACGAACTGACGTACTTGGCAATACTAGTCGACAGGCCAGGCCAAAAACAGCGAGTCTTAATGCGGTCGTAGGTTTTGTGAAATCCTAAGTGGCCAACCATTGGGTCGTCGTGAAATGCCTGTAAAATTTGCAGCGAACGGAGAGAGGGATGACTGGGACCCATCGGTGACAGGTAGGTGGTAAACTTGCCGAAATAATGCTCCATCATGCAGTTTAAACCATGGAAGTTGTCCTCTTATTTAGGCTGTTGGGAGGACGGAACAAGCCAGTGAGCCGGTCGATAATTGTGCAGCAGTATGTATCTGCATGTTGGAGGGAGGCAATGTCTCCTGGTGACAGAATTACTACCGAGGTTGCAAACCGTACCAGGGCCATCGTTGTGGTTGGTTGGCTGGGCGGTGGCGAACGGATAGAAGGTGAGGCATGGACATTTGGCGACAGCGGACAGCGAGATAAAGCGTCAGCATCTTGGTGTTGCCTGCAGACCTATATGTGACAGTGTAGTAGTACTCCTGCAAACGCAGCACG
Source organism: Dermacentor silvarum (assembly GCF_013339745.2). NCBI lineage: Eukaryota > Metazoa > Arthropoda > Arachnida > Ixodida > Ixodidae > Dermacentor > Dermacentor silvarum. The sequence continues at coordinate 31,302,846 of NC_051164.1, forward strand.
CAACGGCCGAGGCGTCCAGACAAATTCTTCAGGGAGGACGCTGACCGAAGCTGAAGACTTCAAGGTCAGTGGTTATCTCAGTCACGTCACCGACGGTAAGACGAGGACGATCCTGATCGAGAAGGCAATCAACGCTCAACGCCATGACATCCAACACCGCGTCGAACACACCCTCGTTGAAATCGTACCGGCGGAAAAACAGCTGCAAAGCTTGCTTATGTTAAATGTGCACAGCCCGCAAAAGGACCACATAAAGAATCTAGACAAGCTACTGCAAGAAGTGAAGAAGCTGAGCAAGAGTAACGGGCTGACAGTCGTTGGTGATTTTAATGCTCCCCATGTGGCCTGGGGTACATCATCATCATCATCAGCCTGGGGTTAGTCGGCCTTAAAGAGAAAAGGAGAAGATGTACACAACGTGGCCCAACAACACCTCCTCACGCTGCTCAACGACCGTAGACACCCACGCGCATCGGCAAGAGTGTATCTAAAAACGCCATCCCCGACCTCACGTTCGTACACGGACTCAAACAGTATGAGTGGAGCTGCTTGGACGAGTATCTGGGTAGTGACCTTTATATAGTGCAAATGATCCTCCCACACCACAAAGCGGCGATGAAGATCGAGAAGCCAAGATCACGGACTGGCAGTTCTTTCGCAAAGACGAGAGCGCCGTTAATACGACGATAGACGACATGGAAATATGGATCAGAGGAGTCGTGGAAAGAGCCGAGAAGCACACGAGGACAATCCAGCTGTCGCAAGACACTCCTGTGGTGGACCCCCCCTTACTCGACCTGTAGGAGGCGTGGAGTGGACTCGCGAAACGCAGGAAACGTAACAAGTGACCGCAAACACAAAAGTCGAATCTCTAAGCTGATCAAGGAAACGCAAGAGTACTCTGAACAACTTGAAAGGAAGAACTGGCGCGAAACATGTAACAAGCTTCAAGGGAGCCTAAGCACCAAGCGTACTTGGCCGGTACTCAAGACTACCCTATACAAGAAGGAGAACGAGAACGCCGCAAAGCAGAAAGTGCAGAGACTCATACACAACCATCCGGGGAACGGGAAAAACAGAGGAAGACACAGAAATACATACGACTTGCCGGCGACAGAAAATGCGAGTGCGGCAACAGACTGCAAGTGAGGATTCTGACCAGCAGGGCATTCGGATTGTGTTAAACAATATATTAAGTTCTAAGCTTGACCAGTTTTTGCCGCTGAAGGAAGTAGTTGAAGGCCTCGAGGACTCCTTGCAATTCTAGTCGGAGCAGTATGATGAACTACGACGGTGTAACAGAAACGAACCGGAAATTGAGGAACTAAAGCGCCGAAATGAAGAACTCGAGGAAAGCGAAAGCGACGTCAGTCAGCTTCAAGCCGAAATTGACGCCCTTGAATGGAGGAGTCGCCGCCTTTATTTTGAAGTCCATGGCATCAAGAACGTAGAAAAAATTCTGACTGACAAGCTAAATGTGCTGGCCACGCAGCTTGAGCTTCCACAGCTAACTGCTAATGATGTTGTCGCGGTTCATCGTCTGCCGTCAAGAGACCAAAAAATGTCGGGCATAATTTGTCGCTTTTTCAAACAGACTGATGGGGACCGTTGGGGGCAAAACAGGAAAAAGCTACGTGATAAGGGTGAAGAGGCCTTCATAAACGTGCTTACTGCTCGAAACGAAACACTGGCTAGAAGGGCAAACTACAAATGTGTATGGCACAACAACGGCCGTGTCCTTGTGCTCAAAACCGACAGCGGACAGGCGGTGACGATTTTCACCACAGGCGATCTAGACAAGCTCGGCTCAGACACGTATGATTTGCCGATAACCATGGAGAGGCAAGCAGAGAAACTTACGTATTACCTCAAGCATGCCAGAAGAAAGGGAACCGAGGGACCCGATTTTTATTATCATATCATAAGAATCCAACAAACAATGACACCAAGTACAACATAGGGGAAATTACTTGGACTTACCAATTGAATTAAAGATATGATAAATTAATAGAAATGAAAACGGATGAAAAAACAACTGTCCGCAGGTGGGGAACGAACCCACGTCTTCGCATTACGCATGCGGTGCTCTCACGATTGGTCTACTGACGATGCAAATGTTTTCTGTCTTCCATTCTATAATATATTTTATCTAAATCGCTCTTATGCACGTGGGGGCGGTGTGTGCATCTCGATTAAGGAAGAAGTTGCACGTGAATTACTGCCTGAATTTTAGGTAAGTACACGTGACTGCGAAATCTTGTCAATCAAATTACAAAATATGGTAATGACTGTCTGATATCGTCCCCCCAATGGCACTCCGCCCTCTTTTTGAACTATCTATAAGGAAGTTTTCAGTTTGGAAACAAAAATCGTTTTCATTTTATTTGTGGTGGTGACGTTATTATGAATATGTCAAATACTGAATTTTCCAAGCTAAATCTTGACCTTCTACTGACAGCGAATGGCTTAGTGAATGCAATTGACCTACCCACTAGCATCACTTAGTCTTCTTCTTCTTTAATTGACATTTTTGTTACAAATATAAAATATGCTGGTGTATTCCGGTGTATTCGCTTATTATCTTAGTGATCACCTACCTTTATTTCTTTGCTGTAAGGTGCGTGTACTTAGTAAGAGGCCCGAATTAACACACTGTGTACAAAAAAGAACACAAGAAAACTTGTCCAGCTTTAGGGAAATGGAACATATCTCTTAGAAAGAAGCACTTAAGTGCAGCGACGCAAATAAGGCCTATGAAGTATTTCTTCGTATTCTAAATCCACGACCTGCAGCCACTTTTCCTGGCATCCACGTTAAGCAACGGCAAAAAATTCGGAAACCTTGGATAAGCTCAGATCTATTAAGAATCGAGGAGAACAACTTATATTACAAGTTTATCCAAACTAAAGATGCTGAGCTTTACGTCCGTTTTAATGATGCCGTAATCGTTTGGATAATGATATAAAAAAAAAAAAAACAAGGGGTGAGTAATTTGCTATTTTTTTCGGCGCTGCAGCTGGATGTTCAGAGCTTATGTTGAAGACTTAATTCGGTCTTAAAACATAACGTGAATCCTGCTAAAATTACGAAGTTAGAAATAAATGGTCAAGAACTTTCAGGTACATTGCACGCAGAGGCCTTTATTAAGCACTTTATTGGTTTCGTTAACATGTCCGTTGTGTTAAATGACCTAAATAACATTGCCTATATTATAAGCACAATGTTTTTAAACCCGTCAATGAAATTGAAATAAATCAAATAATTATTAACTTTAATAGAACTCGCGCAAAAGACATCGATGGTTTCCAGATTAAACTTATTAAGTATGTTTCTGATCGTTTAGCCCCCTGTGATTCAGGCTGTTTTTCCTCGTGAAATGCAAGTAGCTCGTGTAATAGTTCTTCACAAACAAGGTAATAAAAATGACATGGGCCACTATCGTCCCATATCATTATTTCCTGGATTTTCGAACATTCAGGAAAAATTATTTTACATCGCTTTCTTGAATTCTAACAAAAGCATAACCTTAATACTCCGTTCCAGTTTGGTTTCCGCACGGTCCTTAGCACTGAGTTTACGTTATTAGCTCAGAAAGAATTAATCTTAACAGCAGTAGACGAAGAAAAATTGGTCCTTGCAGATTTTGTGGACTTTACCAAAGCCTCCGACCGTATTGGGAGCGCTAACTGTGCAGTTCATCATCGTTTTCATGTGTATATACGCATCCTCATAATCATCATCATTTTGCCGGGTTGGTGTTCGTGGGCTGTCTCGCGCTGTGGGACAATAGAAGAGCTCTGTCGTTGTCCCGGGCGTCGTCTCACAAATGGTGGAGCGTGCGTTGATATCCCCGTCCTGTTGCTCTACCGGTCGCCCCTGGAGCTCCGCTCTGGTCGACGGTTGTGCTCGGCAACACCAGTTATGGCACAAACCACCGCATCCACTGCTGCTACCACCTCAGCTCCGCCAGCTGGGCCTATTTGGCCCGTCACCGCACCGCAACGCGACCCTCAGGTTCTTTCTGGCCTTCGCGGCGAAGGCGTGAGACTGGCTTGACCAGTACGACAGGGTGAGCGCTTGCAACCATTGGGACGAGTCAAACAAGCTCCGCAACATTGCCTTCTACCTGAGGCAGGTCGCCCAAACTTGGTTTTTCAACCATGAGCGCGACTTCCCTGATTGGCCAGCATTTACTGCGCAGTTGTGACAGATATTTGGCACATCTGCTGGGCGCTCCGAAGCAGCGAAACAGAAGCTCGGTACCCGCATCCAGGGAGCCGAGGAATCCTATACCTCTTACATTGAAGACGTTATGGCTCTCTGCCGTCGCGCTCAGAGTGGCATGCCCGAAGGGGAACGTATCCGCCATATCCTGAAGGGCATCAACTCCATTGCGTTTAACGCTCTTGTAGTCCAGAGCCCCACTTCAGTTACTGACATCATCACGACATGCCAACGCATTGCCACGATCGGCGCCTTTCGTCTTCCACGCGGCTCGTGCGACGCACACCTTACTGACAAAGACGAGTTGTGAGCGCTCATCCGCATTATTGTGCGAGAGGAGCTTCACGGCCATGGTCCAGCCAACACCGCCATTGCGTCTCTGCGCGCTCCTCCTCCCAATTTGCGCGAGATCATCAAAGAAGAACTGGCATCCATGCCAACTGTCACACATGCCCGGTCCCCTGCGCCTATTTGTGCACCTTCTTACGCCGAGATTGCTTCGCGGCCTGCGGTCCCAGTTCCATCTGCACCTGCCACCGTTGTCTGCGACCACCTGGCCTCGATGGCAGCGAAGGCCCCCGTGCAACCATACGACTCTACCTGGCGCCCTTCCCGCCCAGTATGTTTCTACTGTGGCATACGTGGTCATATCTCTAGTTTCTGCCGCCGGCGCCAGCATGATGAACGACGTGCCCAGATCAGACGCCTACGTTCCAGGACCCTATATATCCTCGTCACGTCACTCGCCCTCACCTCCATTATCCCAAAACATCTCCCGGTCTTCTCGCTCACCCCGTCGTCGTTCCCTGTCTCCGTTCCGCCGTACTTCATCGCCCCTGCGTCCTGCCTCCACTTCTTTCGACAACCATCCAGAAAACTAGACGCTGCACTTTTTGGAGGAGAAACTGCTTGTTTGCGAACTGTCCCAATTCCTCCTGCTCGCCCGACTAATTTACTCGCTGTTTGTGTGGAAGGTGTTTCTGTCGACGCTCTTATTGACACTGGCGCCGCCATTTCTGTTATTCATCGCGCACTATGTTTCCGTCTACGAAAAGTGCAAACTCCGTATGTTGGTCCGGTCTTACGTGGCGCCCATGACAGTCCGATTTACCCTACCGGACGGTGTACTGCTCGTGTCCTCATCGACGGAATTCGCCATCATATACAGTTTACTGTGCTTCCGTCGTGCGCTCATCCGATAATCTTAGGCTGGGATTTCTTGTCAGCTGCATCTGCTGTCATTTCGTGCGGACAACCACTGATACATATTACGGACACCGAGCTCTCTGACGCTGCCGATTCCTCGCCGCCCCACCTTGTCAAAGCGGCAGATTTTGTTCTTCCGCCCGGCCAAGCCCGATTCTCACCATTAGATCTAGCGAAAATATCGACGGCGACGCAGTGGTTTCCCCTTCTCAGCGCTGCATTTTTCGGGGAATCGCCATCGCTTTTTGTCTAGTGCATTTCTAACGCGGCTGCGCCAGTCTGACCGCCTACAACACGACGTCAGAGCCACTTCTGCAGCCGGAGGGATCCACTGTTGCCATGCTTATCGACGCAGCACCAGTATGTGTCGTTACTGCTTCGCTTGTTTCCTCCTTCGCCGAGTGTATGCCCACGGTCGGTTCACCCAGTGCTCTCAGGGCCACTGTGAGTTCAGATCTGAGCCCAACTCAGACTGATGCCTTGCTGACCATCTTAAGGAAACACCAACCTTGCTTTGACGTGTGTTCGGATGACTTGGGTAAAACAACCGTGGCCGCTCATCACATCGAAACCGATGGATCCCGCGTCATTCGTCGCCGCCATTACCGCGTACCGTCTGCTGAACGGAAAGTTATAGAAGACCAAGTCAACGACATGCTCGCACGGAACGTTATAAGGCCTTCAGCAAGCCCTTGGTCGTCTCCTATTGTCCTAGTTAAAAAAAAAGGACGGGTCGGTACGCTTTTGCGTCGATTATAGGGCACTAAACAAAATTACACGTAAGGACGTATATCCTATGCCCCGTATTGACGATGCTTTGGATACCTTACAATGTGCGGAATACTTTTCGAGCCTCGACTTGCGTTCTGGATATTGGCAGATACCGATGCATGAGCCCGACAAAGAGAAGACGGCATTTGCAACACCTGATGGCCTTTTCGAATTCAACGTAATGCCTTTTGGTATGTGCAATGTGCCAGCCACATTTGAACGAATGATCGACACCGTACTACGCGGCCTCAAATGGAAAACCTGCCTACCTGGACGACATTGTCATCTTTTCGTCCAGCTTCTCCCAGCACCTAGAACGTTTAGACGGCGTTCTCACTTGTCTAGCCAAGGCCGGTCTCCAGCTCAATACTAAGAAGTGTCGATTTGCGAGCCGCAGCATCAAAGTATTAGGTCACGTTGTCAGCAAGCACGGCATTGAGCCAGATCCCGACAAGGTCGCTGCTGTACTGCGTTTCCCAACACCAACCACACCTAAAGACCTTCGCAGCTTTCTCGGATTAGCGTCGTACTTCCGCCGCTTTGTCCGTGGCTTCGCTACTATCCCAGCTCCTCTTCATAAACTCCTGACCACGACCATACCCTTTACCTGGACGGATGAATGTGAAGCCACCTTTCAGACCCTCAAGCGATGCCTCACATCAGGACCAGTGCTTCGTCACTTTGATCCCACAGCCTCTACTATCCTCTACACTGATGCAAGTGGGCATGGAATAGGCGCTGTCCTGCTGCAGCGGAACCACGCGTCTGAAGAGCAAGTCGTGGCCTACGCGAGTCGTACTCTTTCTCCTGCTGAGCGAAACTACACTATCACCGAACAAGAATGCCTCGCCATTGTATGATCCATACAAAAGTTTCGCCCCTATTTATATGGCCGCCAATTCACAATTGTGACTGACCACCATGATCTGCGTTGGTTGTCCTCCCTGAAGAATCTGTCCGACGCCTCGGCTGTTGGGTTCTGCGTTTGCAGGAGTACGACTACACTGTCACATATAGGTGTGGCAGGCAACATCAAGATGCTGACGCTTTATCTCGTTGCCCGCTGTCGCCAAATGCCCCTGCCTCACCTTCCCTCCGTTCGGCACCGCCCAGCCAACCGACCACAATCATGGCCCCGGTACTGTTCGTGACCTCGGTCGACATTCTGTCCGCAGAAGACCTCGCCTGCCTCCAACGTGCAGATACGTACTGCCGCACCATTATTGACCGGCTCAGTGGCTTATCCCGTCCTCCCAACAGCCGCTTAAGACGACAACTGGCACGGTTTAAACTTCATAATGGCTCACTATTGCGGCAAGTTTACCACCCTACCGGTCACCGATGGGTCCCAGTCGTCCCTTGCTCACTTCGACTGCAAATTTTACAAGCTTTTCACGACGACGCAATGGCTGGCCACTTAGGATTTCATAAAACCTACGACCGCATTACGACGACCGTTACTACGACCGTTTCTGGCCTGGCCTGTCTACTAGTGTTGCCAAGTACGTCAGTTCGTGTGCGTCATGCCAACATCGAAAACGTTCGACCTCTCTTCCCGCCGGCCCTTTACAACCCTTGGCGTTCCGTCCGTTCCTTTCGAATTCGTGGGCATCGACTTATACGGACCCCTTCCGCTTACACCCGCGGGTAACCGCTGGATTGTTACCGCCGTGGAGCATCTCACTCGCTACGCTGAGACGGCAGCTCTTCCTTCTGGTGCGGTCTCTGAGGTCACCGAGTTTGCCCTGCAAGCCATTATCTTGCGCCACGGTGGGCCTCGTGTTCTTCTAAGTGACCGTGGCAAGACATCTCTTTCCCATGTTCTTGCTGAAGTCCTGCAAGCCTCAAACACCATTCAGAAGACCACCTCTGCATACCATCCCCAGACCAATGGTCTTACCGAGCGTTTCCATCGAACTCTGTCCGACATGATCTCCATGTATGTGAAACCCGACCACACAAACTGGGACACTATACTTTCTTTCGTCACGTTTGCATGCAATACTGCCGTTCAACGCACAACAAACTACAGCCCCTTTTTCCTCGTGTACGGCCGTGCACCATCTTTTGTTTCGGATACCACCTTTCTCTCTACGCCTTCTGTTCCATCCACATCTCTACCAGAGGAGTTCGCCACCCGCGTCGTCCACTGCTGCGAAATTGCGCGCGCCCACACCGCGACCATTCAGGACAAGAGGAAAGTCTGTTGTGATGCGACCCGTCGTGTCAATTCGTTCCGACCAGGCGACAAAGTGCTCCTGTGGACACCTGTTCGAGTGCCAGGGCTCTGTGAAAAATTTCTTCACAGGTATCGCGGCCCATTTACCGTGCTTGAAAGAACATCTGCCGCGAACTATTGCGTAGCTCCTGTTACCTCGGTTACTGACCGCCGTTGCCGCAGCACTGAAATTGTTCACGTCTCTCGGCTGAAGCCGTATCTTAGGCGTTCCGACCGTTTCTGACTCGCTGCCTTACCGGCCGCTTTCGTGAAGGGGGGGGGGGGGGGGGGAGTTAGTGAGTTAGTGTGAGCGCTAACTGTGCAGTTCATCATTGTTTTCATGTGTATATACGCATCCGCATAATCATCATGATTTTGTCGGGTTGGTGTTCGTGGGCTGTCTCGGGCTGTGTCACAATAGAAGAGCTCTGCCTTCGTCCCGGGCGTCGTCTCATACTATAAATCTTTCTCTTTTAATTGAGACTCTTCTACGCTATCGTTACCGTGGCAAAGCTGCACACCTGATTAATTCTTATCTACAGTACCGTGAGAAAGTAGACATAAATCATGCTCTGTCCAGTCCGCTTACGTATCTTGCGGTCTGCCACAAGGTAGCATCTTGGGCTGCTTTTTACATTACATATTTACATTAAAGACATTATCAATATAAACTTTGCGGCAAATTATATCATTTACGCTGATGATATCAGCGTCTTTCTGATAGAAAATTCCGTCGATGATTTAATCGATGAAGCCAACTTAGCCCTACATACATTAGACAAATGGGCATGCCAAAATAGCTTTAGATTAAAGACAAACAAAACAAAATGTGTGATATTTCGCAGTAAAAATAAGAACGTAGTTGTTAATAAAACCATACTACGAAATTCTTCGCCTTTCGCTATCATAACCAGCTCTAAAATGTTGGGTGTCGTGTTTAAGAAACCTCATCCTGGGATACACATATCGACGGTTAAGCAGCAAAACTGTCACAAGTAATTAGTAATGTTTATCGCATTCGTCATATACTGCCCCAAAAAGTCATGACGCTTACTTTTAACACTTTGTTTCAATCTCGCCTTAATCAATGTCATTTAGTTTGGGCTACTACTACTCAAGGAAATCTGCACAATATTCATGTCTTGAAATAAATTGAACAATATATGATTACCGACAGTTTAGAACACTTAAACAAGAGCTAAAAACTGGATCCGGATTTTGTTGAACAACTTGCCGAATTACAAAACAGTACCACTATATATGCAACGCGCAAAAAGGAATCCTGGAAAGTACCAAAAGTAAGAATATCATATGTACAACAGATGCGTCGAAATAACTTACCAAGATTACTAAATAGATTAATCAGAGAAGCGACTGAATAGGGTAACACGACCTCTAAAGCTATTTGTAGTTATTTCCACTTAAACTAGATAAAGTTCGTTGAATTTTTTCTCAGAAAATATTGTTGCCGGTCTGGTGCGTTTTTCTTTTTACTTTTTTTTTTGTTTTGGGCAACAGTGTGATTGCTTTGTTTTAGTTCTTGCTCTGCGTCAAGCAGAAATATGTTTGCATAATAATGTATGCCTTCGGCTTTTTTCTTCTGCTTCTTCGTAGAGGATTATTTGTTTCAATGGGAATATGTGATTGCATTTTATGTATTCCTGAAGAGGGCATAAGGTTATGTCCTTTTTTTTGTAAACAATTTTGTTCTTGTTATGTGTGTACTTTTATAATTCTTTATATTTTTTCTGAAACGCTATCGGCTGATTATGCCTAAGTCAGTGGCGTAAACGCCAATTTGGGGCCTGCGGCCTTGTCAAGCTGTCGAAATTACAGTTTTTGCCGCACGCTCCTTCGTGTAAATACGCTGTACTGATGCGAAAATAAACATCATTGTCGCTATCGAAGAAGCGAAGGAGTTCCTTGGTAAGGAGCTGAACATAACTGTATATTCGGACTTTGACGAATATCGAGACAACCCAAACATAGAACTGGATCGACTTTACACAGAAGCAGAAATCGAGAGGGCCTTGAGCAAGCTCTCCCGCAACACGGCGCCGTGGTACATGCGAATAAACACCAAGACACTCCGGAACCTAGACGCACCCCCTGTAGACGCACACTTAAAAACTTAAAATACATCAGCGAGTGCTGGGAACAGGGTAAAGTACCACAGGAATGGAAACATGCCGAGGTAACCATGATTCGTAAACCCAAGCCCATCAGCGTTCAGAACCTACGACCTATATTCCTCATCTCGTGTGTGGGATAACCCTACGAGCACATGTTGCACAACCGCATGATCGAATATCTCGAAGACAACGGACACGTCCCAAGCACCATGTTCGGATTTAAAGCTCACCTGTCCAGGCAAGACGTGTTACTGCAGATCACGGAAAAAGTGATCGACAAACTGGACACGTACAGCAAAAGAGCCATCCTCACACTAGACGTGAAAGGGGCTTTCGACCATGTGCCACACGAAGCCATACTGCAACACCTCAACGTATATAACTGCGGAGAAAAAATATATAATTACCTCAGAGCTTTTCTGAAAGAACGGACCGCCACAGTGGAGATAAGCAAAATACGCTCTGAGAAGTTTGAAATACCGCGCGAACGCCACAAGGCTCCGTCATTTCGCAGACGCTACGGGAGGGTCGACAGGTAGACAGCAAGACACTCTGCAAGAAGCGGTTGGCACAACGGAAAAGTACCTGGAAGCATGTGGACTGATGTGCGCACCATAAAAGTCGGAGCTCTTGGTGCTAAGAAAGCGCGCAATAGGCCGACAACCGCAGCAGATACCAGACCCGGAGGTAAAGGTGGGAAGCATCATGATTCCGCAGGTTACGACGCTCCGCATCCTCGGTCTCCTGATTCAAAAGGACGGGGTCGGGGGAGCAGAGTTTGAAAAAAATTATGTGTAGCGCTGCTACCGGAAACTCCAGAGACCAGCGGAGCTGGGGAAATCCCAGTAAAATAGTGGCAAACCACGCGCTTAGTTTCCTGGCACTCAGGATTTCTTTACGATGTTCTGCTTAGTACCGCGATGAATTCAACCGGCCAGGTTTACAAGCATCCGGATCTTTATTTCTTCGCCTACGCGAACTCTCGGCGTTCCTCAATCTAAACTCGGGTGGTTCTCTTCTGCGACGCTTGGTTTCAGCTTCCCTAGCTTTCGCTGCAGTCTTTCGGAAGCAACTAGTGTCCAGTTCTCTGGTCGAAACATGCCGAGCCGCCGTCAGAGGCATCGGCTGGGGTCACTCACACTGGGACCATTAGGCTAGAACGTGGTCGGCGGCGGCAGCACCTCTACGCCTCCCACTACCACCTGCCTCACTCCTCCTCTCCACCTCACATCCGCTATGCTGCGCGATGCCAATTTGATACTCTGCTTTCACTCTCTCTCTCTGTCAGCCCTCTCTCCCCCAGCTCGGCAAAGCTATCGCACAGCTTATATGGTGTATGGCGTTTTTTGCTTACGCCAACGACACAAAAATTTTCTTGGCTGATAAAGTTATACAGCTTCGCTGTAAAAATTCTGAGAACAGTGGAACAAGAAACCCAACTTATTCAAAAAAGGGCGAGCGAAAGTCACGGACTCAAGCAAGACTGCACGAGAATGATACAAGCGCTGATCAAGAGCATCCACAGGTACGGAACACAGTACGTTGATATGAAGAACAGTCAACGAGGCAAAATCAACGCCGTCATCAGAAAAGCCAACATGATTGCCTTGGGCCTGTCCCCCTCCCCGTCCACAGTGAAACTACTCAAAAAGGCAGTGTACAACACATGGGAAGAGCTTGTGGAAGCGCACAACATGAACCAGCTGTAGAGACTAAATCTGGCAAAGACCGGAAAAGCCCTGTTCCAAGATCTAGGCTACGAAGTCGAGGTTGAGAAGCTCCTACACAGCGTATCCCACACGATGTCAGAGACAAGATACACATAAGTTCCATTCCCAGAAACATGCATCCTGGGTACGACAAGGAAAGGAGAGAGGCGAGAATACAAGCACTCAAGGAAATAGTCTAACACACCAACAATAAAGAAGAAAACGTGAGATTCACGGACGCAGCTGCGTCCAGAACAAACGACCGATTTGCAATCAGCGTGGTCGACGAGAAAGGCGAACAACTTACAGCCACATCCATACGTGCCTAGGACGCGAGCACAGCCGAAGAGATTGGCATACCCCTGACCACCGCAACGTGGAAGAAGACCCAGGTTACTCTGATGACGGACTCGCAAGAAGCATGCAGAAGATATGTGAACGGGAGCATCGGAAAGGCAGCACTTCAGGTCTTGAGAAACAGCGATAGAAGAAGCAAGCATACTCTGGACGCCGGGACAGTAGGCCCTCGCGGGGAACCAGGCTGCGCACGCCGCGGCTCGGGATAATGCACGCCGAGCCGTTTCCAACACGCAGAGAACACGGACCAACGGCTGTGGCGAATAGGATGAACGGATATCCAAGAAGTACTCGGATATCTTGGCGCACTACAGAAAGCAGAGGCGTCGCTACCCGCCCGCACTTAAGAGGATGAGTAGGCAACAAGCGGTGACCTGGAGAAGACTCCAGGCTGGATCATACCCGCATGGAACACTGCTACACGCCATGAATCCGGGGACCTACGGGCGAGACTGCATGTTCAGCCCGCTGGACACGCCCAACACTTTGCGCCATATGGTGCTGGACTGCAAGAATAACCCAGATGTACCACCGTCATTACCACCACCAGGCGATAGCAAGTAGGAAGAAGCGGATTCAGAGGGAGAATTGGAAGACCAGTGGGAGGCTTTGCTGGTGACGCCAGACCATGAAGACCAGCTACGGTTGGTGACCAATTTATTTCATTTATGTTGTGACAGCGCTATGGAAAGGCCAGGCTTTGTTAGGACTCCCGAAGAGCAGCGTAAACAAGAGGAGCGGCGACTGGAACAGCAACGTCAATATGCACAACGGCATTGGCCCAAGTCAACGCAGGACGCAGTAGTTCCTGGCCAAATCAAACCAAACACAGTTAAGATGCCTGAAGAGCCACGCGAATACGATGACCGACGAAACGAACAGCAATGTCAATTTACAAAACGGCATCGCGTTCAGGCTCGGCAGGACCAAGTTCAAGGCTACGTCACCTTGGTCTATCGGATCAGATGATACCACAGCTTCGCCGGCCAACCACCTTGACTGCGTGGATTGAAACCTACGTTTTGAGTATATCGACACTTGCACTTATTAGAGCGCACCTCTTGGGCGCCCGTTCCTGTGGTGAGCGTTGGCGGTTTAACGGAGCGAAGGAGCAGAGCGAAAGATGAAAGAGCGAACACGGAGCGCGGCGGGGGATGAAGGACGCGTTGAGTAAAGTGGAGGAGGAGGTTGCAGCGAATGCATGAGGCAGTAAGTAGAGAAGGATGGTACAGCGAAAGGGTGCGAAGAAAAGCGCATTACGGCCAGGATTGCTACGAGATGGTGCCAGAGTATCGCGCGTTGTCTGTCGGTGGCGACTGCTGTGCATCGTGCCCACGCATCATTCACGCGCAGGCTCTCGTGATCTCCCGATTAGCGAGGCAGTCGCAATACACTTCGCTCCGTTTGCAACGTGACGCACGAGACTGATTGTCCGCGCCAACCAACATATCGCGAAATGAAAACACATAGAGAGCTGCCCAGAAATTTCACATTAGGAAGTATGGTTCTCTTCAGTGAATTTTTTATCCTTTTCTCGGGGACGGAAATTAACCCACAGACAAATGCACTTTATCGCTCAGCGCAAGACGCGCCTGTATCAGTTAAAGCTTACTCGAGTTACTGTTGGTTCCATTGTTGTTTATGTGGTTGCCAAACCTTTTATAATCTGACTGTATGCGCGACACGAATTATGTATTGGTTTCTGGAAGGCACGTCGACATAAGCGATTATCCTGGAACTTTCAACAAGTCAAGTACAAAAGCCGAGGCGCTTCACCGGAAGATCATATTTCAACGATCGTCGACTGTGTTCAATGGTCAGCGACTTTATTCTGAACAGGTTCGCCCAATAAAAAGCTACTTTCGTCATTAGCAACTGTGCGGTTGTGTTCTTCACCGTCACTACAACGTGACAGCTGGTGGAGGTGCTTGTGCGCTTAAGTACGGAACGACGGAACGTCCCCGCAAAGCTGTGATCCAAGCCCGAACTGCGAAGACAACACCATCTTCGCCAAAGGCCAACAAGCTAGGCGAAGGCTGCAAGGACTGCTACCGGAGTGCGGACCTCTTCCCGAGAAGACCACAGAAATCAAGGGCAAGTGAACAACCACAATGGCAGCCCGAGCGTACCCCATCATGCCACCACAGCCCAGGGAGCGACGATCCTCCGCGGATTACCATTAGAAGACCAGGGAAGCTGCCTCGAAACACTCGAAAGGGTCGCCACGTTCAACAACTGGAACTACGGCGACAAGCTGCGCCATGTCTACTTTTCCTTGGAGGACGCCACTCTAACGTAGTTTGAGAATCGAGAGCCAACCCTGACGGCATGGAACCTATTTCTCAGCACCTTCTTCAGCATCTTCACCAGTGTCGTACAAAAATAAAGGGCCGAAGTTCTGCTAGCAGATCGAGTGCAACTACCCCAAGAGAACACCGCGATTTTTATAGAGATGACTCGCCTGTTGAGACGCGCCGACTGCGACATGTCAGAAGCCTACGCCTGCACCCCAACAAGCCTACGCCCCCACCTCCAGTCACGACGATGAAGATATAGAACAGTTTTATGAAGATGTTGAATTAGCAAAGAGAAAGGTGCAAACGCAGTATACTGTCATGGGCGACTTCAATGCAAAAGTGGGGAAAAAGCAGGCTGTTGAGAAAGCGATTGGCAACTACAGCATCGGTTCTAAGAACACTGGAGCAGAGATGTATGTAGAATTCGCGGAAAGAAATAGGCTCCGAATAATGAATACCTTCTTCAGGAAGCGCAGCAACAGGAAGTGGACCTGAAAAAGTCCTAATGGAGAAACAAGGAATGAAATAGATCTCATACTATCAGCTGATTCCAGCATAGTGCAGGATGTAGAAGTGTTAGGTAGGGTTAAGTGCGGTGACCATAAGCTAGTAAGGTCTACGATTTCTCTCGATTTGAAGAGAGAAAGAATAAAATTAGTCACGAAGGAATAAGCCAGCCTAGACGCATTAAGGCTAAAAGCAGACCAATTCAGGCAAGTGCGTACAAAGCAATATGCAGCTTTAGAACAGGAAGATGAAGGTAACCTAGAGGTAATGAATGAAATCGTTAACTAGGCTGATCTCAGAAGCAGCAATTGAAGTGGGAGGTAGCCACCAAGGCAACCAGTAGGTAAGCTCTCCCAAGGAACAAAGGAACTAATAAAGAAACTTCAAAACATGAAAGTGTCAAACTCGGGAGATCAGATTGAATTCGCTGAACTGTCGAAACTCATCAACAAGAGGAAAGTAAGGGATAGCCGAAATTATAACGTGGAAAAGATTGAGGAAGCAGTAAAGATGGACGCAGCATGAAATCAGTGAGATGAAAACTTGGCATACGCAAGGAAAAATGTATGCAACCAAAAGATAAGCAGGATAATATAATCAGCAATTTCGATGACATAGTAAAGGCGGCAGAAGAATTCTATACTGATTTGTACAGTTCCCAGAGCAGCCAAGCTACTTTCATTCGAAGTAGTGATCAACAGGATACAGAGGCTCCTTCTATAACTATTGATGAAGTTAGAAGGGCCTACAAAGGCATGGCCAGGGGAAAAGCTGCTGGAGAGGATGGAATAACAGCCGATTTATTCAAAGATGGCGGCGCTATCATGCTTGAAAAGTTTGCGGCCCTTTATACGCAATGCCTCACGACTTCAAGTGTACCAGAAAGATGGAAGAGCGCCAAAGTTAATCTCATTCATAAGAAACAAGACGTCAAATATTTCAAGAATTATAGACCCATTAGCTTGATTTCAGTATTGTGTAAAATATTCACCAATATAATTTCCATTAGAATCAGGGCAGCATTTGACTTCAGCCAGCCAAGAGAACAGGCTGGCTTCAGGAAGGGATATTCTACGATGGATCATATTGATGTCAGAAATTAGGTAATAGAGAAATCTGTGGAATACAATCAACCTCTCTATATGGCTTTCATAGATTATGAAAAAGCATATGATTCGGTAGGGATACCAGCAGTCATACAGGCATTGCATAATCAAGGCGTACAGGAGGCATACGTGAATATCTTCGCCAATATTTACAAGGGTTGCAAAGCCACTTTGGTTCTGCACAAGAAAAGTAGGAAGATACCTATCAAGAAAGAGATCAGGCAAAACACACAATCTCTCCAATGCAATTCACTGCATGCTTAGAAGTATTCACGCTTTTAGTCTGGGAAGGCTTAGGAGTAAGGATCAACGGCGAATACCTCAGCAACCTTCGGTTTGCAGATGCCATTGTCCTATTCAGCAATAACGGCAACGAATTACAGCAAATGATTGAGGACCTTAACCGAGAAAGTGTAAGAGTGGGGTTGAAGATTAATATGCAGAAGACAAACAATGTTCAATAGCCTAGCAAAGGAACAAGAATGCAGGATCGCCAGTCAGCCTCTCAAGTCTGCAAAGGAGTACGTTTATCTAGGTCAATTACTCACAGGGGACCCTGATCATGAGAAAGCAACTCACAAAAGAAAAAAAAATTGGGTTAGAGTGTATACGGCAGACATTGCCAAATCCTGACTGGGACCTTACCACTATCGTTGAAAAGAAATGTGTACAATCATTGCATTCTACCGATGCTTTCATATGGTGCAGAAACTTGGAGGTTAAGAAAGAAGCTTGAGAACAAGTTAAGGACCACACAGAGCGATATAACGAAAAATGTTCGGCCTAACGTTAAGAGACAGGAAGAGAGCGGTGTGGATCAGAGAACAAACGGGGATAGCCGATATTCTAGTTGACATTAAGCGGAAGAAATGGAGCTGGGCAGGCCATGCAATGCGTAGGATGGATAAGCGGTGGATTATTAGAGTTAAAAAATGGATACCAAGAGAAGGGAAGCGCAGTCGACGACGGCAGAAAACTAGGTGGGGTAATGAAGTTAGGAAATTTGCAGGCCCAAGTTGGAATCAGCTAGCGCAAGGCAGGGGTAATTGGTGATCACAGGGAGAGGCCTTCGTCCTGTGGGGGACACAAATAGGCTGATGATGATTATTAGTTTCTAATTTTCAGAATTTATTAGTGCAAGAGCAATCGTATAAATCATGTGAAAATAACTTTGCAGACTATACATATCTTCGTAGGTACGTGCCTCTTGTGATGACGTAGCACCGACATGTGGCGATTGGATGAATGTGTTTATTTAAGATTTAAATATTTGCTTCCAGGCCTGGGTTAGTTTGCTACATTGAGAGTCCATGTACTAGAGGGAAGTAAATTAAACTAGGAAACATTAACATCCAAATATTTTGTTCGTGACACTAACGTGACAATCAGCAAGGTTCTCTGTGCATTGATCTCTAAATTTATGATGTTATACTTTATATCACTGACTTCATTATTCTGAGAACAAATATTTGTTTATTGGCACACTACAGTTGATAGCACCCATTTGCATGCAATTTCTTAACAGGCTAAAAATTCAATGTAATAATAAGATGTTTTAGGCTTTGCGCACTCAATGTTAAGGGATGCAAACCGTGGCATGCAGCAGAATGCAATAAAGTATGATGGGATGCAAAGAGGAAATGGGGCTTGGTAGTCAGACGCGTAGGTCGGCTATTTCTAAAAGTCCATATGGTCTGCTTGAAGGCATTTTCTTGTGCATTGGTACAATACATTCGTAGCTACTTATTAAGAAATTATCCTCGAGATAGCTTTTTTTAATTATTTGTACTAGAGATTTAAAAATACCGCTGTTCATAGTTTTTTATGTAGATTTGAATTATGTCAGTGGTTTTGATGTAGCTGCTATATTTTTGAGGTATATATTACACAGTGCAAAGTATCTTTACTTTCTTGTCTATAAAATTTCCGCAGAAAGCATCGTACTGTATCTTATTTAGCTCATTGTAGACCGAAAAGTACCGGTATCTATCGAAACAGCATGTACAATTACTGGAACTATGAAAAAAAAGTGAGGACACTAACTAATTTTGAGAATATTGGAATGTCAAGTCGACATGAGCATTCTACATATATTGAAGAGAATGTATGCCAAATTTCTTTAGTATATGACAATTATAAAAGTGCAAGGTTATTATCAAGAGGTTGTGAAAAAAATATCGAAGTGTACTAACCTTTACTTGCACAGTTCCACTAATTTGACATGCTGTTTGGATGGATATCGGCAATTTTCAATCTACAGAGAGATAAATTAGCTACTGCACACTGCTTGTTGTGATAATTTAATACACAAGAAATTTTTCTTAAAGATGACTGCATATTTACCGTTGTGTAGGGCATAACTAAGAAAATGTAGCAGCCAAACAAAAACTAACGAGACATGAAATCTGCTTGAAGGACTCTCTAATTGGCTCAACGTTTAAACCTCTAGTACAAATAATAAAAAAAATGGAATTTTGGGAAGGATCTCCCGATAGCTCGAGATTTAAGAAGCACAACATGTCCTTTGCTATGGCGGCCTACAACACAGCAACACAAAGTTTAACGCAAGACGTTTTTTCGAAGCAACTGTAGGCTATCTTTCCATCGGCTACTCTTCGGCTACTTCGGCTACTCTTAAACACTGGGAGTTTTTCTGCATTTGCCGGAAGTGCTATACTAAAGGTTTTGTTATAGTGCCATTGGTATTGGCACACTAACAGGAAAAAAAAAACGGTTCTCTGAAATGCAGAATTGACAATCACTTTGTTCGACATTTACGTTTACATTCCATACCTTTGTTCACTGTTTTGTGCTGAGTGTATCATAAGTGACTGCCTCTAATTATTAAACATAAATGCTTTAAGAAAATGCGTCAATTCTCGCTAACAAACCTGTACTCAAGAATTTCTGCTTTTAAAGAACTCATAGACTAGCACCAATTTTGAGATACGCATCCTCAGAAGCAATGATGGAATAGGTTTCTCTTCCACACCTAATTGTCTCACATGGCTTACAAAATGCTTTGTGGCGAGGTAATCTCTGAAAGAAGAAACCATGCTCCACAACGCATGGGGACGAATATGGGGGCTGCCAATCTGAGGTCTCCTACAAACTAACCATACATTCAGCACTGACTAGCTTCAATAACGCAGTATCAGCATTCTGCGGATATTAATAAAACCTGAGTTATTGCGACATTGTTTAAGAAGTCATTGGCAATTATCACGCTGTTCTAATGTCTGTCACCTGTGTAAATATGTGCCAATAGTTATTTCAGCCTACGAATCTTGGTAATAGAGATATTCATCGCTAAAAGAGCTAGTATATTATACTTAAAATAATAAGGTACTGGTCATTCATAATTTTTTTTCAGCATTAGTTCTGTCCCACAGCTGTTTCTCGAAATCAGAAATGATGTACCTGCCTCCTTACGTTAACAATGTACAGTGAAATCTGTCAGTACGTTTTGTTTAAAGTACAGCTGACAGACCCGATAGTTCGGCTATTTAATAATTATAAATTATAATGATGATAGTGCAGGACTGTAAAAACAGAACTGGCGCTGGCTCGCAACAGTGCGCAGCTATATCCACGCAGCTGTACCATACAATGTGTATGTGCTCAAAGAGCTGAATGCCACAGAGAAAAAGTAATAGCCACTCATTGGGTGTCATCTTGGAAGAGCAGATTGTTCGCAGATGTAATTTACCCTCAGTAAATGCGTAAATCAGTTATTTGAGGTGTCTTAATTTTATGTTGCAAGTGTGAAGCTCTTGTGATCTTGCTTGTTTTAATTTCGTTTCCGTTGTGAGCATGAGTGAGTTAGTTTCCTCGACGCGTATTCTAAAAACAGCTTCTTCATCACTGAGAGTCACGAAAGTAATTTCCCACTTGTGTAACTTTGGCCGTTACGGATATGGTAGGCTTCGAGTTTATTTCTTTTATCTTTGGTGTTATGTGCATCTACCGAGTAGTTTTGTCGTACATTGACGCATACCTACGCAATGCAAAGTGGACATCCAAGTTATGAATATCTGTTCTTGGTTTTTACCTTGCTCTGGTGTTTTCACCTAGCAGCGGTGCAGTGGCTTGTCTGCACCTGCGAAAAACTATCAAAGTGGCTAAAGTTAAAGGTTATCGAGAAGATACAGATACAAAGCCCGTTTTCCGTTATCCTGTATATCGAAAGGTTCGCTTACAATTTGAAAAAAAAAAAAAAACGTGACATCCCGCAATGGTGTGAGAGTTGCTTTTGGCACGAAATGAACTGCATAGCATCCGTGCGAGAGTACACAAAGCACAAAGTAACTCTAGATAGGAGTGGCAGTAGAAATTTAAGCACAGAAAATGTTTTATTTCACGCAGCATTAGGTGACATCTGCTCCGGTTGTGTGGGTGCGCACACGTAGGTAGACAAGTCTTTCCGCCAATGTTACCTTCAGGGGACACCAGACAAAGGTATGAATCAAATACAGATATTCACACTTGACTGTCCACAGTGCATTGCGTGCATGTGTTTCACTTTACAAAAGACTACTGTGGTAGATAATTATAGACAAAAACAAAGTTAAAGATTGGAGTTATGCGTCAGTCAACCTTCTGTGGCTCGGTAATGTAAAAATCAGAGGAAGCAAAATCACAAGAAATTTATATGAGACATGTAAATGTGGCCCCTAACCTAAATTATTCATGTATATACTGAGGGTAGATTGCAGCCGGTACATAATCTGCTCTTACAGGATGACTTGTGACGAGTAAAAGAAGCCTTCCTCGTGTCTCTACTTTCTATTTGTGTCTTTTGGCTCTTCATGCGCAATGTGTATTTTATTGTTACAGCTGCGTGTGTGTAGCTAGGTAAAGTTTAGTTATCACCTAGTCTGCTCCCTTCCTTTTCCTCATCATTCATATGCAATCTTTATCGTAACAAAATACTGCTACCTGTGGTACATATTGCTACGAGAGAGACAATCAGCCTGAGGCAGACGACGAAGAAGACGGTTCTCTCTGGTGCTGGAGGCTGTCCACCATCTTGGCTACTGTGTCTCTCACATACTGTAATTACAGTGTAAATGGTCCCGCCTTCTGTCGTTTTACGTGATAAGGAGATTTACTGGCGGCAAGCGGCAGGCGAAAAACCAGTACAGTCGCAAGAGAGCAACGGTCTCAGCGCCAAGAGCTCGTGATCTACGCTCACGCCCTAAATCTATGAGAGCGCCCCGCTATACTGCTTGCTCCCAGTTCTTCTTCATCACTAGAATAACCCCGGCGGCGAAGGGGGAGCCATCCTGGCGACACAAGGGGACGCAAGGATGAGAGGGTCGTGATGCGGCTTGAGGCGGCTGACGTGGACCGTGTCGCGACTGAGACGGCGCTTGTCCGAGGAGGGGTTGACCGGCTCAATGACATAAGTGACGGGAGACCTGCGCTCGATGACGCGTTATGGCCCGTGGTACTTGGCAGCAAAGTTGGGGATGAGGCCAGGAGAGTTGAAAGGTATGCCGAGCCAGACGAGGGATCCAACAGCAAAACTCAGCACATGCTCATCGGTGCCGCGGCAATCTTTCTGGAGGGCTTGGCTGTCGGACGTGAATGAGCGGGCCAGCTGACGACACTCCTCTGCATGCTGGCCGACGTCAGAAATTGCACTGAATTCGGAGGCGTCCGGGCGGTACGGTAAAATTGTGTCAAGCGTGCAGGATGGTTCACGGCCATACAAAAGAAAGAATGGTGAAAAGCCCGTCGTAGACTGTGTCGCGGTGTTATACGCATAAGTCACGAAGGGGAGAACGACGTCCCAATTGGAATGATCAGAATCAATGTACATCGACAGCAATGTCACCGAGCGTGCGGTTGAAACGTTCCGTGAGCCCATTCGATTGAGGATGGTAGGCAGTTGATGTGCGATGAAGAATACGACGCGAGCGGAGCAGCTCTTGTATCACGTTGGACAAAAACACACGGCCTCTGTCACTCAGCAGTTCCCGTGGGGCTCCATGACGGAGTATGAAATGGCGCAATATGAAGGAAGCGACGTCACGACCACCAGCCGCAGGGAGTGGAGCGGTTTCTGCGTATCGCGTGAGATGGTCCACCGCGACAATTATCCAGCGATTGCCAGCAACAGAGCACGGAAGCGGTCCATAAAGGTCGAATCTAATGGGCTCAAAAGGGCGGGCAGGACATGAAGGCTGCAGCTGACCGGGTGTATGGTTAAACGTCTTCCGTTGTTGACATGCGGAACAAGACCGTATGTATTTATGGACAAATCTGTACATCCCACGCCAGTAGTAGCATTGGCGGAGCCGTTGATACGTTTTCAGCCCGCCAGCATGGGCATGTTGCGGATCAGCATGGAAGTATGCGCACACATCGGCTCGCAAGTGCTTGGGTATGACCAGCAGCCATTTACGTCCGTCCTCCAGGTAGCTGCGGCGGTACAAAAGTGAATCGCGTATTGCGAAATGCTTGGCTTGTCGACGAAGGGCACGGGGTTGGCTAGCGGGTGAAGAGGCGCAGAGAACGTTCAAGAGGGATGCGATTCATGGGTCCTTGCGCTGTTCCGAAGGCATGTCGGTGATGGTCAGAGCATCCAGGGAAAAGTCGACCGCTGAAGGAGGCCCTGCTTCGGATTTGACGGGTGAACGAGAGAGCGCATCCGCGTCAGAATGCTTGCGCACGGATCGGTAAACGACGCGAATGTCGAATTCTTGAATACGAAGAGCCCATCGACCGAGACGACCAGAGGGATCTTTGAGCGAAGCCAGTCAGCAGAGTGCATGATGGTCGGTTACAACATCGAAAGGCCTGCCGTACAAATAGGGGCGAAATTTTGCTAACGCCCATACAATCGCGAGGCACTCTTTTTCGGTGACCGAATAATTCGCTTCCGCCTTGGTGAGGGCGCGGCTTGCATAGACCACAACATACTCAGGGAAGCCGGGCTTGCGTTGCGCGAGAACTGCACCAAGACCGATACCACTGGCGTCTGTATGTATTTCGGTTGGCGCAGCAGGGTCATAATGGCGTAGCACGGGGGGCGAAGTAAGTAGGCGGCGCAGTGTCGCAAATGCGTCGTCGCAGGCCGGTGTCCAGTGGGAAAGGTCCCTGGGGCCGGCGAGGAGCTTCGTAAGTGGTGCGATGATGGAGGCGAAATTTCGGACGAAGCGACGAAAATAGGAGGCCAAGCCGAAAAAGCTTCGAAGTTCTTTGAGGGTAGTTCTTTGAGGGCCAGTACTGGTTGAGGACATGGCTTCATGACGGCATCCGCATACGTCAGAGGCGCGGCAACAGGAGTCGGAGGAGCAGCAGACGGCACCACAAATGATAGCGGCGCGGTGACACCAGTCGGCTGAAAGGCAGACGGCAAAGCCTCGGTGACCTGCTCCTGTATCACCTGTCGGATGGTTGGAGTCAGCCTAGGCGTAGGCACTTGCGTGGTGGGAAAAAATGAAAGCTGTCGAGCAACTTCCTCAGGCACAAGCTCCTTAATCTGTGACAGGAGTGTGCTACATGCCGTCGCCACATTAGCTGATATCTGTGTGTTCCTCCCGCTACTAAACTTTGGTCTGACCCCCCAAGTGTTGCCCCACAAGATGTCGCTTGCCCACCTCACCGCTATAACAGACCATGACCTCGAGATTGCCACCATAACGGCACCAGAAGAAGCTGAAGTTTCCACGTCACCAAGTTCTGACGACAGCATTTTTCGCAACATGATTGGATCAGACCTTTCGCCTGACCAGGCCGACGCTCTCTGCCGAGTTTTGGCCTCATACAGCGACATTTTCGACATTCGTGATTGACCCCTGGGCCAGACTAAGATTGTCGCCCACCGAATCAACACTGGCGACTCTTAGCCCAGTCGTCAGTGCGGACACACCTTACCGTGTGTCCGCATCAGACCGCGAAGTGATGCAAAAAGAAGTGGCGAAAATGCTTGCGAAGGACATCATCGAACCATCATCTAGTCCTTGGGCCTCTCCCGTCGTATTAGTAAAGAACAAAGATCGTTCCTGGCGTTTCTGCATTGATTATCGGCACCTCAACAAAATCACCAAGAAGGACGTGTACCCTCTTCCACGTATTGACGACGCCCTCGACTGCCTCCATAGTGGCACCTTCTTTTCATCCCTGGACCTTCGATCTGGCTACTGGCAAATCGCTGTGGACGACCTGGATCGCGAGAAGACCGCCGTGGTGACCCCTGACGGCCTTTACCAATTCAAAGTCATGCTTTTCGGCCTCTGCAACACACCAGCCACCTTTTAGAGAACGATGGACACACTGCTTCAAGGATTTAAATGGTCGACGTGTTTATGTTACCTGGACGATGTGGTAATTTTCTCCCCCACTTTCGCAACACACCTTGAGCGCCTTTCGACCATTCTAGCAATTTTCCGACGAGCTGGCCTCCACCTAAATTCCTTGAAGTGCCACTTCGCTCTTCGTCAAATTACTGTGCTGGGCCACCTCGTTGACGCTTGCGGTGTCCGACCAGACCCAGCGAAGGTACGCGCTGTCACGAACATCCCCGTTCCACAGTCTGTCGTTTTACGTGTAGTTTTGCGTAAAAATATTTTGCCAGCGTGTTAGCTTTGTGGCAAGTTTTGTATATGTGCTAATTTCAATCTGTCAAGTTTTCTGTGTCGGCTATTAGGCTTGGTCTTGAAGAAATATACTTGTCAATAATGTTTGTCAACATAAATAAAATGTTTCGTATAAATAATCCGTATTTTTTGTAATGTTGTCAGCTATGAAGTTTTTGTACACTGTTGTACACTGTATGAAAGAATAAAATTGGCGCAGAACTTATTAATGTGGCATTTTTCCAATCAATTACCAACTCAAGTTAATAAACCCGCACGCGTTGTGTGGGAAAAGTGCCAACAAGAGTACCATAAGGTAAGACAGCTGTTTTTGCTGTTAAATTGCATTACCGCTTGCCAACCAGTTGTTTCAGGAAGCATGTTGTAATGCATAGATGAAGTAATCTAAGTTGTAATATTGTTCTTAGTGCACTTCATTATCTGTTTTTCCTTTTTGCACCAGTGTAGCACTTTGTTATGTACTATGTGAACGTCATTTGCTTAGGCGGTTAAATCCTAAGTAATAATAATAATAAGAATAAGTGTGCGACAACAGTGAAATAGGTTTAGGTTAAAAACCTTTTGACATATTATAGGAGACTTGCGCTGTGGTGAATTGAACTTTTGCAATAGTGGCATACTATTTTGGGGTGCCATTATGGTTCTCAGTAGCACTGCAGCGCCATGCATATGCAGCTTCAAGGTGCATATTGGATGTTTCGTTACGACTGTTTTGCTTTGTTGGCCGTTGATTCCAGTTTAACAGTAAAGAGCACTGTGTTGTGTTCATGATGAATCTCTGCTGACAGATACATTTGACAATCCCACAAGACAATAGCAAAGACGAAATATTCACTTTTTGTTTCTAACCTGTCATGTTTTTTTGTGCAAGTAAGCTATGGATTCTTTATTATTGTGTGTTGTGCTTTCACAATAGTCATTTTTAGAAGTCACATTCCGCTGTCGGCAAATGTTTTTGACTCATTTTAAAAAGCAGCCTAGCACTGCCAGCCAAGAGTCAAATGACTTACATGGATTAGTTACTTTATTTGCAAGAGTCCTGCACAACGCCCTAGGGATAACGTGACGCATACTACTGGAGTCATGGGACTCGTCAAGAGTAGTTACCTGACTCCTTTAGCAGTGGTAGTGCGACCCTTTATCATGAGTCGTTTGACTCATCTAGAATAGCTATTTGACTCCTTCAGCAATGGCCATGTGACCCTTTATCTTGAGTCCTCTGACTCATCTAGAATATTTAACGGACTCCCTCAGCAGTAGTCTTGCAATCCTCTTGAGAGGGTCCAGGAGACTATTAGAACAGAGTGTGCATAACTGTTGTGAAAGGAGTTAAGTAACCACCTTCTATACAGCACAGATAGTCTCGGGACTCTCTGCTGAAAGAGTACCCCAAAGTGTGTCATATACGTGACGCGTCCAGACTCTTCGAAAAGAGAAAGGAATACTCTTTTTTTTTTCTTAGTGTGCAGGCTCAAAAAAAAAATGGCCTCGACACTTGCTAAGTGCAGCCTTTGTCTATTTTAGAATACAATGTAATTCACCTTTAACGATAATTAACTAGTAATGTTCACATCATTTCAGCCACACTTTTTTTAAGTGAGCCTTTAGGCTTATCAGACGATATCAGAGCCATCATCAGATACGTAGCGGTGATGCAAGATGCGGCTTATGCTCGTGTGTTCGCCTAACCTGCGATTTCGTAGAGAGCTGACTGAGGGAAGCCAGTTAAAGGTAACGTTTCGCCAGCCGACACTTTCGCGCTTCGCCAAAATGTGGCAGACATCACCAGAATGGCTAAACAGTATTTTACATGAAAGAAAATTTTGACTAGCTTGATCGCCTCCATTTCTCGCTCTAGGAGAGAACATTCGTTCACGAAGCTGTAAAATATTATTTTACAATTTAATTAATATAGTAATTAAAAATGATTCTGGTTGTTTTGCTGAACTACTCCGAGTCAGAAGCTCGGCTCATTATATCAAAAGGGTGGGTTTACTTGGACAAGTTCACGCTACCCAACCGGAAATGGCGATTTACACGACGCGATAGCTGCGCCATTTTTTGCGCAGGTGGCAGCAGCAGCGTTTACAGAGCGTAGCAAACTCAATTACGAAGTGGCGAGAATCGTTGCCATCTGCAACTCACACGAACACGTAGATGTTTAAGAAGCGTGCTCGCCGGCATGCTGAGCTTTTTGGGACGTTGATGGGGCGACTGTTTCAGCCGACTGGTACGCCCCCCGTGCGAAACCTGTATAACCAACGCTGCTATGGGCTTAGCGTTCGTGGGCGGTATTCCGGGTTAACCAGTTTCGGAGATTGTTTGACATTTCTCAGATTCCGCGGGACTTGACACTGTACGCGTCGAGGTATGCGGTCGACAGCGCTCTTTGCAATGCGCGAAGGCAGCGAGCATGCCGCAGTGTCGGCCGTACACGCGGACGTTTCCCAGAGCCGAGTCTCGGGAAATCTCGTGAAACAATCTCTGAAGGGGATCGCCCGACATTACCGCCATAGTTTTCGCTTGCTTACAGTGAAATTTCGAATGAAAGCGTACCAAGAATGAGATACGTTGAGTACTTGTTGAGTGTTAAATGTTACAGGTAGGCTAGCGTTAAGGGTCGCGAATCCGTGCAGAAGTGGAAGTGAGCTATGTCCGCATCATCACCATACGGTGAGCGTGACGTGGAGGTCTCGAAAGAGTCCGCGGAGTGCGCACACTTACCGGCTGTGGTTAGTGAGTAGGAGCTCAAACCGTAGTGAAGGCCGCACCACGAAACGCTGAAGAGGACGTAGTAGATGAAGTCGAAGAGAAAGTGGGCGGAGATGTAATCGAAGCCGGAGAGGCCCGTCATTAGCTGCACGTCTCGAGCTCCACTCAACCGCTCGGCCAGTGGAAACGTGCAGTACTGGGCGAAGGCGCACGAGTAGGACATTGCCGGGCCCATGACCCAGTAAACCCAAGAGAGGACGTGTGCAACAATGACGCGATTGAGTGGGGTTCTCGCACCGGTTGGCACGTAAGCGAAGGTGACGTTGATGTGCGCTGCCGGCTGAGCCGTCAGTGCTCGCAGCCAAGCCGTGTCCACCAAGTTGATGGTGACGGGAAGTGTCAGGGCGCTCGTCGGGTTGGGCACCATGCGGATGCTGCGCGCGCAAGAGTTCAGATTGAGTTGTCAGTGCTTTCACGAAGATGAACCGCACAGCGATTCAAGGGGCCATCGGTTAGTGTTCCGTCATCCGGCTACTTCACTGGCTATTTAACGTCAAACTTGATGAAACGTCCAAGGTAAATGTGAGTTCAATTGTCATGCTGTCGACACGGCGAGCGGGTAAGGGCTCGGACTTTGTCCTACTGAATTATGGAAACAAACAAAAAAGTAACTGTTTTATGCTAGTTCTCTAAATCTGTTACACATTTCGCATGGTAACCTAATCTGACAGCAAGCGAAAGAACGAAAACAAAAACATGCACTGAGATTGTCTCAATGATATACATTTCATTTGTGAAATCTTCGACCCCTATTAATTAAAGAGGTGTTAGCATAGACCTTTCGCAGACGAGATGCAAACTTGATGTTAGATCAAGCTCTACATTGGCACTATAACTAGCAAAGACACGGAGAGTCTGACAGTTGATTACTATGCGGCGCGGAAAAAAATTACATACGTCGCAATATAGATAGCTACATTCAGCTTACTCCACTAAACATTTTTTTTTGTCTACTATCACATGATGTAGAATTGTCATATATATATATATATATATATATATATATTATATATATATATATATATAAGAAGCCAACAAACAAAGACACCAAGGACAACATAGGGGAAATTACTTGTACTTACTAAATGAAATAAAGAAATGATAAATTAATGGAAATGAAAATGGATGAAAAAACAACTAGCCGCAGGTGGGGAACGAACCCACGTCTTCGCAGTACGCGTGCGATGCTCTCACCATTGAGCTACCGCGGCGCCATTTTCCCATCCACTTCTTGAGGTATTTATGTTTTACTACTGAAACTAACCCTGGGAGTGTCGAACATTGACGCCTTCAGGTAGCATGTGTGGGTTTATCGACCAGTTGCCTTCACCCAAAAAGATCACGTACTCGTTACGCCTGCGGCACAAAGGATGTGCCACATCCGCCGCCAAGGTTTGTGAGTGGCGGCGCTGGCTAACACTCCCAGGGTTAGTTGCCGTGATAGCGAATTTATGGGGGTTTGAGGGGTATTCTGTGGCGTCTACGTATAGTGTGCCGGGTAGTTTATCGTAGTGGCGGTGCAGCGCTCGCACACGAGCCACTCTCTGCATGTGGTTATAGTGTGGGTGCATGTTCCGGGGAAGCGGTGGTACGTACAATTTGGCTCGGATCTCACTCCGCAGAGAAATTTTGCGTGTAGGTTGGAAGGAAGGGTTAATATCAAGGCTGTCATGTATGCTCCTTCTGGTAGTGGATTTTGCGAGTCTGTAATACTGTGCATTGAGGTGGGCTTCAATTAACTCCGAGACTGTGTTATGTGCCCCAGTGGCAAGAAATTTCTCCACAGGTGTGCTTATGGTTAAGCCTAGGTCAAATTTGGGAACCTTGCGGATACGTTTATTGATTTCCTCCTCATCCCGCTTAGTGAGAGTGAGGTAGGGCCCAGTGTATGTTATGTGAGGGATCAGGAAAGCTTGAACGAGATGGAGAAGTTCTCCTTCTCGCAGGCCGCCTCTCTTGTTTGATACTCTGCCAATTAGTCTAATTGTCTGATCAACAGATTGCCTGGGCCTCTGAATTATAGTTGTGTTTTGCCCATTTGTCTGTATGGTGAGGCCTAAGATCCGAATGCTATCAAGGATAAGAATGGGAGTGCCATCTAGCGTGATATGAATTGGAGTCATATGTTTTTCGACTCGTTTGTGTGAGGGGAGAAGCAAGAGCTCTGATTGGGTTGGAGCGCACGTCAGGTTGAGCTGCCGCGCGCCTTCGTTGACCCGGTCCGTGGCTTTCTGCAAGAGTACCTGCAGTTCCGCGTCTGAACCGCCGCATCTGGTCCATATGGTGATGTCGTGCACATACAGGGTAAATGAGATTTCTGGGATTGCCTGAAGTTCGCGCGCGATGTTTAGCATCGCGACGTTAAAGAGGAAGGGGGATAGCACTGAATCTTGGGGCGTTCCAAAGCTGCCCAGGTTGAATTCCGAAGAGTGTTCTGTACCCATGTGAATCGTGGCTGTTATATCTGTGAGAAAGTTGGAGATGTACTTATAAGTACGTTCTCCAATGTCTAGTCCATCAAGTTCCCTCAATATGGTTGCATGGCTAACGTTAATGAAGGCGTTATTGAAGGCTGGACTCTCCCTAATTATATCCTTCTCAAGTTGGAGCATGATATCCTGAGTAGATAAGTGCTCACGAAAGCCAATCATGTCGGTTGAAATGACCCCTGCCTCCTCCACGTACTGCCGTTAGTCGGTAGAGAATAACGTGTTCTAGCAATTTGCCTAGGCATTACGTAAGGGAGATGGGGCGTACGTTATTGGGGTTAATGGGCTTGCCTGGTTTTGGAATAAAGATTACACTGGCGTCTCGCCATTGCTTGGGGAGGGTTCCCGTCTCCAAGCATTCGTTAAAGTATTTTGTGAGTGCAGCAACCGCTCGCCTGTCGAGGTTACGAAGCATTTCATTGGAGACCTGATCCGGCCCTGACGCCGACGTTGTTTTGAGATTGGTCATGGCGTGTGCAACCTCAGCCTCCGTAATCAGGGCGTCCAGTTCTGGGTTGCGGGATCCTGTGTAATTTACGTGGGGAGCTTTTGTCTGTGAGGGGAGGAGCTTATTTCGTAACTCTTGGAAAAAGCTTGCAAGATTGTCTTTTCGCTCTTGCAGTATTTTATTAATCTGATGACCATGTACAGTTTTGGATTGAGTCGGATCAAGAAGATGCCTCAATAGTTGCCACGTCCGCTTATTGCTCAGTCGCCCATTAAGACTTTCACCCTTTTGTCCCCATTGCTGTTAAGCCAGTTGCTCAGCATAGTTCTGGATTTGAAGCTCCAGCTTCGCTATCCGGCATCGGATATTATCCTGTATTATCCCCAGTCTGTGATACTGAGTTGTGTGCTACAAAATGGCTTGTGTTGAAAGCTAAGGGAGGTTTGAACAATATAATGATCGCTACCTAGGTTCTCGTCTAATCTGAGCCAATCAACATTTCTGGCACGAAGGGAGAGCGCAAGGTCAGGTGTATCCATGGCGACACTATTACCGAGTCTCGTCGGTGTATCTATGTTATTATGTACGGGAAGGTGCGAGTCTTGAATGAGTTCCCATAATTCCCTACCA
The DNA here is from genome assembly GCF_013339745.2 of Dermacentor silvarum. Classification (NCBI taxonomy): domain Eukaryota; kingdom Metazoa; phylum Arthropoda; class Arachnida; order Ixodida; family Ixodidae; genus Dermacentor; species Dermacentor silvarum. The sequence continues at coordinate 31,334,318 of NC_051164.1, forward strand.
CTGGGAGTGCTGGTTCTGTACCCCCAGGTCTCATGCGGTGCATTGAAGTCACCTACAATTACTAACGGGTGACGGCCAGCTTCCTTGCGGGCAGAAGCAAAGAGAGTGTCTAATTTGTGTTTTTGTCTTTCGGTTTGCTGTAAACATTGAGCAATTGATATGGTAGGAATTTTGTGAGTTTGTGGAAGAACTTTAATAAAGTCGTGTTTAATGTCGACCCCGCCAAATTTGGCATATGTTACTGTGAGGTGTGACATCATAGCCGCGGCAGACGCACTGGCGCCGGCGTGTGCCCAGCTGTGCGCCTCCGTTGCATAGTAGCCAAGTCTGACGCTGCGCCGGAGCCCCTTCATAGCGCCTCTCATTTTGTACGCATGCGCAGAGGTATCAGTGGGGGTATACATATAGCGGGGCGTTTGGAAGTGTGGTATAGCCATGGAGAAGGAGAGCGAAATTGCTGCTCAGTTACGCAGAGGAGCGGAGAAGATTATGTCATCAGATCCCGAAGTAGTTGACTGGCAATTAGCGGCAATTAGGAAGAACGAACAGAAGAAGGCTAAACGTGCTGCGGAGACACAGGAGCAAGGGTAGGAACGTCTAGCAAAGTGGCGTCACCAGGAGGCTGAGCGACGTGCCTGACCATCTCTGCAGCAGCAACAAGACGCCGTCAATGACGTCAAGGCTCGCCGATTAACTTACTATACGGTGAAACTTAGCGAAAGCGCCAGTGCGACTCGGACCTTCGAGAGGGACTTCGTAAACAATCCGTTTGGATATGTGTGCGACGTGTGTGAAAGACTGTGGCACATGAAAGACTTGACGCCGGTAAGTAGTGCCATGCGTGAAACGTTGAGTTTAGCGGCGCCGCCTGAGTGGGGTGAAACCGCGGCGCGGGTTTGCACAACGTGCAAGAACTTTCTCGTTAAGCAGAATATTCCCCTCTTTAGCGTTACCAATGGGCATCGTTAACCGCCCATGCCACCAGGTCTACCGGTTCTGAACGATGCGTTCCTAGACAACCAGGAAAGCTAAGAATAACCAGCAGAACCTTAGCTCACGCTACGTATATCCTGGCATAACTGAGCTAAGCCGCTGCTAATTTTTTGCCTTTTCTCAATCAAGTTTTACTCTCTTTCTCACTTAGCTTTACCTTGGCATTTTCCTTAGCTTTACCATGGTTCTCTTTCGAGCGTCGTCTTCTTCCACAGCTGGCACGTTGGCGCACCTCGGCGAAACCACGCGAACGCGCTCGTGCCATTGCTACTGCGTTCGTCGTCTTCTTCCGCATTGGCTCCGTTGCCGCTCATCATTCCAGCGTAGAATTTCACTTCTCTTAAGTAGTGGGACGCGTAGAGCTGTTGCCGACGCCGACCGCTTTTCCTCGCGTTCGCACCGAACGCACCCGGTGTCCGTGACTGTAGCCGATGCCTCTGGTGGTGGCTCGGCAGGTAAACTCACCAGGCAGTGTGTATACTCTGGAGTGCCATCATTGCCTAGCTTGGCCCCCGAGCTGCTGTGGGGATAAGCTAGGTAGGGCTACGGCGGAGAAGCGAGCGTAGCTGCTGCGGAGGTTACGCAAGACGTCGCTAGGTGGCGCTGTGGTGGAAGCAGCGGTGACATGGAGGGTGACGTCATGGAGGGTGACATTGCAGGGTGACATGGGTTGGGCCTCTTTTGAAGTCAGAGAAGCAGAGAGCAAAATTAGTTTTGAAGAAAGGCTCAGGAACATGGATGAAAATAAATGGGCGGCTAAAGTGCACAAGTATCTCTACATGAAAAGCGTGGACACAGAATGGAGGAAGAGGTCAAGGAAGTTGGCAACCAAGTACAGGATAATCGAAACTGTAAATAGACAACCAGGAGTCATCAGAAAGAAAGTGAGAGAAATAGAGACTGTGAATTGGATGCAAAGAATGGAAACAAAAAGTTGCAGTGGCTTAGCTCGGCTATGCCAGGATATACGTAGCGTTAGCAAAGGTTCAGCTGATTATTCTTAGCTTTGTTCGATTTCGATAATGTGACGACGCTGGTACGGGAACAACGATGGGGCCCAAGGAAATTCATCGAATCATGGTTCATCCGTCATAATCAAAATGCATGCAACAGTAATCGTGGTCATTTGCCGGATGTTTACGGCAACATATAAGTTGATGTACTCTTTCATGGGACGCCATTTGTGTACTGACGATGCCACCCGCATAGGTGGCGAAACGTCTATGTTTTGTTATTGTTTTATTGTTGAGTAAAGCCAGTGAAGCTATACGTTTGAATATGAATTCCCCTGGCTTCTGGAACATTTTTTCACGGAAACAAAAGGACAGTGGAGATTTACAAGAATGAGAAGAAAGAAATTAGAAGGGAAAATCTGTACGATAACACAAAGGGCAGTGCCTTGCTATTTGACGCTCGAGCCGGTTGCCTAAGGACCAAAACATACCGGAACAAATATTCGGGACTAGATGAGGCATGTGTGTGCTGCAGCAAAGATCCAGAGACCACTCAGCACATCCTAATGGAATGCGACGGGATCCACCCAGCGAGAACCGTAGGTAACGTGCAACTCCCAGGAGCACTTGGGCTTAAAGTGGAAGGAAACATCAACAGATCAGCCATAGAGATAAGCAAGAGACGACTAGAGTACTGGTGGAAAAAAAGTAGGGAAAAGATGGATACGACCTGGGGCGCGATCTTGTACGCGTTCCAAAATGGAACGGAGGCGTTCCGTTCCATCGAGCCGCCCACGATTGGTCAATTTGAACGTCGCGGTTGAAATTCGCCAATCGTGTGCGGCTCGATGGAACGGAATGCCTCCGTTCCATTTTGGAACGCGTACAAGATCGCGCCCAAGATCTCTTAAAATCATAAGTAGCGGTACAAGGTAAGTTTTTGAAAAATAAAAAAAATGATATGTATACAAAAATGCTAGATAAAAGCATGTATAGTATACCTGATTCAATCAAGTAGGCTAGGTGACTATTTGTCGCCGCCCCGTATCAAAGGGGATGCCAATAAATCATCATCATCATCATCATCGGTGGGGCGAGGCGGTGGCGCTCCGTTGCTAGGCGATATTGCTAGGCAATGCAGTGAATCATCGCTCGGCGTTTTTTCCCCCGCGCCAGACTGACTAAGCGCCGGCTTAAACAGCTCCGCTGTTAATAATGCCAATGCAAAAGAACAGGCCCCATCATCGCGTCCGAGCTGTTGACCCATACCCTCAACCAGCATTCCTTCCATATAATGGAAAATGCTATTTGTTAGTCTTGATTAGCTTATTTTTCGCTCTTAGAAACACGTCGTTCAAGAAGGTTTATCTTGCGAGATCCTGTTATTGCTTGCTCTAAAATCGATCACAGTATTCCCGCAGATGCCCTGTTTTTAGATTTCGAGCACGCCTTCGGCAGGACACGACACAACTCGCATCAAAAACTGAACGCCTTTGTATTTGACTGGCTTGTGTAATTTCCTCAGAAACTAGAAACAGTAGTTTGTGCTAACAGACATATATCTTCGTTAACTACCACTAACACATCGTCTTGTATTCGTCTCTGTGCAGATGATTGTGCCCTCTACCACCCCATCAATAGCTTCCATGACAAGCATCGTGATCCCTAGTCGATGTTTATGTCAAATATTGCCGCGCGCTTGTGCCACTTGCTCCCAGAAGAAGACGAGGACAGTCTTGTTCACGAGCTAGCGCCTTGGTCTTTTGTCGGTGATGCGCTGCCCCATTGGCGACTCGGACTTACCTTAACGGCCTCTTTTAGAAGTGGCCTGTTCATTAAACGTGACATTTTTCTGGTGGAGGTGCGGGCTATGCTCGACCCATGCAACAGACCCCTCATAGGAGCAGGTACGCTAGATCGCTACCGGAGGTCACGCCAGTACATCGCGCCAGCCGGAGAATCCAGGGATTGGCCCCTGAAATTGAGCCTCTACCTGAGAGGACAATGAAAACATCGGCAGGTATGGATGCTACATCCGCTACTACTTCAACTAACCCAGCCTCGGCTACTCCGGTACCTCCTCACTGCACGCTGCAAAAACCACGTGTGCCAAGTCCCTTCCATGGCGACCTTCTAGAAGACGTGGAAGACTGGCTGGCGGTCTTTGAGCGCGTAGCAGAGTTCAACGGATGGGCCGACGAGGCGAAGCTCAAAAACGTTTACTTCTGTCTTTTGGATGGTGCTCGCACGTGGTTCCAGAACCGCGAAGGTGTCCTGACAACATGGCGTGAGTTCTGCCGCGGGCTATTGGACACCTACACCAGCTCCGATCGCCGAGAACGAGCTGAATGGGCCCTCCAGTCTCGCATTCAGAAACCCAACGAGAGTAAAAAAATAATTAAAATATGGGGTTTTACATGCCAAAACCACGATCTGATTAAGAGGCACGCCGTAGTGGGGTACTGCGGAAATTTGGACCACCTGGGGTTCTTTAACGTGCACCTAAATCTAACTACACGGGTGTTTTCGCATTTCGCCGCCATGGAAATGCGGCCGCCGAGGCCAACGAAAGTGTGGCTATGTACGTGGAAGACATGGTGCATCTCTTCAGGCGAGCTGACCCTACCGCTTCGGAAGACAAGAAGCTGCGTCACTTGATGCGCGGAGTGAAAGAGCAACTTTTTGGTGTACTCGTTCGTAGTCCGCCCAAAACCTTTGCGGAGTTTCTCACTGACGCCGTCGCCACGGAGAAGGCCCTGGACCAACGCTCGCACCAATACGATCGGCAAGTGAATCTCTCCTTTGCTACCAGCGGCCTAGGAGCTCTCACGACCGGCGTCGAGTCGCTTCGTCAGATTATCCGAGCGGTATTCCACGACGAGCTGCGACAGCTGCATCAGACGCAGCAGCCTTCAGCCAACTTCATCGCTAGCGTCGTGCGTGACGAAGTGCAGCATGCGCTCGGTGCACAACGTTACGAAGCAGCACTTCAGGCCGCTCCACCAGTTCAGGCATCCACAACTTCTAGTGAACCTCGACGCGCAACCTACGCTGACGTTTTAAGGTACACCATCCCGTCGCCAGCGACACCTCCTAACATGAGCGACTACCAGCGTGCGACTTATGTCGACGCATTCGGGCACCCTATCCCTGCACCAGCGCCCCTACCTGCCGTCACCCCGTATGCGGCGCTTCAGTCAGCGCAGACGGTTCCTTATTTTGGTGAGGCTTGGCCATCCGCGCGTAAATTGGACATTTGGCGCATACTAGACTGTCGACCGCTCTGTTACCACTGTGGTGAGGCGGGACATTTATACCGAGAGTGCCAGTGCCGCCGCCTTGGACTCCAGGGTTTTCTGTCAATTCACCCCGACCCCGTTTCTGACAACGGACACGGATCTTGAAGATTTTCTCACCCGACAGCGCACGCCACCGTCATCAAGGCGCCAGTCGCGATCGCCGTCCCCACGACCATCCAATTCGGGAGGTGCCAGGCGGATGTTCGCAAGGACGATCTCCGAGCCCTCGCCTGGAAAACTGACATCAGCGACCTTTCGAGGCGAGGCCGCTGATACTGGAAGTGCCGAAGACCTCCAATCGAAGTGACCTCAGACCCACGGAGACTTGACGACGCCAGTATCTCAGGCTGGAGACTTTTCCATGAACATACCTGTGCTGATCGACACTCGAAATGTTACTGCCTTAATCGACACTGGCGCTGACTATTCGATTATCAGCGGAAAACTGTCAAGCTGTTTAAAAAAGTCAATACGCCGTGGACAGGGACGCACGTACGGACAGGTGGCGGACATGTCGTCAAACCGCTTGGTGTGTGCACTTCTCGGGTGCAAATACAAAATTATACGTTTCCGATCAGCTCCCTTGTTCTCCGAGAATGCTCCCGCGAATTAATACTCGAAATAGACTTTCTTCGAGAGTATGGCGCCATCATCGACCTCCGCCGACGCTGTATCTCTTTCTCTACAAAGAAAGCGACGACATGAGATGCCAGCCGCGGCGCAGCAGCTCTTCGAATTTCCGACGGTAGCGTCACGATACCGCCTCGTGCTAGTGTCATGATTCCGGTAACGTCCGAGGGCATACGTGAAGGCGAAGTCCTCGCAGAGTGTAACGTCTCTCTTCTACTTACCCTCGGAATCAGCGTGGCTCGAGGAATCATTGACGTTAGGGATGGTCAAGCTGACGGCTTGATCTCCAATTTCACAAATGAGCACCGACACCTCTTCCGGGGCACTGCCGTCGCTTACGCTGAAGCCTGGGAGGACGTCATTGAGTGTTTCGTTTGTGGAGAAAGCGACAGCGATGCAGAATGCGTCCCAGATATCGACATCAATAACAAGCTGTCGGAGGACAATAAGGCGGCACTGCGGGGACTGTTGCGTGAATTCAAGGACTGCTTTGCTCGGTCGTCGAAAGTCAGCCAGACGCCAATCACGCAGCATACGATAATTACTTACGACGATGCACGTCCTATTCACCAGCAGCCATATCGTGTTTCGCAGAAAGAGCGAGAAGCAATTCAACGACAAGGAAATGATTGACGATGGCGTCATCCAGCCTTCAAACAGTCCGTGGTCGTCACCGGTTGTCCTGGTAAAGAAGAAGGACGGCACTCTCCGCTTCTGTGTTGATTACAGAAAACTCAACAACGTCACAAAGAAGGACGTTTATCCGTTGCCGCGCATAGATGACTCTCTTGGCCGGCTACGGCGAGCCAAGTATTTTTCCTCCCTTGACTTGAAAAGTGGGTACTGGCAAATTGAGGTAGACGAGCGTGACCGGGAGAAAACAGCCTTTGTCACTCCGGATGGACTTTACGAGTTCCGAGTACTTCCGTTCGGGTTGTGCTCTGCTCCGGCAACCTTCCAACATAAGACGGACATGGTGCTCGCTGACCTAAAATGGCAAACCTGTCTCGTCTACGAGGATGATGTGGTCGTATTTTCAGGCAGCTTCTCCGGACATCTTAAGCGTCTGCGGCAAGTGCTCGAAGCAATACGATCGGCTAACCTCCGTTGAAGCCTCAGAAATGTCACTTCGGTTATGAAGAATTGAAGTTTCTTGCACATGTTGCGAGCGCGGAAGGCGTCCATCCCGATCCCGAGAAGACTGTCGCTGTAGCTGCTTTTCCGACTCCTACAGACAAGAAAAGCGTTCGATGCTTCCTGGGATTTCGCGCATACTACCGGCGCTTTATACGCAATTTCTCTAAAATTGCTGCATCACTTACTCGTATCACCAGAGACGACACGCGGTTGATCTGGAGCTCTGAACAAGAACCAGATTTCGCCGAGCTTCGACATCGCCTTCCATCGCCCCCGGTTCTTGGACATTTCGACGAGGACGCCGAAACAGAAATTCATACCGACGCCTGTAACGTCGTTCTGGGTGCTGTACTCGTACAGCAGCAGGAGAACGGCGAAAGGGTCATAGCTTACGCCAGTCGCACCCTTTCACGACCCTGAGTTCAGTTACACTACCACGGAGAAAGAGTGTGTTGACGTCGTATGGGCACTTGCCAAGTTTCGACCTTACCTCTATGGCCGCCCATTCAAGGTCTTGACGGATCATCACTCATTATGCTGGCTGGCAAACCTAAGGGACCCTTCTGGACGACGGGCACAGTGGAGCCTGCGCCTGCAGGAATACGACATGACCATCGTGTGCAAGTCAGGCCGCACAGACGACGATGCCGACACATTGTCGCGCGCACCTGTTGAATCTGCCGATCAACACATCGAAGACGACAGTGCTTTTCTCGGCGCCATAAGCGGGGCAGACGTATCGACACGGCAGCGAGCCGACTGTGAATTGCGCCCCATAATTGAATGTGATGAATGAAAGAAGACGACGCCGAAGACGACGAAGTGTGCACGCGTTCTTTCGCGAGTGGACCACGCATTGACTGATCCCGCCAAATCAGCGATGGCCCAGTGGTATTGCGAAGATGCGTCGTGCCACGATTGGGCCACGTATGGCGAGCACGTGATGAAATGCTTCGTGGCGAGACACGCGCCTAGTCAGCGGGAGACGCAAGGCAGCAGGCCGACGTGTCGGACGCCGCCAATCAAGGCTCCAAGGAACGCGGCCGTCCCTGGAGCTGCCGCCCGACCGTTGCCCTTGGCCAAGGCGTTCGCCAGCACGAGTAATGCAGCTCGGAGCGTGGCGTGGCCTGCTGTGATAGCACTTGCCGCGAGCATTGCGGATCGCGGGCAAGGCGTCTCCTTGGCCAGCTGTTCGGCGGAGCATTCGTGGCCTGGCTAATGGCCACATTTGCGCCGAGCACTGCGGCTCGAGCGCAAGCTGTCCGCTGGGCAGGCTGACCGTTCCTGCAGCGTGCATTGCGGCTCGGATGCAGGCTGGCTGCTGAGCGGTCGTCTCCACTTCGTCAAGAGCCATCTTCTCCTCACCGTCCTACAGCGACGCGTGTCCGACGTCGTGACGTCATCGCCCCTCACTCCCGCAACCTGTCCACATACTGTGAGCTGTTACATCTTCCGAACTGTGTGTTTTTTGGACTCCCACCAGCTTTAGCTCTTTTAGCGTGCTATGTGTGTCTTGTGCCGTAACGTCCTGACCCGGTGTAGTTTGGCTTTGGTTATAAATGTTGTTTGCATTTTCCATCCCGAGTCAGACTGGCTTTTCCTGCGTCCTTTTTCCTCATCGCGCGGCACGGCAAACGAGTGTGACGAACGTCCTTTCGTAAGTTTTCTTTTACATTGAACATCTAGAAGGCCACAACATCATTCTGCCCCCACAAATTGCTCAGGGTTTGTCGTAGTTCTGTTTACGACAGGGCGTCTTATACAACAACAATTCTGCTGCCAGCAACAACACCTATCTTTTGGTACTCGCAGAGCTTCGTGACGAAATCCTGTTCACATGCCACGACGAGCCTGCGTCTGGCCACTTCGGTTTCACTCGAACCCTTGCCAGGGTACGCAAACCGTACCCTGGCAAGGGTTACGGTACTTCGGCCCTTACAAAGTGCTTCGGCGAGTGAGTGACTTCGATTATAAAGTTCTTCCGGACGGCACCCAGCCAGCACGACGCCGACAACCGCGGCCCGAGATTGTGCACGTAGTGCGATTAAAACCATATCGCAGACTACAATAGTCGTAGTTTCCGGACCATTACGTTTGTCCTGGGACAAATCTTTCTGCCCGTCCATGTTTTGTTTAGCATCGAGTCGATGCTCTTCTGGGAGGAGGGGTAATGCCACGCGCTTGTGCCACTTGCTCCCAGAAGAAGACGAGGACGGTCTTGTTCACGAGCTAGCGCCTTGGTCGTTTGTCGGTGCTGCGCTGCCTCTTTAGCGACTCGGACTTACCTTAACGGCATCTTTTAGAAATCGCTTAGCCAAAAGGCCGAGAAATCGCTTGTTCATTAAACGTGACAATATGTCCAAGCGATCTCCAATCACCGTTGTGCTGTGCAATCTGATTTCAAGTTGTGCCTGCAAATTTGCTAACTTCATCACCTCACGTAATTTTCTGCCGTCGTCGACTGCGCTTCCCTTCTCGTGGCACCCATCATCTTCATCATCATCAGCCTATATTTATGTCCACAGCAGGACGAAGGGTTCTCCCTGCGTTCTCGAAATAGCCGTCTTGCGCTAGCTGACTACACATTGCGCCTGCAAATTTTCTAACTACATCTCCCCACCTAGTTTTCTGTCGTCCTCGACTATGCTTCCCTTCTCTTGATATCCATTCTGTAACTCTAATGATCCACTGGTTATCCATCCTACGCATTACATGGCCTGCCCAGCTTAATTTTTTTCCTCGTAATGTCATCTAGACTATCGGCTATCCCTGTTTGCTATCTAATCCACACCGCTTCTTCCTGTCTCTTAAAGTTAGGCCTAATATTTTATTGCGTTAGCAATTATATGGACACTCCAAAGCAGATTTCTGCCGTCGGCGTCGCCATCGTCGTCACCGTCGCCGTTGCCATCGCCGTGAGGTTCCGCATGGCGTCAATGGAGATGAAATCGTCGCCGCGCGCCGCCGAACGCTGTATGTGCGAGTGAAAGGGCGCGAGGGACGCGCGCTTTCACGTGGAGTGCACCCACGGCGGAGAACAAACGCGCGTTCTGCGCCGTGCTCCCTTAAGGGCTGCAGAAGTAGGCGTCTCTTTCCTCCTTTACAATCACCATATATGTAGAGCAAACGCGCCTTCTTCCGACGCGCGAAAGGCCGTGGGAGGGGGGGGGGGATGGAAGGGGAGGCGACGTTCAACTGCGGCACTCTGATATTTATATCAGAGGCTCCGGCAACAGTCACCAACGCCGCATGCATTTTGTGCGAACGCGGGCAAAACGCCGACGGCGTCGACAACAGTTCTGCGTGTTGCCGGTGCTGCTGCTTGTCCAAGTTTATACAGCTGATAAAGCTACTATCATTACTACGTATAGCTCTCTACAAATTTGCTATCGCAATTGATGCTTCGCCTTTCAGGTGAAACTGCGACATTTTTCGGTCCTTCGCTCTTTGTGCGATTCTTAACTTGTTCTCGAGCTTCGTTGTTGACTTCCAAGTTTCTGCCCCATATATTAGCACCGGTAGAAAGCAATGATTGTGCACTTTTCTTTTCAACGACAGTGGTAAGCTCCCAGTCAGGATTTGTCAATGCCTGCCATATACCCTCCAACTCAATTTTTTAGATGCGAAGCAGCTTATGGTCGGGGCTATGTCCCTCCCTCCATCCGCCGTGTGGCGTCCACGCCCGCACTGCGCATGCGCATCCTCCTCCCCCTCCTCTCCTTGTATGTATATGTATAGTATATGTACGCCAAGCTCTGGCTTCCGGAAGCCGGAACCGGAAGCTGGCTTCTGCGTCCGGTTCCGCTGCCGTTTCCACTTCCGCTTCCACTTCTGGTTCCGTTTCCGGGTCCAGAGGCCAGCTTCCGGCTTCCGGAGAACGCTTCCGGCGTTTTGCCCGAATGATCCTCCGGTACTTCGCCCACTCATCATCATTCACTTCGTCCTCTCATTCTCCTCCCGCAACGCCGCGATGAGTGCCACGGACAGCGCCAGCGTCAGTGTCAGCGCCGTGGACAGCACCGCGGAGAAGAAGGCTCGAGCCGCTGCCACGAAACGGCAGCGGCGACAGGCCGATCTGAAAACTAGTGGGAACTTGAGTCGACCCCATGGCTGCTTCGCATACTACTCAGGGTTCCCCTACGGGAAGATGGTGTAATTTTTTCTTCTGTAAATTGCTTTCTCATGATCAGGGTCCGCTGTGAGTAATTGGCCTAAATAAACGTACTCCTTTGCAGACTCTGAGGCTGACTGGCGATCCTGAATTCTTGTTCTCTTGCTAGACTATTGAACATTATGTTTGTCTTCTACATATTATTCTTCAACCTCACTCTTACACTTTCTCGGTTCAGGTCCTCAATCATTTGCTGTAATTCCGTTGCCGTTATTGCTCAATAGGACAATGTCATCTGCAAACCGAAGGTTGCTAATGTATTCACCGTTGATCCTCACTCCTAAGCCTTCCCAGTCTAACAGCTTGAATACTTCTTCTAAGCATGGAGTCAATTGCAGTGTAGAGATTGTGTGTCCTTGCCTGAGCCCTTTCTTGATAGGTATCTTCCTAGTTTTCTTGTGCAGAACCAAAGTTGCTGTGCAACCCTTGTAAATATTGGCGAAGATATTCACGTATGCCTCCTGTATTCCTTGATTACGCCATGCCTCTATGACTGCTGGTATCTCTACTGAATCACATGCTTTTTCATAATCTATGAAAGCCAAATAGAGAGGTTGATTGTGTTCCGCAGATTTCTTTATTACCTAATTTATGACATGGATATGATACATCGTAGAAACTCCCTTCCTGAGACCAGCCTGTTCTCATGGTTGGCCAAAGTCAAGTGTTGCCCTGATTTCATTGAAAATTATGTGAAATACTGAAAGCAAGCTAATGGGCCTATGATTCTTCAATTCTTTAACGTCTACCTCCTTGTGGATTAGTACAAAGTTTGCGTTCTTCCACCTCTCTGGTACGCTTGAAAACGTGAGGCATAGCGTATAAAGGGCCGCAAAGTTTTCAAGCATGATGGCCCATCCATATTTGAATAAATCTACTCTTATTCCAGCTTCTCCAGCAGCTTTTCCCCTGGTCATGTCTTCCAAGGCCCTTTGAACTGCATCGCTATTTATAGAAGGAGGCTCTCTATACTATTCACCACTACTTCCAATGAAAGTAGCTTGGCTGCTCTGGCGACTGTACAGGTCAGTATAGAATTCTTCCGCTGCTTTTATTATGTCATCAAAATTTCTGATATTGCCCTGCTTATTTTACAGTGCATACTTCTTGCCTTGTCCTATGCGAAGTTTTCTTCTCACTGATTTCATGCTGCGTCCATATTTTACTGCTTCCTCCATTTTCCATGTTATTATTTAGGATATCCCTTATTTTATTTTTGTTGATCACTTAGACAGTTCAGCGATTTCTATCTGATCGCGCTGATTTGACAGTTTCATGTTTTGCCATTTTTTTGTTAGGTCCTCGGTTATTTGGGAGAGCTTACCTACTTGTTGCCTTGGTGCCTTACCTCCCACTTCAAATGCTGATTCTATGATCAGCCTAGTTACGATTTCATTCATTACCTCTACGTTGTCTTCATCTTCCTGTTCTAAAGCTGCATGCGAGAACCAGCCTGAATGTAACTGCTTTTAGCCTTACTGCGTCGAGGTTGGCCTGTTTCTTCTTGACTAATTTTATTCTTTTTCTCTCCAAATTGAGAGAAACCATAGACCTGATTAACCTATGGTCACTGCACTTTACCCTACCTAATACTTCTACATCCTGCACTAGGCTGGAAACGGCAGAGAGTATGAAATCTATTTTATTCCTTGTTTCTCTATTAGGGTTTTTCCAGGTCCACTTCCTGTTGCTGCGTTTCCTGAAGAACGTATTCATTGTTGACAGCCTATTCCTTTTTCGCAAGTACTACCAACGTCTCAACTGTAGTGTTCCTAGAATGGCTGCCGTAGTTGCCAATTGCTTGCTATCCAGCCTGCGTTTATCCCACTATTGTACTGAAGTCGCCCATGACTACAGTATACTGAGTTTGCACATTTCTCATTGCTAATTCAACATCTTAATAAAACTGTTCTATTTCTTCATCATCGTGACTGAAGGTTGCGGCGTAGGCTTGTACTACCTTTTACCTATACCTCCAGTTCAGCTTTATTACGTACGACTGCTACCCTCTCGTCGTAATAAAGCTCAATAAGAAACTCGAATGGAATGAATAAGCCACTTAAAGGGACACTAAAGAGAAATCGGAAGTTGAGTTTAAATGGTAGATTATCCTTTCACAATCACAGTCATACCATTCTTACTGCAAACAGAGGTTTAATAAGCGAGAAAAAAAAAGCGAAAAACTGAAGGATTGGTGCTGACGCCCCTTCGTATTTCCCGCACTACACGTTCGTGACGCCACAGATAAACGCAGCCCGGTCGCGATTGGTCGAAAGCGATTTATCACTGTTAATAAAACACAAAATGAAATACACCTTAAACCTACATAAACCGCGCTTGCCAACTCTTTAAACCATTTCAAGCCAGGAAGTACAAGTTTAGTGCAAAATTAAATAAATAAGAAAAAATGGCATGGCGCTACATCCGGTCGAGATAGTTTCGTTTTTGCTCCATGCATCATCGCGTGCCTGTTCCGCTCTACAGTGTTGCAGTGTTTGTTTGCGTGCTGCGTTGCTCGAAAAACGACTTCGCGGGAAACAGCCTGAAAATGCCTCGTGTGTGTAGTGTTGAGGGCTGTGTAAACGGCCCAAGGGCGCTTGCTCAATGACAGCGGCAGTGTTGACATGATTGGGTCCTTTCGTGTGGTGCCGCACGATGATCCCCGGCATTCGCAATGGCTCAGTGCTCTGCTGAAGGTAAAACGGCAAAAGAGCCAGACAAACCGATGGTGTGCTTCTCTGCATTTCTCGCCCTCGGATTATGTATATAATCCCGCCCTCAGAAAGTATCTTGGCGTGCCCCAGAGACCAGTCCTTTGTCGAGCAGCTGTTCCCTCCATGCGGCCTTCATCAAACCCCCTAAGCATCAAACTGGCGGCTCAGTGAGTGCTGAATGTCATCAAATAAAGCCGCGAAAAAACCTTACCGAGTACGCGCGCAACTTTCTACGCTTGTTCTGTCGGGAACATCGTCGCCTGGCGGACCGGACGCCTCGCCCCGTCGACGAAAACAAGGCTCTGCTTTTCACCGGCGCGGCCGGTGGCTGACCGCCATCGCACGCGGAAACACCCACCGCTCGAGCACAGAGGATAATTTCGCGCTCCGTTTCACTGAATATCGCTGAAATGCAGTCCTGCTTCCCTGGCGAGCTCTTCGTTGCAAGGTACAGCGGCAGCTACGGTACGGTGGCTAGATGGGTGGCTAGATGGGTAGGTGTGCCGACCGGCGCGTCTGGAGCGTAGTTCACCGCTTCTCCGCGTCAAGACCCAAAATTGGCGCTGCGGTCAGTAGAACGGTTCCGCAGCGCACGTCGTCTGCTACAGGGGGCTCGCGGCAAGCAAAAAAAGGTAATAATAAAGCCCGTATTGGAATAGTTGTATGTCGTCTGTTCGTGTCAGTTTCAAAGGTGAAGACCTCCGCGTCTCTCGTACTGTTTGCAAGTTGCTAAGCGATGTGGAATGTTCCAGGTCGGAAAAATGACCGGCGAGATTAGCGGCGGCATTGCTTCTCAAAAGAAGACCACCAAGGAGACTTACTGCTTCGCTCCGAACTGCAAGTCGGGCTCTAAATTTGTGGGAAAGACAGAGGAGATGTTCGGCTGTCTGACAGCGGAAATGTTCGCCCCGGGCTGCTCAGTAGCTTGCTCGGTATCGGCGACGTTAACGAGCAAGCCGTACACCGAAAAGCCTACGTCGATGAGCTCCTCGACATTGGAAATTTGCAAGCCGCACATGAGGTGCTCAGCGCCTGCGACGTCGAGCTCCGCTGCGCTGATACATGGAAAAGAAAAGTGACTCTAGGCTTATATTCTATATACCATGCTACGTAGCAAATAAGTTCCTGCAAAGAACCAAGTGCTCCGATTGCTCAAGGACATTACTGAATTCAACAGAATGAGTAGGTCAGGGCTGTTGCTCCCTTCTGAAGCACTAAAAAAACTGGTAGCATCGGTCGAAGACGCCTTCAAGCTGTGCTTCAGTTTAAATGAGGCACGAAGGAACACTATCGCCGACTTTGCATCCTTTCTGCAGCTGAATCTTTCGAATTTGATCGGCTGTGAGCGGCACAAGAAAGAGCTCACAAAAGATGTTGTGAAGTTCTATTCAATTACACTCCTTTACTTTCTTGTCAAGGGCAAGAACATGGCGCGCGATAGCAACGGGGAGAAGTGGAATCACCTGAAGCGGAGGCATGTGCTGTGAAAAATGTTATGATGTGGTGGACCAACGTTGCGACTTTGCTGGCGCTAGGCTATTTATGTTGGTGCGTCTGCTGACTGAAGTTATGGAAGCGTTTCTTGTATTTTAAATATATTCATGAATCTAGCCTAAGACATATTGCTTTATTTTATTGCGACTAAACAGTGAACCATATGCAGTTACCAACACAATTCGTCTCGTAACAATATAAATACCGTAACCGAAGCAGCAATAAACACAATAGATGGATTTCTCGAAATTGAAATATAACTTACTAAATATCACGTAAACACGTTTCCATAGACCGTATAAAACCACTGTAGTATTGTTTTATGCATGGAAAAAATGCATCTACGTATTTAATGCAATGGGCTGGAGCGCCGCGTTTATACCAATAAGTGTGACCAATCGCCAAGCTAGAAAATTGACTTCAGCATATCGTGTCTTCTGAGTAGACGACAGTAACATATTCCCCATTCTGGCTTTGCTACACTGCTCAAAACAGCATTGTATAACGCGTACTTCAAAGCTAGAGCAGAGGCAGCGATACTGCCAAGCACGCTGCTCGTCTACACAGCGCAGCCGACGTTGCGCGCAGCTCAGCCGTTATACTGTCCGCAGCGCCACTTCTGCGTCATGATGCGGAGAAGTGGGGAACTACGCTCGGTCGGCACACCTACCCATCTAGCCACCGTAGCAACGGGCTACGGTATCCATCGCGGCAAAAGCAAACGCAGCGGCCATGCAGCCATGATGCAGCCAGCGCCTCGGCCGTTTACGCAAGCGGTGACGTATCATGGCGCCCTCTGATTCTCTGAGAGCAATGAAATCTGTGACGACCCTGCTTCAGCGCCAAATTTGGGGCGAGAGAAATTGAGGAAGAGATATTTGGTCTTTCTTTACGAATTTCTCCGCCAATAACTCGTATTTTTGCACCCAACAAAAACTGCTTGCATTCCTGAAGGTCCCTCTTTTATTCCAGCTGAACTTCCTGTTTCTCTTTAGTGTCCCTTTAAGATACTCGAATGGAATTGGTTAAATGCAATTGTAATAGACTCGAAAACATTATCCGCGTTCACAGAAAAGCTAAAAACTACTCCTTATCTTAAGTACCGTTGTCATGGCCGCACACGCCGTCTTTGTTGAGCACTATTTCTGTTTGCTTAGATTTATGCACTTATAGAAATGTGTTCACTTATCGTAATACTAGATGATGGTGAGCGGTCAATGTATATCGGTTTTCTTGGTAAAAGCAATTGTTATGGTACGTCGTTCGTGCACTATCACTTTTTTTATTCCATTGTCACTTTTGTAACTGGTCGCAATCCTGCGCATGGTGCGTGCTTTCTTTTTGTTTTGTTTTTCTAAACTATCTTCTGGTGTTTTCACGGGCGCACCATTCATACGGCGTTAATTACGTTTGCTTTGAAAGCTGCTTAGGAGCCCATCTATTGTTTTGTTGTGCTTGATCTCGTGTGCATAGCGCGCATGTTTACCAAAGGTTATTTTCTTTTGTGAGTTGGCACCGCATCCGCTGTGCCAATGACGTCTTACGCTGCGCCTATTCTTATCTAGGTAATCCATCATCCGCCGTGACATATGCACTATCTACATCATTCTTTGCACTGTGCCAAATTTTATCGCCGAGCTTCATACAACCACATCGCGAATCTTCAAAGTCGGCGCTTATCACGCCAGTCACGCGTATTTAAATAAAAAGCAAAGGTCAACACACGAGTCGCATGTTGATTTTGTTGAGTATGCAGGGTGACCAGATCTTTTGGGGTTGCGGATCGAGTAGATTTGGCCCGAAGCCAAAGAGACGACACACAATGGCCAAGCTGCCATTCTGTTTGATAAAAGAGTACAAAAAAAAGAAGGGGGAAAACAAGAGTTGTGTTTCAAAAAGTGAAACGGCGACGGCGCGCCAGCGAATACATGCGCCTTCTCGTGACTGGCCATTACACTACTGACATTCCCCTTAATGCACTGTCATTGCGCCCACACTTTTGATGCCCGAACATTCACAGTGCTTGAGAGTCATTTTTCATTTTAGGTCTTAGTGAAGAGGTCGGCACAGTTGTTCGTCGATTCCACGTACTGGAGTCGTAGCATTTCCTCTTCGACCTTTTCTCTCAGGAAATAATACTTGAGCTCAATGTGTTTGCTCTTGTCTGAAGTAATTTGGTTCTTCGCAAGCGTAATTGCACCCTGGTTGTCTACCATAAAAATCTGTGGTTTGTGCATGAATTCGTGCGCATTAGGTTCCTTCATAAAATTTTGGAGCGACATCACTTGTAGCGTGACACATTGATACATAATCCGCTTCGACTGTTGACAGTGCAGTGCTTCACTGCTTCCTACTACTCCAGGAAATCGCAGCACCAGCTAGCGTGAACACATATCCGCTTAATGACTTCCTGCCAGCCTTGTCACTAGCCCAGTCTGCGTCGCAAAAGGCTTGTATGCACTTCCTAGTTCTGTGGTAGACTAATGCATAATTCTTTGTCTGTTTCACATAGCCAAAAATGTGCCTTACGACATTCCAATGTTCTTCTGTGGGATGTTCATTGAACTGGCTCATGTAAGTAGTCACAAAATCCAAGTCCGGTCTTGTGCCTCCGGCGTGGTAAAGCGACGCACCAATTGCTTGTCTGTACTTGCGTGGCAGATCCTCACTTGATGAATTATTTTTGTCTCCTCTTTGGTACTCGCTTCTAGGATCCAAAGGAGATGATGCTGCCTTTGCATCTGACATGCCAAAAGTTTCCAGTATGTCGTCAGCACCCCAGGTAACACAGAACATTGTGTCAACGTTGCCTGATTGTAACAAATGTCAGGCAACGTTAAACAGCAACCTTAACGTTGAATGTACGTTGCCAGCTGTACGTTCAAGTGATGTCACAAATAAATGTCACAGCAACATTCCGACACCCACGTTGTGTCAACGTTGCATGTAAGCATCAATTTAACGTGTAAATGCTACCAATGAAGCAACGTTGCAAAACAGCACGTTTTAGAACGTTGCCGGATATCACCAATATTGACATTAATGTGATGCCAGGCTGCTGTAGCATTTCGCATGCGTACGTTCATGCAATTATAAGATAATTTCATTTTTAACTGAACACTCATCTTTATCATACAGTGAGGTATGGAGCTGTATAGTGGTTATGCAGTAATTAATATTTTCTAAGGAACACCATGTTAAATGATGTGTATTCTGCTTCTCCACAGATAAGAACTGCTACAAATTATATTAATTGAATGGCAGAAGCATTCACATGACGAAAATGCGAATTGTTGCAACGGTTTACCTATAGTAGAGAAAGTTGCGCATAAAAGTATTCCCTTTTTTTGCACCAAATGTACAAGACCTTGCGACTGCTTGCACGCCACATGCCCTAAAAGTGGAAACATTAAACAGTCGCCATCATGAATAGGCACAAGCCCCATGATACCAGCTGCATAAAAATAACGAACACAATCACACTGCACAGTGGATACACACAGATCCTATCTACTTGTGTATATGAAAAACAGCGCATTTGGTCAGTTCGCGAATGGCTTACATCATAGAAACGGCACTAGAGTAAATGAATATAAGCCACCAATACGGCTGCAAACACATCGTACACCACCGCACATTTCTGCCACAGACCACGTAGGACACATGCACGCTGCAGAGACATGTTTTTTTTAGGAGGAATCTTCGCGAGCCGCTCGATAAACACAGAAGGCACGGACGACAGGAGCGCAACCCGCTCACATTGAACACACCGACACGAAAGGAAATGCGGACGATACGGGTGTAACCTGCGCCACACGAGCTATCAACCCTCGTGGATTTATCCTTTCCGACAGAAACAGTCACAACGCGCACGGAAACATCGCACACAGCAGATGTGTACCTTCGATATCGTGTCAACAATTCCTGAGGCTACAATTTATGTTGACGACATGAGAAAGTTATTTAAAGTGAAGTGATGTCGTAGGAAAAGTAGGCAGCATCGCGAAACCTTATGGATTGGCTTCGAGACAGCTTCGAGACAGCCCAAACGGTTCAAATCACGCCAGAGCGACGGCTTGATAAGGATAACGTTAGCTGATCTTGAAGGCCATGCTTTTGCTGGCTGCAGACGGCGGAAGCAATTCAAAGGTAAAAGTACGTGATAGAATTTCTTTTTGCACTAAACTATAGCTTAAAATATTAATTGTTCTATGGCTATTTTGTCTCGCAACATCTATACGTAGTTGGGTGCAACCGGGCACAAAATTTTAGCCTGTGAGTGTACCGGTTAATACTTTTGGCAGCACAGAGGCCACAACAGTCTCACAAGTATGCAGGCGGCGCTGTTGCTTTTCCTCCGTGTTCTGTGATGGCGGTCGTATGTGCGGGTGTCACGATGCGTTTTCTTGATCGTGTGTTTTTGTGTTTGCTGTAATAAAGTGGGTCGCAGTTAGCGTGCACAGAAATGCCTGAGTTCGCCGACTGATACAGTGTCAGCTTTCCATCAATTTCTTTCTTCAGTCGTGTGCAAAGAATGTGGCTAGCTTCATCCAAGTCTCTTGCATCAAAGTGTTGACTCAAGCGGCTTTTGAAGTCGGCAACCTGTTGCTCATCTTCTACAATGATCAGCAAGTCATCAACGTAGACTCCTATGATGAGGTTCGTCTTCTTGCTGACATAAACACAAGGTTCTGCTTTTGATCTTGTCATCCCTTCGGACATGAGCATTTTGTCCAAAGTAAGATTCCGCTCCCTTCCAGACTGTCGTAGCCCGTAAAGGCTCTTCTTCAGAAGACAGACTTCATCCTTCTTACAGTCATTCAAAGACTGGGGTTGTTCCATGTAGACGGTCTCCTTCAGAGTACCGTTTAAGGTATGAGGCCAAGTGCCAGGAAAAAATTGCAAAAAAGGATAAACAATACAAATTATTGGTCTACATCATAAAGCACACTTTTTAGGCCCATGTGAGCCTTTTAAAGTTTGCATTATTTTTTCAATATTTTTATTATTTGAAAATTTTAATTAAATGTGGCTCTCACGTGAACAGTCATAACTCTAATTTAACTTGATAAAAACGCACAATGTTTGGCAGTGGTATAGGGGAGTCTTTTATCTGTGCAATGAACCAAAATTACTGAGATCAGATGAATTCTTGAAGAATTGTGTTGAAATAACCAAAAACATGTGTGCTTCTATTGGGTGGGCCTTGGTGTAAAAGACATCCATATTGTCACGTAGTAGTGACTGTGATGTGTTTTGTTGTCACCGATCTCGGAGGCGTGCGGGTGTTAGACGAGATGGAGAAGGAAGACGGATGGCGACACAGCAAACAGATTTTTTAATGACACGCACACTCAAAACCAAAACTAAAGATCAAGCACACTACGGGAAGAAAGACTAATCAAGATACAAACTAATGTACAAAGCCTAATATACAAAACGTTCTACTTGGCGCCTATGCGCGTCCGTGGCGGCTAACTCTTCCGAGTCAGGCAACCCTGTCTTATTTCTGCGACGCTACAAATAAGAGTCACCTTGCTGCGTTCGTCGTTGCACGTTTGAGTCCGAAGCTCGTCGGCCCTTTTTCTCCAGCAGTAGGTGTACTCGTTGATGCTTTTGCCTTGCCGTCGGCGCGTCGTCTCTTTATCAGTAGGGAGCTTGCTGGTGCTTCGTCGGTGATGAGCTCGTCGGCTCGTCCGCAACGGCGGTCGCCGTAGCTTAGGCCTACCTGCCTAGGCCTAGCGTCGGGACGCGTCGCTACTTCTTCAAGAGTGCCGACGTGGCGTCCCGAGGAGGATCAACCGTGCCGGTCTGCCGCAGAAGGGGGAGCCTCTCTGGGGTGCCTGGTCCTGCCGTGAGAAGCTGCAGCTCGTCCAGGAGCCTCGCCCGAACTTGCCGAGGTCGACGGCCACGCCTTGGACGGCCAACGTCACGGACTCGGCCAGACCCCCAAGTCTCCCGTCGCCAGTGCGGTGCTGGCGATGCGACCTTCCTGGCCCGGAACCACGTCGATAATCCTCAGACAGCGCCGTTCATCCCTCGATTACGGCTCGGCTCACGCGCCTCGCGCGCTCGCGCCGTTCCGAACGCTCCGCTCACATCGTCTTTTTCTTCTTTTATGGCGCCGCCGGCGTCTTACTCATGACATGGCTCCCCTTTTTAAGAGTTTTTTCTCAAAAAACTGCTTTCTGTCCGTCTTCTTTCTTGGTGGCGAACTTGACTCTTGTGACTTGGGTGCCTTTCTGTGCGTCGTCTTCGCTTACCACTCATCACCACACTTCACTGCACTGTCGCGCACATTTCACTGTTTGCACTGTTCACAACACTCATGAGTTCATTGTTCGCACCACTTCAAATATGTACATTTGTTTTGTACGCGTTATATTCTCACTGCTTAGTCAATCCATCGCCCTACTCATGTAATCTGTCCCCACGTTCTGTCGTCCCTTAATATACTCTATGTGTAAAGTAAGGCTCCCTCTCATTATATCTGTTATACGTCGGCTTAGCTTTATATGCACGGGCTCCTCTGTTAAACACTGCATCTCGCTCCGCCCAACTTCTATTTGCTCGGGTAGGTCTGAAAATCCTTCCTCGACCTTGTTTCTCTGCCTGGGGCCTGCCCACTGCTTGTATCGTATCTCTATACTCCTTGGGCTCGATTCGTCCCGTTCCCAACTTGTGCCCCACAAATTCCCTAGTCTTGTAGCCTATCTCACACTTCGTTGGCTCTATCGTCAATCCTATGTCCTTGTCATCGGCAATCGCCAAACAAACACCAGTCTTCTCCTCGTTTTTCCCCTTAGCCATCGTCTTTTGGCATACGTCACATGCTTTTACATATCGTTTCACGTCACTCTGCACTCCCAGCCAAAAGAACTCTTCTGTTATTTTTTGTAACGTGTCCTTGATTCCCTGGTGACCTGCCGTTACACTATCATGCGCTAACTTCAATACTTTATTCCTCAGTCTCTTCGGGACCATCAACTGTAATACTTCCCTACCTGAACTAAATATACATCTCCGGTACAATAAATTGTTCTTCTTTATAAACTCCGCTACTGTCCGACTCCTTTTCCTTTGTACCCGTTCCCCTATCTTCTGTTCACACTTTCTTATCGACTCATCCTTGTTCTGCATTTCTCTAAATTCTGCTACCGTTATATCTAACCCCTTCACGGCCGTAACCTGCAATGCTGGCAGAGGTTTGATGCCCTTACTGCTTGCTCGTGTTTGCACTGCGGCTGCTACGTCCGTGTCTTGTATCACTCCCTTTTGCGCTTCTGAGCATTCCTTCTCTACCACGTCTTTCTCAGTCTTCTTCCAACTTGGGTCGGGGTCATCTGCTTTCCTCGCTCCGGGTACATTTCCCACAATCAAATCATAGAGGGGATCGTCTACACATCTAGCTGTGACTAGTCCTGCATAGAAGGGTGTCGATATTTGGATCTGTGCCTCTGGCAGATACTTGACTGACTTGTCTACCAAGATCACTGGTTTAAAGTATCCGGTCATGCTTTCATGCGGCACTAAACTTTTCCTCACTAAAATTGTATTTGCTCCTGTGTCTCTCAGCACTGTAACCTTGTGCCCTTCTACCTCGCCTTCCACTACAGGCATGTTCTGTCCTCCCTGTCCATCCTCTCTTGTGCTCATAATGCATGCAGTCTGATCCATGTAACTAGTCGTGCATTCATCTGCTCTGTGACCTTTCTTTTGGCACAACTGGCAAACTACCGGTGCTTCATGACGATTACCTCTCACCCGACAGTTCATCGCTACATGACCCAGCCGATTACATAGGAAACACCTCTGTGGTCCCCTTGGTCTGTTCATTTGTCCTTGATTCTTCACCTCTTCTACCGCTGCTGCGTGCGTATCTTTATCACTCTTTCCCAAATTCTTCAACCCTTGTGCTTCTACAAACTGTTCGGCTTGTTCGGCCATCTGCTTTACTGTTTGCAACTTTCTTTCTTTGAGAAATATTGCCAGACTGTTACTGCACCTGGCCAGAAATTGTTCACCTACGACTTTGTCACGAACTGCTTCATACGTTTTGTCAGTCTCTGAAAGCTCTATCCACCTTTCAAAGTAGTTAGTTAGTCGGCACGCAAACTGTTTGCCTGTCTCCGAGTCTTCTGGCTTGCATGAGCGAAACTTCTCTCGAAACCCTTCTGCCGTCAACCTGAATCTCTGTAATAAAGTATTTTTCACCTTGTCGTAGTCTAGTGATTCTTCAGCTGACATACGCCCATATATACTCAACGCTTCACCCACCAAACATAGGCTTAAGGCGTTAGCCCACTCGCTCTTCTCCCAGCCTTGCCCGATGGCTATTCTCTCGAACCGATGCAAATATGCATCCAAGTCGTCTCTTCGCTCGTCAAAAGGAGCCATTAATTTTCTAGGGCAAATTCTCTTTGGTCTGGAAGCAGCTGAGTCGGATGACGCCGATCCGGGTGAGCTCGTTCCGTCGCGAGAACCCGTGCCCATCTCCGCTAGTCTTATCTTAAGTTCTAAAATTTCCTTTTCGCTTTTCTGCTGTTTTTCCTTCTCTTGTTGCGTGTACTCGAAAAATGCCATCGCCTCATCCTTAGACATATTCAAATCCTTTGCTATTGCCGCCAAACGCTCCCACTCCATCTTTGCTACTGCCGAGTATCGGTGACTGGGCTAAGATAGAATCCGGGAACGGATCCTGGCAGGCTCGCCAATTGTGATGTGTTTTGTTGTCACCGATCTCGGAGGCGTGCGGGTGTTAGACGAGATGGAGAAGGAAGACGGATGGCGACACAGCAAACAGATTTTTTTTACACGCGAACTCAAAAACCTCAAACCAAAAACTCAAATACACACTGAACTAAAACACAATGAATAAATAAACGCTAACAAAAATGCAGCCTAATGAACTAATAAACCTGCCCTTAACTTTGCCTACGTTAGTCCTAGGCCTTTCCTACCCTAAAGTCTGGCATCACTGGCCTACTGTTGTGGCGATGCAAGAAAGTCGTTCTTACGGAGTTCGTCCTCGTTGCTCGTCTTCTCCCGGCGGGGATCTCGTTGGGCCTTTCTTAATGTCGGTGCCTCCGTCGACCGTCGTATATTCGTTGCTGCCTTTCGGTCGGTCCTTCAACTCGCTCTTCTCGGGAGCCTGGATAACCCGGTCGCTGCTGCTGACGTGGCCGGGAGAGGTGACGGGTTAGGCCTAGCGACGTCCTCGGCCGCTGCTTCCGTCTCGCTCCTTTCCCGAGAGCCGACGTGGCGTTCCGGGGATCATCGAGCGTGCCGGTCTGCCGTAGAAGGGGGAGCCTCTCTGGGGTGCCTGGTCTTGTCGTGAGGAGCTGCAGCTCGTCCAGGAGCCTCGCCCGAACTTGCCGAGGTCGACGGCCACACCGTGGACGGCCAACGTCACGGACTCGGCCAGACCCCCAAGTCTCCCGTCGCCAGTGCGGTGCTGGCGATGCGACCTTCCTGGCCCGGAGCCACGTCGATAATCCTCAGACAGCGCCGTTCATCCCTCGATTACGGCTCGGCTCACGCGCCTCGCGCGCTCGCGCCGTTCCGAACGCTCCGCTCACATCGTCTTTTTCTTCTTTTATGGCGCCGCCGGCGTCTTACTCATGACAGTGACGCTGAAGAAAACAGTCGTAAAACTGTGCACGACGAAACTGGTTGTTTATTGGGCGAACCTGTGCCCACAAAAGCAAGGTACACTCAAAGCACAACGATAGCGGCGAACACAGTCGGCGATCGTCGAAAATCTGATCAGCGGCGAAACGCGTCGGCTTTTATACCTGAGTCATCGAAGGTTCCAGATTAATCCCTGATTCCCGCGTGTCTTCCAGTAAGTTCTAGACAATTCGCGTCGCTCATACAATCAGATTACATGGGCGTCGGTGACCACAGACGACGGATAGAAGCATCGATAACGTCCGAGAAGCTTCCAATGCAGGCGCGTCCTGCGCCGAGCGATAACGTTTAACATTTGTCAGCCAATGTTGAAAGCGGCCACCAGTGAAAGATAAACATGTGTACGTGTCAATACCCTCCCCTTAAAAAGCATCGTCCCGATGCTACAAACAAACACGGAAGCGAAAACAAAACCTTGCGTAATAAACAAAATAACAAAAAACAATAACAAAATAACAAAGTACCTAAGTTTGTCAGCGGGCGTAGAAAGGCTTAAGACGCACCACGTGGATGACTTCAGGTCGTGCCCGGCGCCGCTGTGATTGCGAAATGCCGTCTGGCACGACCTCATAGTCCAGTGCGCCAATACGTCGGGTGATCTTATATGGTCCGAAATAGCGACGTAACAGCTTCTCGCTAAGTCCTCGTCGGCGTATCGGAGTCCAGACCCAAACACGGTCACCGGGCTGGTACTCGACGTAGCGTCGTCGAAGGTTGTAGTGTCGGCTGTCGGTCCTCTGCTGGTTCTTGATGCGCAGTCGGGCGAGCTGTCGACCTTCTTCGGCACGCTGCAAATAAGTGGCAACGTCGAGATTTTCTTCGTCAGCGACGTCTGGTAGCATGGCGTCAAGCGTCGTTGCCGGGTTCCTTCCGTAGACCAGGTTGAACGGCGCCATGTGCGTCGTTTCTTGCATGGCCGTGTTATATGCGAAGGTCACGTACGGAAGGATGGCATCCCACGTCTTGTGTTCGACGTCGACGTACATTGCCAGCATGTCGGCGATGGTCTTATTTAGGCGCTCGGTGAGGCCATTCGTCTGCGGGTGGTAGGCGGTGGTGCGGCGATGGCTTGTCTGGCTGTACCGCAGGATGGCTTGAGTTAGTTCTGCCGTAAAGGCCGTGCCTCTGTCGGTGATGAGGACTTCTGGGGCACCGTGACGCAGGAGGATGTTCTCAACGAAGAATCGGGCTACCTCGGCGGCACTGCCTTTGGGCAAGGCTTTTGTTTCGGCGTAGCGGGTGAGGTAGTCCGTAGCGACGACGATCCATTTATTTCCGGACGTCGACGTCGGAAAAGGCCCCAGTAAGTCCATCCCGATCTGCTGGAACGGTCGGCGAGGTGGCTCGATTGGCTGTAGAAGTCCGGCTGGCCTTGTCGGCGGTGTTTTGCGTCGCTGACAGTCTCGGCATGTCCTTACGTAATGGGCGACGTCGGCAGAGAGGCGAGGCCAGTAGTATTTTTCTTGTATCCTCGCGAGAGTGCGTGAAAAACCGAGATGTCCAGCCGTTGGGTCGTCATGGAGAGCTTGCAGAACCTCTGGACGCAATGCTGAGGGTACCACGAGGAGGTAGTTGGCTCGGAGAGGCGAGAAGTTCTTCTTTAGGAGAATGTCGTTTTGCAAGAAAAACGACGCCAATCCTCGCCTGAACACCTTCGGCACAATGACGGTCTTGCCTTCCAGGTAGTCTACAAGGCTCCTTAGTTCCGGGTCGGCTCGCTGTTGTTCGGCGAATTCGGCGGCACTGATTGGTCCCAAGAAAGTGTCGTCATCCTGGTCGTCCTGTGGCGGCGGTTCGACGGGGGCGCGAGACAAGCAGTCGGCGTCAGAGTGCTTTCGCCGGACTTGTAAACGACGGTGATGTCGAATTCTTGAAGTCTCAGACTCCATCGTGCGAGGCGACCTGAAGGATCCTTCAAGTTAGCTAGCCAACACAAGGCGTGGTGGTCGCTCACAACTTTAAAGGGCCTGCCATAGAGGTAGGGACGAAACTTTGATGTAGCCCAGATGATGGCGAGGCACTCCTTTTCTGTTGTGGAATAATTTGCTTCCGCCTTCGATAGCGACCGGCTAGCGTAACTTACAACCCTTTCTAGTCCATCAGTCCTCTGCACAAGCACGGCGCCGAGTCCTACGCTGCTTGCGTCGGTGTGGACTTCGGTATCGGCGTTTTCGTCGAAATGCGCAAGTATTGGCGGCGATTGCAGGCGTCGCTTCAGTTCTTCAAATGCTTCGAGTTGCGGCGTCTCCCACTTGAACTCGACGTCGGCCTTCGTGAGATACGTCAGTGGCTCTGCGATCCGTGAAAAATCCTTGACGAAGCGCCTGTAATAGGCGCACAGTCCAAGAAATCTACGCACTGCCTTCTTGTCAGCGGGCAGAGGAAAGTTGGAGATGGCCGCAGTTTTCTGAGGGTCGGGGCGCACTCCAGACTTATTGATGACGTGGCCCAAAAACAAGAGCTCCTCATACGCGAAGCGGCACTTTTCTGGCTTTAACGTGAGTCCAGAGGTTTTGATTGCTTGAAGAACTGTTTCAAGGCACCGCAGGTGTTCTTCGAAGCTTGAGGCAAACACAACGACGTCGTCCAAATAGACGAGGCAAGTCTGCCACTTCAAGCCTGCCAGTACTGTATCCATGACGCGTTGGAAAGTCGCAGGTGCCGAGCAAAGACCAAACGGCATGACCTTGAACTCAAACAGTCCGTCTGGTGTTATAAAGGCCGTCTTCTCCCGATCCCTCTCGTCGACTTCGATTTGCCAGTAGCCGGTTTTGAGGTCCATCGACGAAAAATACTTTGCATTGTACAGTCGATCCAAGGCGTCGTCAATCCGTGGGAGGGGGTATACGTCCTTCTTCGTGACCTTGTTGAGGCGACGATAATCGACGCAGAAACGTAGGGTTCCATCCTTCTTCTTCACTAACACCACGGGGGACGCCCACGGACTCTTGGACGGCTGGATGATGTCGTCGCGTAGCATTTCGTCGACTTGTCGCCTTATGGCCTCGCGTTCGCGCGCCGAAACTCGGTACGGGCTCTGACGCAATGGGCGGGAATTTTCGTCGGTTATGATGCGGTGCTTGGCGACAGGGGTTTGTCGAACTTTTGACGACGACGAGAAGCAATCCTTGTATTGCAGGAGCAGAGCTTTTAGTCGTTCTTTCTTATGCCTGGGAAGGTTCTGATTGACGTCGAAAGTTGGTTCAGGTATTATAGTCGTCGTTGCGGGTGCACTGGAATCTGTGAAGGCGAAAGCACTGCTGGCTTGTACTATTTCGTCGATGTAGGCGACCGTGGTGCCTTTGTTAATGTGCTTGTATTCGGGGCTGAAGTTCGTGAGCATCACCGTTGCTTTCCCTGCACGTAGCTCAGCTATGCCTCTAGCGACGCAAATTTCACGGTCGAGCAGTAAGTGATGATCGCCCTCAATGACGCCCTCCATGTCTGCAGGCACTTCGGTGCCGACGGAAATCATTACGCTGGAGCGAGGCGGAACGGTGACTTGTTCGTCAAGCACATTCAAGGCATGGTAACTTATGCTTGTATGCGGTGGTATCGCGTTGTGCGTTGAAAGCGTTATCGACTTGGACCTTAAGTCGATGACTGCACCGTGTTGATTTAGAAAGTCCATGCCTAGGATGACATCCCTGGAGCAGTGCTGCAGGATTACGAAGCTCGCCGGGTAAGTGCGGTTGTTTACCGTGACTCGCGCTGTGCAGATTCCAGTCGGCGTTATTAGGTGGCCTCCCGCTGTCCGGATATCGGGTCCTTGCCAGGCTGTTTTCACCTTCTTCAACTTGGCGGCGAACGGGCCACTGAAGACGGAATAGTCGGCTCCAGTGTCGACGAGAGCGGTGACGTTATGGCCATCGATGAGCACGTCTAGATCGGTAGACCGGCGTCTGGCGTTGCGGTTAATTCGTGGCGTCGGATCACGGCTGCGTCGGCTTGCTCTGCTGCTGCTACGTCGCGTCGGAAGGTCTTCTTTCGGCGGCGAAGTGTTGTCAAGGCTGTTGCTAGGCGGCGTGCTGATATCTCGTCGTGATGAATCACGAATCGTCGTCGTCGGCGGCGTCGGAGGATCTTCGGCATTGCGTCGTACAGCAACCGCACCTCCATCGGTTGCTGCCTTTAGTTTCCCGGATAGGGGCTCACGGACCGGCCCCGGGCTGGGCCAGTGTATGGTCGGCGCTGCGGCGACAGGTAACGTCCTGGTGACGGCGAGCGTGAGGGTCGTCGTGGTTGCCACTGGGCTCCGGCGAGGTAGTCGGCGATGTCACGTGGCCGCTCGCCAAGCTGTGGACGCGGCGCGTTGACGGCGAACCCTCGTAGGCCCATCTCGCGGTATGGGCATCGGCGGTAGACATGACCAGCTTCCCCGCAGTGATAGCAGAGCGGGCGGTGGTCGGGGGCGCGCCAAATGTCCGTCTTTCTCGGGTAGCTGCGCTGGGTGACGGGCGGGCGTGCTGGCTGCGGCGGCGGCGGTGGGCGACGGAACTGCGGCGTTACTTGGCCCTGGTGCGAGCGTGAAGGAGGGCCTTGACGACGGGCAACGGCGGCTTAAGTCAGCGCTTCCGGCTGGGGTTGCGGCGATTGCGGCTGCACATCAGGAACTCCAAGTGAGCGCTGAACTTCTTCTTTGACGACGGCGGCGATAGATGCCACTTGAGGCTGCGACCTGGGTAAGAGCTTCTGCAGCTCCTCGCGAACGACTGCTCTGATGGTCTCGTGCAGGTCGTCGGCGCCTAGAGCTTGAGCATCGGCGTAGTTGGTCAGGGCACGGCGGTTGTATTGCCTGGCGCGCATTTCAAGCGTCTTCTCGATCGTTGTGGCCTCGGAAAGAAATTCGGTGACAGTCTTGGGCGGGTTGCGCATCAATCCGGTGAATAGTTGCTCTTTGACACCCCGCATCAAGAACCGAACTTTCTTTTCTTCAGACATGTCGGGGTCGGCGTGGCGGAAGAGGCGAGACATCTCCTCCGTGAAGATCGCGATGTTCTCGTTCGGCAATTGCACCCTGGTTTCTAAGAGAACCTCTGCCCTCTCCTTTCGTACGACACTCGTGAAGGTCCTCACGAAGTTTTCACGAAAAAGGTCCCACGTAACCAGGGTGGTCTCTCTGTTCTCAAACCAGGTCCGAGCAGCGTCATCCAACGAAAAATAGACATGGCGTAGCTTGTCGTCGTCGCTCCATTTGTTGAACGTCGCGATCCGCTCGTATGTCTCCAGCCAGGTTTCAGGGTCTTCAGCCGATGATCCACGGAAGGTCGGGGGCTCCCGAGGTTGTTGCAGCAGGATGGGGGACGCTGGGGCTGCCATTGGGGTCGTTGACTTGGCCTTGATCGCTGTGGTCTTCTCGGGAAGAAGTCCGTACTCCGGCAGAAGTCCTTGCTGCCTACGGCTAGCTCGCTGGTCCTTGGTGACGTTGGCGTTGTCCTCCGGTTTCGGGCTTGGATCGCGGCTTTGCGGGGGCGTTCGCTGCATGAACGCACTAGCACCTCCACCAGATGTCACGTAGTAGTGACGCTGAAGAAAACAGTCGTAAAACTGTGTACGACGAAACTGGTTGTTTATTGGGCGAACCTGTGCCCACAAAAGCAAGGTACACTCAAAGCACAACGATAGCGGCGAACACAGTCGGCGATCGTCGAAAATCTGATCAGCGGCGAAACGCGTCGGCTTTTATACCTGAGTCATCGAAGGTTCCAGATTAATCCCTGATTCCCGCGTGTCTTCCAGAAAGTTCTAGACAATTCGCGTCGCTCATACAATCAGATTACATGGGCGTCGGTGACCACAGACGACGGATAGAAGCATCGATAACGTCCGAGAAGCTTCCAATGCAGGCGCGTCCTGCGCCGAGCGATAACGTTTAACATTTGTCAGCCAATGTTGAAAGCGGCCACCAGTGAAAGATAAACATGTGTACGTGTCAATATCAAAACTTGTGGTACGATTTTACTTGTTGAGGTTCCTTGCACACCCAATAATGTGAGAAAAAATTGTGCCACGTTTCAAAAAAAAATCTTTATTAGGAAAAAAGTTATGAATGTTTGCGTTTGAAGAAATCGCAACAAAATCAACAAAAAAAAAGATTTCAAAGCATAGAGCTTACATAAGATGATCAGGAGAGCTAAAATCCCCTATATTTGTAGCTAGTTCCGTTTTGGGTCTTGCTCTTGTCTGATTTTGCTCGTGTGGCACCTTGACTTCTTTTTTTTCTAGCTTGCTTTGCAGTATTACAGGTATTTGCAGTATGTCTCCAGGTCCGTCGCCTTGTACTGATTGCCGGCAAACTTTCATTTTGTGCGTCTTTGCGCTCTAAACTTCCCTATTCTGTGGCTGTCAGTAAGAAAAAGTAAGCGACAGAGAGTAAACACATCCATCAAACAATCCGCTGCCCCTTTAACGCGCGTGCAGCCTCCAGAACGTAAACAACACGTGCAAAACATTGCACGTCCACCTGGTGAGGCGTTTATTATTTTAATTGATAAAGAAAATGTTGAAAATGCTATTATGACATTATTACACTTTTTACGTGACACGATTCTTAAATAACCACCAAAGAATTGCAAGCCAGGGCATTTTTGTTTCTGCTCTACAGAAAACTGGCACTTTCAGTTTTGGTTTCGTAGACGCCGGGTGGGTTTACATTTTTTTATGTATCTTTTGAAAGAAACTGTGTAGGAAGGTACTTTTTTCAGCGCAATGATGGAGAATAAATTCCTCATCTAACAAAGCAGAAAACAAAAAATGACATTTTGAAAAAAAAATTGCAATTTTCACTTGGCCTCACACCTTAAGTATGCTGCCGTGAGGTTCATCTGGTGGATCTTGCAATTTCTCTCAACTGCTATGGCCTGCAGTGTCATGACGGACTTCAGATTCACTACAGGAGAAGTTTCCTTGTTATCGGTACCTTCCACTTGTGACCAACCGTGCCTTGTATCGCTCTAAGTCGCCATTTTCCTCGTACTTCTTGCGGAACACCCACTTGTCTGTATTTTGGTCGTGGCACTAGCTCCCATGCATTGGACGCTTCGAGGCTGTCCAGTTCCCTCTGTATAGCTGCTTTCCATTCCTCCTTGTCTGGTGCAGATAAGGCTTCGTGTAGAGTTTCAGGATCTATTTGGCTCTTTTGCCTGGCTAAGCAGCAGCCGTGACAATTACTTTGATGTGGTTTCATGTTATCTAGTCTTTCCGACCGTCTTAGTGCCTGTCTACCACAATCTGTCACGCTGGACAGTCGCTGCGTAGCTCCTTCGTCCTGCGTAGTTGCCTCGTCTTCATCAGCTGATGAGCCAACTTCTTCAGCATAGCTGTAATCAGTATCACTGCGATCTGAACTACTAACATCGTGTGGCTCGCTCAAGCTGTCTTCAACTTGTAACGTGATTGTGCAATAAGTGTCGCTATGTGCTTCAGTCTAGCTACTTGCAATTTGGGTAAGCTTGCATGGGAAGGACTCGTCTTCAAAGGTAACGTCCCGGCTTACAAAGAAGCGATCTTCCTTCTGGTTCCACAGCTTGTACCCCTTCACTCCTTCTGGGTAGCGGACCAGTATGCACTCCTCTGCTTTCGGGTCTAACTTGCTCCTCTTGCACCGTCTATTTCGCACGCTCCATGCCCTGCACCCAAACTCTCTTAGGTGGTCCAGTTTCACTTCTCCCCCTGTCCACAGAGCTTCTGGTGACTTCTCCAACCGCCTTCGATGGGCACTTGTTTCTGATGTAGCTTGCAGTGACAACGGCGTCATCCCAGAGCTTTTTGGTGACACCTGATTCAATGAGGAGGCACCTCGTCATGTCAAGCAATGTTTGGTTCATTCTCTCTGCGACTCCATTCTTCTCAGGCGTGCCAGGAATGGTCTGCTGGTGCCTTATGCCATGCTTGGCCAGGTACTCGTTGAACTCGTTGCTTGTGTACTCTCCTCCATTGCCACTATACGCAAGGTCTTCACCTTTGTGTTGTGCAGATTTTCCGCCATGCGTCTGTACTGGTTAAACTTCTGAAGCACTTCGCTTTTGACCTTCATGGGGTACATCACAGTGCATCTTGAGTAGTCGGTCTGTGAAGGTTACAAAGTAACGGGAGTCCCCTTTGGTCGTTATTGTGATCTTTCCAACCACATCTGAATGCACCAGCTCCAGCGAAATCTTCGCCCGTGTTGTCTCACCCTTTGGGAAACTGCTTCGCCTTCGCTTTCCCAGGCAGCGTGTGTCACATTTGTCCTTCACAGGGTCTTCACTAGCTCTACAGAGGCATCGAAAAGCATCCTGCTGAAGGTGGCCTAGTCTTCTGTGCCACAAGGCTGTGTCTTTTGTTTTTACCATCTTCATCGACATTATCTCTTCTTTGACAGAGTACAGTCTTCCTTCTCGAGTTCCAGTAAGTATCAGCTCACCGGTGTCATTTGTAACTTCGCCTTTGACCCCAGCGAAGGTCATGTGCAAACCTCGCTCTTCAATTCTTCCGACCGATAGTAGGTTGCCGTTCAAGTCGGGCAGATAAATGACGACTTCTAGCGTGGTGACTGACCCACCACACTCTTCAGATAGTTGAATCTGAACTCTTCCTTTCCCCTTGACACTCATGGATTCTCTGTTTGCAGTTTCTACACTTGACTCGCATGGCTTGAAGTCAGTGACCTTCGCCTTGTGTGATGTCATGTGATGTGTAGCACCGCTATCAATATTCCACACATGAAGAGGCGCTGTCTTCACATTTTTGGCACATAAAGCCATCTGTGTTGCAATCTTTGCCTGTGATGAGTTTCTCTTCTTCTGGTCATCCCCTTCGTCTTGAAACTGGTCACTATCTCTGGCTATATGACCAATTTTGCCACAAGCAAAGGATCGCACCTTCTTCGTTGCATACTTGAGGTGCATTGACGAAACTTCTCGTCCTGCATGACAGTGAGTTGATGCACCGTCTCATTGGGTTGCTTGCTCTCAGTCCTTAATCGAGCTTTAGTGATGAGGGCCATTGTTTGACTCTCTTCGTCACTTAACCGATCTTCGTCACCACGCAGCTTTCTCTTTTCTTCGATCAGCAGCCTTGTCCTCACTGCTTTGGTCGTGAGGGTTTGTTCGTCCTGCGCCAAATTCAGAATGAGCGGTTCGTATGTGTCAGGAAACCCCATTAGCATCACTAATGCAACCTCTCTGTCTGTAAATGCATAGCCTGCATTTGACAACTTCCTATGCATGAGCACCATCAATCTTTCTAGGTAATCTTTCATTGACTCGTCTCTCTTCATTTTTACGTTGAAAAAATCGCGCATCAGCTGGAGTCCAAACTTTGAGGGCATTTTCTGCAGCGTATTCCAGGGTTCTTTTGCAGTTCTGCAAGTCCCAATGTCATCCAGGTAGTTGTCCTCGACAATAAGGAACAGAAAGGTCAGTGCCTTGTTGTCAGTCTGCTTTTCTCGCTCGTTCATTTCTCTATTCGAGAATCCAGGGCCGATCGCTTCCCAGCATCCCTTCTGTACGAGAGCTGCTCTTGCCCTTATCGACCATGTGTGATAGTTATCTGATGACAACTTCGGCAGTCTAAACTCGTCTAATGCCGACATGTTCGCTGATCCTCGAACACAAAAGGGACAACACACTTCTTTTTCGGAACTGTTTCTCAGTTAGCGTGCGTGAAAATGGTTTGTCGGTCACTTCTTCCCGAACAATTTCGCCACTAACATCCACTGAAAAACTTTGTCAGTCACTTCTTCCTGACAGTTGTGCCGCACTCGCGCCGGACGTGTCTAAGCGTCTTCCGTACACATCCAAGATGCAGCCTGCAGCAACGCCGGCGTCTAGTGACGGTCCGTCTTTCTCACGAAAAAATACGCACTTCTCACTTTTCTTCATGGGCACAAACCGCTTGTCAGTCACTTCTTCCCGACAGTTTTGCGATACTCACGCCTGTCTAAACTTCTAAAGACATCGGCACGACCAGGGGCGGATCCAGGTTTTTTCTGACGGGGGGGTCAGCTTCTGTCAATGATGATGATGATGATGATGATGATAGTAGCCTTTCTTATTTACCGAAATTTACCGTTTTTCCTCACGATAAACCCGCGTTTTACACGGCTAAACCAACACCTGTAGCCCTCCGTGGTGGCTCAGTCAGCTTAGGCGTTGAGCACGAGATCGCGGGATCAAATCCCGGCTGCGGCGGCCGCATTTCGATGGAGGCGAAATGCAAAAACGCCCGTGTTCTTGCGTTGTAGTGCAGGTTAAAGAACCCCAGGTGGTCAAAATTAATCCGGAGCCTTCCACTATGGCGTGCCTCATAATCAGAACTTGTTTTGGCACGTAAAACCCCAGAAAGAGGAAGAAGACCTGTAGCGAAGCCAGGTATCGGTTTCTCCGAGCTCATAGGAAAAGGACGTTACCCAATACAGCCATGTGCTTGGCGGCTGCGCCTGATAATACAGGGTGTTCAAAACTAAGCTTTATGGTTTTCTTAAAGTTAGGCACTGGGAGGCACGCGAAGACCACCTGTACAAATAAGTTATGTGGCTAGGGAGGCACAAAGTGAGATGATAATTATCGCTGTGAGCAGCCCAATTAACTAAAGTTGAACAATTATTTTTTTGTTGACTGCAGTAAGTGGGTATGTTTGTATTGAAAACTTAGAGACAGTCGAGTTTCTACACAGTATCAGTCGGAAGAATTATTCTAGCGTGTCCGTGCTCCGAGATATCAGATTCCAAATTTCAATTGTCGTACTGCGCAGAATAATCGAGAATAAATACGCGACAATTCTCATGAATTCCCGTGAATGATCATGAAGCTCAGTGACCACTTCTGTGGAGGGACGGCTTTGCCATCTTCTCTCTTGAGTCGTGGTGGTGTGTTTAGAGGAACGTTCTTGAATACGGGCGTAACGCCCTGCTCCAACGCAGCAACCACAAAGCTGGGTGTTTACGACATGCGAATCACCGCGTATCAAGACTCACGACGCCACCTACAAGAAGAACGATGTGGCGTGTTAGCCGAGAGCGCAAGCCAGCGTCTTCATGTTTTGTTTTCCACTCGACGTCATCGTTTTCCACTCGACGTCATCCTTTTATACAAGGCGCGCATCTGCTCCCGCTTCTCTAACCACGCGACGCCATCCTAGGCCCGCGCGCTGCCGTTGACCGCTGACGTCACGCTCCCCCACTTCGCAGCCGCGGCTCGAGGCTTCGCCCCGCTCCGCGAGAACGCCCACTCAGATAAACGGATCCGGCGGGCTTGAGCCTCCTATGCTTAATGTAGGACAACAAAACAGCGAAGTTACAATGAAAAACTTGTAGCGTACGAACGGCACTGTGCTCGTACTGGATATTGTCAACGTGTAACTGTGATCACTAATGAGTGCTACAGTTAAAAAAGTTGCCTATGCGTAGTTCTTAGTTTAGCTGTTAGTTGTTATTATTTATATATGAACACTTCAGCAAGAGATCTCTTTCATTAAGCAGGTTGGTCGCGGAACCAATGACAGCCAATGAGGCAACCGTTGACACCCCAAGGGGAAACTAAGTTAATCAGGCGCGAAGGCGCTCGAGCGGACCTCGGCGTGTTTGGCAAAACGGACGTCCCCTCGTTCATTCGACGCCACCGACGGGACGAGTAAGGCACGGCAGGCACCAGGAGGTCCAAGGTGTTCATGAGAAAAAATAACTACGGCAACTTCGCGACACCACACTCCTACAGAATACAACTAAGCTTGTTAGCGAGCTAGCTTTACTTCTACATGGCTGATACCACTGGTACTCGCGAAAAATACTTTTGAAGAATGCTGGTGGCCATCATTTTTTTTGCGACAGGGCCATCCCCCTGTCAGCGAGGGGGCGATGCAGAAATCTGAGGGGGGGGGGGGTCAGGACATCCGGACATCCCCCCTGGATCCGCGCCTGGGCACGACGTAGTGAAGGCGGTGTAGCTTGACGTTTTTCTGCTTCAACGTGGTCGCACTTTTTCATCACTCAACCAAGGCAATGCGTCTCATTTCTTCCAAACAATGGTCGATGCGTCGTCCTGGGCCCATAACCTGTTGGTTTGACCAGATCTTTTGGGTTTCCGGATTGAGTAGATTCGGCCCGAAGCCAAAGAGACGACACACAACGGTCAAGCTGCCACGTTGTTTAATAAAGCAGTGTAAATAAAAACGAGAGGGGAAAAAACAAGAGTTGCGTTTGAAAAAGTGAAACGGCGACGCGCACCAATGGATACATGGCGCCATCTCGTGACCGACCATTGCACTGCTGACATCGCATTGTTGCATTTTGAGGCCACCCATCACGCTTTGTACCTAATTGTGTCCACACTTCCAGAAAATAAACTATGCCAGTTTACTGTTTGGCACTGATACATATATATATATATATTGTACAGAAGGCGAATGACCGCGCTTCGATGTCTGGGAAAAGAAGACGACGATGAGTGGTGGTTGTTGTTGAAGCTCTAGCTCCCACTCGCTAGAAACCAGACCTGCTTTTAGAATAGCCTTCTGCAACGCCACGTCCAGGCCTGCTTGAAGATCAACACCCCCATTTTAAGTGGTGGAGGTGCGGGGTGTGGCAGAGGTAATAAGGGGCCGGCGGCGTGTTGAGGAGGAGTCTTGCGTCGCTGGCACGTGGAACATGACCGAACATACTGTCGAACATAACGGTACATGCCACACCAGTCGTACCGAAGCCTAATACGTGAATACGTCTTCAGGAAACCTGCGTGGCCACATTGTGGGTCGTCGTGGAAAGTGGAGCAGATTTCGGAGCGCAGGTGGCGGGGAATGACGAGGAGCCACTTACGGCCTTGGGGGTGTAATTCCGGCGGTACAGCACGTCTTCCCGAGTGGTGAAGTGCTCAGCCTGCCGATGCAACGTCCGAGAAGTGGGAGCAGAAGTCCGGCCAGACAAAGTCTAGAATGGAAGCCACCCACGGGTCCTTGCGCTGCTCAGATGGCATGTCAGAGATGGCAAGAGCGGTGGTATCGCAGGTAGTATTTGTGAAGCAGACAGGGTCGGGAGGCAGGGGCGAACGGGAGAGGGCGTCTGCATCCGAATGTTTCCGACCAGAGCGATACGTGACGCGGATATAGCATTCCTGGAGGCGCAATGCTCATCAAGCGAGGCGACCACTTCTCGGACGCGAACCTTCTTGCACCATGGACACTATTCTTTTATACTGACCCGACGCCTCCGAGTCCACGACTCTATCTCAAGCAGCTACATACGCTGAAGAATGCCGCCAACTTGCACGTTAATTCACACCACAAGAGCAGTGGCGCCAGAAGCAACACCACGATGCCTCCGCTACGACTACGTGCTATGCTCCTGGCTCGCTCGTCTGGCTGCGTGTCCCGTACACTACACCTGGCCTTTCAACGAAGCTGGTCTCCAAGTACCAGGGACCATATCGTGTACTTCAACAAACATCTCCGGTGAACTATATCATCGAGACGCTAGAACCGTCTTCTGACCATCGTCGTCGCGGCCAAAAAATTGTCCACGTGTCTCGACTCAAGCAGTGCTACGATCCCCCTGTGTTTTCTTGCCCCTAGGTCGCCAGAATGGCTCCTTATTCCGCGGGGGGTAATTGTACTGAAGGCGAATGACCCCGCTTCGATGTCTGGGAAAAGAAGACGACGATGAGTGGTGGTTGTTGTTGACGCTCTAGCTCGCGCTCGCCAGTAACCAGACCTGCCTTTCGAATAGCCTTCTGCAAAGCCACGTCCAGGCCTGCTTGAAGACCAACACCCCCATTTTATTATATATATATATATATATATATATATATATATATATATATATATATATATACTTTCACTGAGGCCTTTACTGAGTGAGGTCCCTGCAAAAGGCCAAAGAGTCTTAAAAGGGTAAATTTAATTTTGCACTCTAAGACAAATGCCGAGGTGATAAGTTCACCTTCTCTGTCGTTTTGCGTGTCCCGTATGCGCTCTCTCCACATTCGTACATCTTGTTGTGTCTCATCGCGCAATCGGGCAACTGTCTTTGTGCAGTCGTATGGTTGCAAGTACACGCAGCGTTAGACTGTTTCCGCATGGCATACACAAAATGCTGAGTCTCTTGCATTGCCGCACCTGCGATCGGATGCTTAACCTTGTCTCAGTATTCTGTCTCGTCGAGCGAGCTACCGTGTTGTAGTGGATTGGGTACCTGACTTGTGAGCGCGAGGATTTGCGTTCGAATTCTACATTGAAGCGCTCTGCTTTCTTTTTTTTTTTGGCACCTCAATAGCTTTTTTTTTTCTTATCAACGTATAAATGGCTAACTTGGTTAATTTCATCCTTGCGGAGCATTGTAAAAAAATGACCGGTATTCCCTTGAGGAGTATCGGAAAAGAGCAAGTGTTAGTCCTCGATAGAGTAACCGCATGGGGAGTAACAGTTCATCACCTCGTAGTTACTCCCCAAAAATGACGAATGGTAGTGGAAGGTAAGTTACTCCCCAAAAGGACTAACCCCATTTCGTCCTTTTTTTTTCTTAGAGTGTAGAATCCGCGGTGCACAATCAAAAAGCAGACTGGCAAAAAATGCGAAGGCAAATTTCCTTCTTATGATTAGATAGCGAAATAACATGCTAGAGCACGGGGAACAGGTGTAGAGGATACGATGCATGGATTTTCTGTGGTTGGCGCTTTAAGCACACGCTTGTAATTGTGGGTGTATCTATATATATATATATATATATATATATGTGTGTGTGTGTGTGTGTGTGTGTGTGTGTGTGTGTGCGTGCGTGCGTGCGTGCGTGCGTGCGTGCGTGCGTGTGTTCGTGTGTGTGTGATTCCTGCCCAAACCATCCTTGCTAGCGCTTGTATGGGCACTTTTCATGGGTCTTCCCTGTGCCGTTGCTTGCTGACGCTGCGCTGGGAAGTGAGTCCCCACCAAGTATAGCTCAGTTGACAATAGCTTTACGCATGAACTAAAATGCAAAAAGTACTCCTTTTAACGTTGGGAAATGCATGAACCCCGTAAAGGTACGACGGGACCAGTCCAGCAATCTCTTTGCATGGTTTCACGTTGTTTTCCCCTTAAAAAAGTACAGACCATCTAGCTCATATACAAGTACTGCGGCAGTATTAAACGGCATGAATGAAATGAATGTACTCACTCATTCGACTCAAACGCCACGGCCAATGCGTAAGTGGTAATGTAGCTTGGAAAGTCTTCCTCGGCATATTTGCGAAGGTCTTTCTCCACATCTTTTGTGGAGTGCACACTGCAGCCTTGAGCCTCCACGAGTGTCCGTAGGTTTCGGCTCACGTCGTTGGACGGTGACTCGCCGATCACGGTGCGGGATTTGGGGAAGTGG
The DNA here is from genome assembly GCF_013339745.2 of Dermacentor silvarum. NCBI lineage: Eukaryota > Metazoa > Arthropoda > Arachnida > Ixodida > Ixodidae > Dermacentor > Dermacentor silvarum. The sequence goes on from NC_051164.1 coordinate 31,374,721, forward strand.
ACGCCTAGTTCTATAGGGATGTCGAAGGTTTCGTTATACTGGCGCACCGGGGTAGCCGTGGTTATAATTTGTAGAGTCCACTCAGTCAACGCCACCAGTCCCAATGGAACCAGGAAAAATATTACGAACACATCCCAGCTACGCACCATGCTTAAGATTCGCTTGACGGTAAGGGCAAAGCACGACCTGGCCATCGTGCACCGTTTTGTAATTGGCTTGCAGACACGGTCGATGTCTTTTCCTGCAAGTAAAAAAAAAATTATGGGGTTTTACGTGCCAAAAAGACAATTTGATTATGAGGCACGCTGTAGTGGGGAACTCCGGAAAATTTGGACCACTGGGGTTCTTTAACGTGCACCTAAAGCTAAGTACACGGGTGTTTTCACATTTCGCACACCATGGAAATGCGGCCACCGTGGCCGGGATTCGATCCCGCGACTTCGTGCTTAGCAGCCCAACGCAATAGCCACTAAGCAACCACGGGGGGGTGTTTCCTGCAAGTTGGACGCGCAGGAATGAGCACACTGAAGCCTTAGTGACACTACTGAGTGTTTCTGCGAAGACTTAACGCAATATTTAAATATAGCCTCTCTGAAAGAAAAATATGCTTCCTTCGGAGACTAGTCGTGAATTCTGCCCATTATGGGGTGATAGGTGAGACGCGGTAATTAGTCGCTAACTAGCAGAGAGTTACAGTGAAGTTTCACTGCACGAACGCAGGTGACACGCAAGCGTATGGGTGCTACAGCGCACACAAAGCTATTGGTTCTCTGTGTGCCAAGACGTCTGGACTGTCCGCATCGCAGATTGCTTTCGAAATACGGTTAGCGCGGCCACGCAATACGCAGCAGCTGCCGGAGCAGAATGCCCCACTCTACCCCCCCCCCCTCTCCCCCTCCCAGTAGGAAGAAGGCGCGCTCCCTTTTTGCTCCCTTCCTTGCGCACGCGATATAGAGCCGCCATTTTACGACGCGCGGGGACGCTGTTATCATGAGACGAACCTGGTACGCCAATCCGCACACAGCGCCTGCAGCAACTGGCAGAGTTGGCCAACCCAGCGCGCATCCACCTACCCTCCTCCTCCGCGACGTGTCGCTTCTTTTATTGCGATAGCAATTATGGGGACACTCCGGTCGTTGTCGCCGGTCGTCGTCGTCGCCGCATGCTCTATGTCCCCGTGAAAGTGTATGGCGCCGTGTATGGCGCCATACACGCGCCATATGGCCGCGTGTATGGCGCACACGGCCAAGCCAAGCGTATGGCTTGGCCGCGTGCGTTCTATCTTGGAAGCAATCTGTGACGGGGACAGAGTCCGCTTTGCTTCCAAGATAGAACGCACGCGGCCAAGCCAAGCGTATGGCTTGGCCGCGTGCGTTCTATCTTGGAAGCAATCTGTGACGGGGACAGAGTCCGCCGTGCGTTGCTTTCGCCGCTTCGCGTTTAGGCGAGAGGGAGCACGAAGGTCAAATCGCTCGCTGCTGCTGCCGCGCTTCCTCACTCCACCGTTTCGACAGCGAGTTTCCGCGGTCATCAAGTGACATGTGTTCATGTTTGCTTCTGCATGTTTGCTTCTGCGCGCGCGGCACCATGCTTGTTACTTTAGTTAGTAAGCGAATGCTTACAAGTTACACCACCTAGACTTTTCTTAACGTGGCGTTGCTTTGCCGTTAGCTCAGAAGGCCGTGGAAGAAAGACTTCGAGCAGCCGAAGAAAAACTGAACAGGGCCGCCATCATGAACAGTAATTGCCGAGACCATCGAACGCCGTCTCCCGGCGTAACAGGACAGGGAGTGTCAACAAGGGACGTGGAAGATGGGGTGTGGGCAGCTGGACAGAGGGTCAGCTACCTTTAAGCGGATATAAAGAAAAAGCAGGAAAGCACGGGTTAATGCCCCTTTTCAAACCCGAATCACACGAAAAATGTTCACAAATCGAAGCAGCGAGAGGCGTTGGCAGTATAACAGATTGAAAGGGTGAATATCGCCGGTGACTCAAGCCTTGCAAGGTGCTCAGAGACAATTCTGGAAAGTGTGAGAGGCGACAAAGGAGCGGCAGTGGGGACATTTTCAGCGCGGACATTGGGTTCTGTCATCGAGTGAGCAAACGGAAAGCTTGCGGATTATGCCCAGAGACGCAACCATCCAGTAATAGCAGGTGGGTCAAATAATGTGATAAGCAGAAAACAGGCAGGAATAGCTCGGCGTTTGGCGAAGGGGGTGGATGTCTTACGCGAGATTTCCCCCCAGATGTAGAATGCGATGTGTGAGAGGCCGGATGCACCTTTACGTGAGAGTAACGTACAAAGAGCTGTTGTGGCTGCAAATGAGGATATATCGATATTGAGCCGATAGCAAGGTTTGGAGGTTGTAGAAGTAAACAGGGAAGTGAGAGGGTATGGTGGTTTTCAGCGAGACGGGACCCACTTCAACTGCGGCTTGTATGAGAAGTGGGCTGGCGACTTGCTGGTGGTTGCGCAGTTGCTTTTTTGGGGAGCCCACTAGTGCTCAGAAGGCCAGGGTAGGTAGTAATGAAGAAGGGCCCCTAGGGGAACCTCAGACTAGCATCGTCGTCAATACCAAAGAAAGCCGGAAAACAAAAAAGAAGAGAGCTCGTCATGCAATAGGCTACACAAACATGCGGGGTGACAGAAGAAAGGAAAAGTGGGTAGGGACTTAGGAGCTGCTAAATAGAGACCAAAAAGGGGTGTTTGGGGTTACAGAAACGCACCTTATATACTCGGAAGAGACACCAGTGATTGAGAATTATGTTTTAGAAGCGTATAACTGAACTAAATAGGAAAGAAAGGGAGGGGGAGTCGGAGTGCTCACACCCGGGAGCCAAATTGTAAACTATAAATTCAATATGACAAGGGCATCTTAGGTTATCATGTACAATGAGTGGAAAAAACTTGGTTTGGCGTAACGTATTTCTGGACCAGAAATAATTGCAAAGGAAATAATGAAGAGTTAATGAGATGCATAAGTGCTGATATTAGGGGTTTGGGGAATGATGCCTAAATTATCCGATTAGGTGACATGGATGCCCACATACAGGATCTACATGCCTATATCGTTAACAATGGTAAGTCAACGTGAGCTCTTTCTTCATGCGCAATATAACCTGGTTATACAAGGCCTAAGTGTGATGGGCCGACCACGTGGGAAGTGGGAAACAGGCAATCTAACATTGCTTACTGTCTGAGGACAGTATGATAAGTTGAGAGAAATGGTCAATGATGAGGAAGGGTATAGCAGTAAAAGAGTGACACTAAATGCATAATTTGAAAATAACATAAGTAATTGGGAAAGAAAGCAAGGAGCCCAAAAGGCCAGTTCAAATGTGAACGCGGAACAAATAAAAAATGTAATCGCAAGAGTAGAGAAAGAGCTTGGCAAATGGCCCTCCACAGCGGGGTATTAAATTGAGCTTCTAAGTAAAATGAGCACAGAAATATGGAAACAGAAGCAACATGCTTGTTGGAAAGGAAAAAGGAAACAAAAAGCCGGTGGAAAACGGAGAGATACCAGAAGCGATCGACGAACGACAGAAAGCATCACGAGAGCACAGGCAGCCTCCCCCCCCCCCCCCCAAAAAAAAAAAAAAAAAAAAAAAAAGCGCGGTCGCCGCAGGATGAAGTAGCCAGAAATAGGAAATATACCTGGAGGTTCAAATACTGGTTCAAGCAAAGATGAAAGGTGAAAGTGAACGTTCGTTGTGAGAAATACGGGAGAAAAAGAAGGCCGCGCCAATAATATTTCGGAACCACCTAAACTTATTAGGCAGGAAGTTTGGAACAATACAGCATATCCTTGATGGAGAGGGAAACAAAGTGGAAGGGGACGGGGCATTAAATTACCTCAGAAAAATAACAGCGGAATGTTTCCAAGCCAATGACGTGATGGTATTTGAGGGAAAAAACGAAAGAAAGAGAACCAGATGGGAAAGAAGCTGGTGCTGACAAATTTCAAATGGAAGAAACCCGAAGAGAAAAAAGTCCTAAGGGCACAGCAACAGGGCTAGAGGAGGTTCCTGTTAGGCTGAATGATGAACTAGGACCAAAACATTGGAAGCTCTATTGAAAGCAGCAGAAAAACCCTCCAAAGATAGACGAATACAAGACAGTTGACGACAGAATAGAATGATATAAATTTTGAAACGTAACGGGAAAAAAGAATACACTCATATAGACCACTGACCATTATATCGGTAATATACAGGTTAGTAATAAAGGCGATTGAATTAAAACTGAAAGCATGCGCAGGAAATAATGGCATATTGGGAGAACTTCAGAAAGTCGTCAGAATTGGTAGGCCTGTGGATGATAACCTATTTTGCTTACTCAGTGAATTCAAATGCCCAGAGAGCAAGGGAGACCGTTAAATGTGGCTTTTTAAAGATTAGCAGAACGTATGAAAGCGTAAGTCGCAACATATTTTGGGATATTCTTAAAGGGGAAGCTATAGGCAGAGACTGTACACAGCTTTTGAGGGAGCTTTAGCAAGAAAATACAGTTTGCCTTGAATTGGAAAGAATGGGGAGCGATGCGGCAAGTTGATGTCAACTAGAGACACAGACAGGGGTGTGCTCTATCCCCGCTGCTGTTAATTATGTAGATGGTAAGGATGGAAAGAGCGCTAGACGGTAGCAATATCTCGTTTAATCTCTCATGTAAACAGGCGGGTACAATTCTAGAGTGGCAGCTTCCAGGTTAGTTTTATACGAGCCACATTTAGGAGTGAAATTCAGCGCTAAAAAAGCAGGTGTTATAGTGTCAAAACAGGGCCAGGAAATTCCTCTCGTGAAGGAACAAACACCTTGGTATATGGATAAACAAAGGCAACAGATATATGGAAACAAAAGAAAAAAACATTAAACGCAAAGGGAAGACAAACGCGGCCATAATTGAACAGAGAGCGCTGGAGGATACAATTCCCACTTACGCTTCGGGGTAAGTGGGAAGTTGTGTTAGTTCCAGGAGGTAAATTTTGAAATTTGGTTGCTTAGTTCAAGGACGTGGGTTGAAGTCAGGCGTACAATCAGGACTCGATGGCGACCAAAGGTGAGTGGGACGCCTCGCATTGGGCACCGAAGGTAAGAGTACGAATGAAACTTTGCAGGGTGATAATTTTAAGTGAGGAAAGGTGAGAGTAAAATTGACTAAGAACGACTGTGGAATATGAAAGAAAGTAAATGGGCTGGGAGTGTGCTCAGATATTTGAAGGGGAAAAACATTGATTCACAGTTGAGGAAAGGAACTAGGAAGCTTACCGGCAACTACAGGACCGGTACAGTAAGCAACGTGGCAACAAAGAACGTCAAGCGCAAAGTCACAGAGGCTGAGACAATCTCATGGGTGGCTGCGATGGAAGAGGAACCTGCTATGATTAAGTACTTAAGAGGAAGACACGGAATAAGGAAAGAAACCATTTATAACATAAATGGAAGCTCCTTGCTTTTTGAAGCGAGATCAGGATGCCTTATAACGTGACTTATATTGCGAGGTACATCAAAAAAGAAGCATGTGCTTACTGCGGTAAAGCTAGGGAAACGATGGGGCATGTTTTATTAGAATGTGAAGATGTCTGCTCTGCGGTCGATTAAGGCTCATCTGGCCTCCTTCAAGCCTTCGGATCCAGCGAAAGCAGGGAAAGCGTAAACGTGTCCACAATAGAGACTAGTAAGGGGCAGTTGGAAAGTTTGGTGGAAGAAAAAATAGGGAGACGGCAAACAACGAAGGCGTACAAAAGCAAAGTTCCCAGTAGGGGTTCAGAAAGTTTCGCGATAGGAATTCTTCGGGTTTCTTACTTAGGTTGGTACGACATTGGGAAAAATAATAACAAGAGCTTTGTGACGCCTCGTTACAAAGGGGACGCTCATAGCATCCGTTCTCCATCCATCCTCAGCGTGCTCCTTCGTACTTTTCGCAGCGCGCGTTTCGCTTCTCCACCTCCAGGTGCATTCGTCCTCCGACGTCCGCTTCGCGGCGTCAAACTGTCGCCGGTTTCTATGGAGGGGCCACTTACGCTTGCGCGTAATATACAGTAATTACCTTTTAAACATTTAGTCTTAGCGGGCTCGTTCCAATTGGAAAATAGAAGCAAACTCTCCGTAAAAGCCATTTCGACTTTTGTATCTCAAAAAAAAAAAAAAATGTCACAGTTTCGCCCTAAGGGCGAAGCAATGAATGCGATAGCAACACAGCAATGTCATACGAAGTAAGGTGAGCGGCTTTGGTAGCAATATGAATTGTAGTAAACATGAGCTGATTAAGTAAAGAGGTGTGCTGCGGCGTAAGTAGACCGACATGAAGAGAGACTCGATGACCACGAGAAGGCGCGTGTGAAACGGTGGTGTTGATGAGAAGCGCTTCCCGTGGGCAGCGCGTGCGAAGGGACACACCTGTAGTGCTGCACTGCCGATCTGGGCAGCATTGCATGTGTAGCGTGCGTTGGAAAATGGGGCCCGACTGTTACTAACTGAATGAACAAGCGAGGTGTGAACGCGCACAAACAAACATGAATAGATCACACTGAATGACTGCAGATGACTGTCAAAACGCGGGCAGCAAGCGCATACGCCGCAGCGGGCGAAGGTACGTGCGGTCTATCGCTTCAACGGAAACAGAGCGGCGAATGCACAGTGCATACAAAGGTCAGAGCCGTGTGGAGATAAGAGACGGTGCGGGCGAGCGATGAGCGCGGTTGTTGGCAGAGTAGAAGTGCGCCCCCCCCCCCCCCCCCCCCCGTTCCCTCCGGCGCTGGCTTCCCGCTTCCTTGCTTGCGCGTGGGAGATTGAGTGCGTTCGGTCTCCGTGATAGCGCGCGTCCCCGCACGCTTCCGCTCGGGCATACGGCGCGCGGCGAATATTTTATCTATACGGAACCTCACGGCGACGGCGACGGCAGAAATCCGGTTGAAGTGTCCATATAATTGCTATCGCAATAAAAGGGCCTCACCTATGGAATTGTGGCATTATGAAATTCGACTATCAAAGTGCACGAACCAGGAAGTAGGAGGTTGCAGGGAGTCTAAAGCAGCGCCCCTCGCGTTGACCTTCCGCTTACGTCAGTCACCTCGCAGCGGGCAGCCAGCGCACTGCGCCTCCGTGATCCTAGCTGTCGCAGAACGCTGGGTGCCCGCGGCTAGGTGACGTAAGCAGAAGGTCACCTCTAGGGGCGCGGCGTCGTGGTTGCTGCAGCCTCCCAGTTTCAGTTTCGAACTCTCTGATTGCCGAATTTTGCCGTTTCTGAGTTCCGCACTCAATCGCATTCTTCCAGGTCCAAAACTTGATATGACTTGCACGGAGAGCTCGCTTCAATTCCCCAATTAGAATTTGCCCGTAGAAACTAGACATTTAAAAGTTCATTATTGGACTTACGTTAATCAGCGACTAACTTGCCAGGCATCACTCGTCACCCATGGTCACCACCACTGACGGCATGGTTCCGAAGGAACCGTCAGCGTATATCCAAACAGCTATTTTAAATAGTACTTACTTAAAGTCTTCGTATAATCGCCCCGTACAACTTGAATTTACGCCACAAATGTCGGTAGTTGGTAGCGCAAGACAACAAACTACCTCGATATTCACTTGATTGACGTTATTTTATTAAGACAAACACTAATAAACACTAATAAACCTTGTAGTGCTACCGTCGTGCCTTCGTAGAGCAGGGCCGCTATTTTGTAGCGATGCCTTTAAAGTAATAATGCCTTTTCGCGCTTATCGCGCTTTGTCAGTGGTCACAGCGACGGTCCGCTCACGATATCAATGTTGATAACGCGAGCGGACCGTCGCTCCGACCACTGACAAAGCGCCATAAGCGCGAAAAGGCATTATGGCATTTAAGGCATCGCTACAAAATACCGGCCCAGACCATTTTAATGGTTCACAGGTACCACTATGGTGCTACAGAATTTTACAAAAGGCTATCTTCCGTGGAAGAAATGACGCGTTGCTCTTCTCTCAGGTCTATATCGAGAAGCGAACAAGAAGCAGCTGAAGAAAAGAGAGAAGAAACTTTTGTTAAAGCATTCTAGTCCCTTTCTTATGTTGATATTTCACTTGGTGTAAAAAGCTTCTGTATTCTTTTGGTGCATTATCTAAGAAAACCTTTATCGGCTGAAGTGTGGTTGTGAAGACGGTGCTTACCAAAGGCTTGGCGATAGCGATATCAGATGTAGTGAGCATTCAAAAGGAAGAAACACTGAAGAAAGAACGAATGGAATCATGAAGTTTCATAGAGTGAACTTTTTTGAGAAGCTACAGCAGTGGCCTCTAGCCAGCACAATATGTCACCCGCTTGGCGCAAGTTCCACATGTCTGAAGCAGACTAGTGACATTCGTCTGACATACATTAAATAGGCGCATGTAGGACGGCCTGAAAGGGATGTACTCTTGGTGTTGACTGCACCGACGGAAATGGCTCTATGTGGAAGTCAATGCTTCAAAATATCAGGTATTCTACCTAGGACCTCCTATTGTCATTGCACCTGGACCATTTTGGGCCCGCAGTACACACAGCCTCCAAGATACTCGATATTTCAGTTTCCTTGACGAGGAAACGCGTTTGATGACCATATTCCGTTTATAAGTCCAAAGATAAGTCCAAAGTGGTATTTGATTGTTTGACCGAGGCGCGCGGGCGCCATCACTCGAGAAAAGAAGAGGAAGAACGAGCTGGGCTCGCGCTGCGAACCTAACCGGTCAGCGCTGCAACCGCTGTTGTAAATACATCCTGTAAATAGTTGCCCGTCTTACTGACTAGTTCTTCGCGTAACATCGTGGTGGAGGTGGAACGTTCCCCGTCCTCGCCACGGAGCTCCGAGGCGGCCGCACCGTCGTCTTCTCAGCCATGGCTTCCGATGGAAACACCCCGTCGCCACCTACACCTGCGGCGCCTACCACAACGTACGTTACGGTTCCTAGTCTCCGTGATCCTGGGACATTCTTCGCCCAAAATGGCGTTGACGTCGACGACTGGCTCAGCATGTATGAGCGTGTTAGCCTAAGCCACCACTGGGACCCTACCATCATGCTTGCCAATGTGATATATTATCTGGACGGGACACCGCTTGTCTGGTTTCGCACCAATGAGGTTGAGATATCCAGCTGGGACACTTTCAAAGAGAGGCTTCGCGACCTCTTTGGCAACCCGTCAGGTCGCCAACAGGCTGCGCGAAAGGTGCTTGCTACCCGTGTCCAGTCGTCGACGGAATCGTATGTCGCCTACATACAGGAAGTGCGCGCGCTTTGCCGGAAAGCCGACGAGCACATGACCGAGGTTGACAAGGTGGGCTATATCCTAAAAGGCATCGCGGACGACGCCTTCAACTTGCTCGTCTATAACGACGTCTCTACTGTCGACGCCATCGTCAAAGAATGCCGCCGCTTCGAGGTAGCCAAAAGCCGCCGCGTCGTCCCAGAGTTTTCCCGGCTCCCAAACACCCCTGCCACGTCCTCTTGCTCCGCTCTTCCTGCCACACGACCTTTTCAAGAGAACGTCACTCGTATCGTTCGCCGTGAGATTGAAGCGGCGAGTCCGGCCCCCCTTCATCCACGACCCCTCGACGGTACCTTTGACCCAGCGGTCCCTACTATTTCCGTCATACAAGCAGTTGTGCGGCAAGAAATTGCAAACCTTGGCATCCCTACCGCCTGCTCTGTCTCCCGACCTGATTCGGCATCCATTCCCCTGGCTCCGTCCTTCCACGACCAGTATTTCGCTCCCCGACCACGCAATCCTGCTGAATGGCGTACCCCCGACGACAAACCGATCTGCTTCCGCTGCCACCGAGTTGGTCACGTATCCCGCCACTGCCGCAGCACCTGGATGCCGCCGTACTGGAGCTCATTCCCTGCTCCTCGCCCATACGCCGACGCTCGCCGTTACTCACCTCGCCGTCCGTACTCTACTTCTGATGCCCCTGACAGCCGCTCCTCCGGGCGATCGCCGTCGCCTCAACGCCGTCGCTCCCCGTCACCCCAACCTCACCGCTTTTCCTCGCCAAACCGCCGGACGGAAAACTAGGCCATGCAGCTCTTGGAGGTAGTGCTGCATTCCGTCCGTCCTGTACAAATCCTCCGCTGACGCTCCTCACGAACGCGAACCTAATTGACGTAGACGTGGATGGTGTTCCATTCAAAGCATTGGTTGATACTGGAGCCCAAGTGTCCATAATGAGCGCTAATCTTTGTCGTCGCCTCAAAAAAGTTCTTACGCCTGCCATCACTCGGGCCGTACGCGTCGCCAATGGCGCCACTGTTGCCGTCAGTGGTATGTACACTGCGCGCGTAGGAATTGCTGGCCGCCACGTTCCAGTCCTGTTCACCGTGCTGACCAGTTGCCCTCACGACCTCATCTTCGGGCTCGACTTTCTGACGACGCATTCTGCCCTCATCGACTGTTCCACCGGTACGCTGTGCCTCCAGCTTCCTCTTGTTTCCGACGTTCGCCCCGAACCACCGAACACCCTCTGCACTACAGCGTTTGTTCGGTTACCTCTAAAAGCCCTAACCTTCGTCGAATTGGCCTCAACGGCAACCGTGCCTGATGGCGACTATGTCGTTGCACCTATTCGTGACGTCCTCCTGGCGCGCGACGTCTCTGTGCCACACTCCGTCGTTACCCTTGCCGCTAATCGGATGTGTCTCCCCGTCATCAATTTTGGCTTGACGAAGCAAGTGTTACCTGAAGGCATAGTGGTGGCCACGCTCCGGCCTGTGACAGACGACCACGTCACTACTTTTGCAGCCGACGCGTCTCCAGATCCTCCTGATTACCCACAGGATGCCTTGAACCTCGACGGCCCATTACGTCCCATGGTCGCTCCGGACCTCGGCCCTGACCAAGCAGCCGACCTATATCGCCTTTTGTTGTCCTACCGCGACATATTTGACACTGAAAATCGCCCACTTGGTCAGACGTCCCTTCTTAAGCATCGGATAAACACTGGTGATGCTGTTCCCATTCACCGCCGACCGTATCGTGTGTCCACGGCAGAGCGGCAAGTTATTCAGCAGGAAGTCAACAAGATGCTCGCCAAAGGCATTGTTGAGCCCTCGTCGAGTCCTTGGGCGTCGCCGGTCGTGTTCGTCAAAGAGAAAGATGGCACGTGGCGTTTTTGCGTTGATTACCGCCACCTAAACCGAATCACTAAGAAGGATCGGCGCCGTCTTAGCGCAACGCCAACACGGACACGACCGCGTTATAGCCTACGCTAGCCGACTCCTGACAACTGCAGAGCGCAACTATTCCATTACCGAGCGCGAATGTCTTGCTCTCGTCAGGGCTGTTTCAAAGTTCCACCCACATTTCTATGGCAAGCCCTTCTCAGTAATCACAGACCATCATGCGCTGTGTTGGCTTTCGTCGCTCAAGGAGCCTACTGGCCGGCTCGGTCGTTGGGCTCTCCGACTACAAGAATATCCCTACACAGTGACGTACAAGTCGGGACGCCAACACCAGGACGCAGATTGCCTCTCTCGCTACCCAGTCGAAGACCGGACGTCTACGTCTGAGCCTGACACCGACGCCTGCGTTCTCTCTGTTTTTCCTCTGGTCCATGTCGCCGACGAGCAGCGCCGTGACCCGTCCTTGCGTGTCATCAATGACCGCCTGGAATCTCCACTTGCCGACAGTTCCATTCGCTTATTCACACTTCAAGATGGCGTACTCTACCGCCACAACGTTCACCCCGACGGCCCAGCATTACTCCTTGTGATCCCTAAACACCTTCGCTCGGCTGTTCTCCACGAACTTCACGATCTCCCCACTGCCGGTCACCTCGGTGTGTCACGTACCTACGACCGGATCCACCGACGCTTCTTTTGGCCTGGGCTTGCTCGCTCCGTTCGAAGATACGTAGCTGGGTGTGATAAATGCCAGCGACGCAAGACACCATCGACGCTACCTGCTGGGTACCTACAACCAATCGACATTCCCGCGGAGCCATTCTTTCGGGTTGGTTTAGATTTACTTGGTCCCTTTCCTTTTTCTACCTCTGGGAACAGGTGGATCGCTGTGGCCACAGATTACGCCACGCGCTACGCCGTCACCCGAGCGCTCCCTACAAGCTGCGCCACAGATGTTGCCGATTTTCTTTTACGCGACGTGATTTTATTACATGGAGCTCCGCGACAACTTCTCACAGACCGTGGCCGGACATTCCTGTCAAAAGTTATCGCGGACATCCTGCAGTCCTGTGCCACGAGGCACAAGCTATCCACGTCATACCATCCGCAAACTAATGGCCTCACGGAGTGTCTTAATCGCACTCTCACAGACATGCTCGCGAAGTATGTCTCTTCAGACCACACAGACTGGGACCTCACTCTGCCGTTTGTCACCTTTGCCTATAATTCCTCGCGCCACGACACAGCCGGCTATTCCCCATTTTTCCTCCTGTTCGGCCGAGAACCAGCACTGGCCCTCGACACAACTCTCCCTGTTCACGCGGCACCCACCAGTGAATATGCACTTGATGCCGTCGCCCGCGCTGCTCACGCAAGGGAAATTGCCCGTGACCGCCTTTTGAACTCCCAAGAGAGTCAAAGGCGTTTGTACGACCAGCGACACCGAGACGTGCACTTCCCGCCTGGTTCTTTGGTGCTTCTATGGTCTCCGTCGCGTCAGGTCGGCCTGTCAGAAAAACTGCTGTCGCGTTACACAGGCCCCTACCGAGTGCTTCGTGCCGTGACTCCCGTCACATACGAGATCGCCCCTGACGCCCCATCAGCTTCCCAGTTCAGCGATATCGTGCACGTTACACGACTGAAGCAGTATCACCATAGAGAAAGAAATTCAACAAGAGGGGACACTCGGCAAAAACTGGCAACAGGAAACACGTCACCATTCGTCACGCTATACTTTTGACACCGAACGTTAGCTGCCGCGAGCATCGAAAAAAAAGAAAGTGAACTTAAGTTAACAGGCATTCATTTATTTTTTTAATTCTTTGCCGCGAAAACTGAAACGTTTTGCGTATAAATGAACTTAAGCTTTGCGACTTATTTTCCTTGCCTTACCTAGCCACAGATCAATGACGCGCCAGATACATGCGTCATCCGCCAGACACTCCCCCGAAGCCAGCGAGGATGGCTGCGCGCGCGTTTGAGCGCTCGCGCGCGGCGACCCGTCTGTCTCATTCTTTTTTTCTTTTTTAAATGTAACCTGGTTTATTGGGCTCTCGGCGTATTCTTGCGTTCCTTCTGCACTGGGACAAGACACCACTGCACTATTGGACTACGGCAAGGTGAGAAATCTTGTTTCACAGTCTACGACGCAAATATATGTTTACGGCACGGGACCGAGACTTAAGACGCAGTTAGCGAAAAACAGCTCGGCCATCCTGGCGCAGTTAATTTGAGTAAATGAATCGTGCTGAGACATGTTTCCGACGCTTCCTAGGGGACTATTGAAACTTATTTCGGTTTTTGAGCCACACTGGCCGCACAGGGCGCCGTGTCGCAGTTAGCGAGAACTCAGCCGTGGTGTGTAGTCTAGTGGATCTTGCTAGGAGAAGTTTGTGCTGCCTTCTCTGACGCCAGACATTACTGAAAAGTAATTTCGTTACTTTCTGGGGTACTTTTGAGGCACGCTGGCCGCACAGCGCGCTGTGACGCAGTTAGCGATAAGCAGCTCGGCCGTGGTGATAAAGTTTGGCGTGTAATGAATCTTAGAGGGACAAGTCTGTGACGTTTTTTGTGGCTCCGCAACAACATATACCTTCTTTCGGTACTCACGCCTGTTGAAAACGCGATGGGCGATTGCCAAGAGTGATAACATGGGGTGTGCTGCTGGCGCCGGCAGAACGCGCGAACGACGAACATATCAGAAACTTCAAATTCGAAAATTACGTCTTCTAATGGACTAAAAAAAGGCATTGCACCCACGCATTTGTCATGAGTGCCTGTTGCGTCCGTCTCTGTGTATGTCGCGTACCGTCGCGTCGCCCGAGGCCAAGTTTTGGAAACGCGAAGTCGCTCGTGTATTTGTGCTGCCTAAGTGCAGGAAATAATACCCGGAAATTGGGGAACGCTTGGAAATCAGATGTTTTCATATATGTTCGGGATGAGTCGGGTATTTTCTACGCCATGTATGTAAAAGCGCATTGCGTTTTTTTTTTTTTTTTTTTTTTTGTAATGCCGTCCATTCACCGCTTTCGCACGTTTCGCCTCGCAGTATTCCTATGTCTAAATACCAAAATGACTCATGCTTGTAACATGCTGTTACGTGCTTGCAAATGTAACATGCTTGTAATTTACTTTTTTTTTTCAGCTGGTACCGTCCGGTGGAGCTTCATACAGGAACTACTGCCTTACCTGCTGGTGTCACAACGTTGGATGAACTCACAAAAAGCGCGGAACGAGCTTTTATATAGAGCAAAATAAATATTTCCTCATTGCACAAAAGGTCTTGCGTCTACTTTGTGAAATTGCACGTGGCACAGATTCGATGGGACTTTACGAGATCGTTCGCAATCATTTTTACTAAATAATAAACCGATTCTGCACGAAGAGCAAAAAAAAAAAAAAAAAAGGAAAGGGGGGGGGGGGCGCAGCCGGCGTGCTAGCTTGCGTTCAAAATACGCGCGCCCAAAACCGAAACCGGAAGTGATGCAAGTGATCGACACCGACCGCTTGGCACGCTGCAGTCAATTCGGCCGCTGGGCCCTATGGGAGTGTCCCCTCTTGTTGAATTTCTTTCTCTATGGTATCACCCTCCCAGTGATGACATTTAAACGCTCCGGGACGTCGCTTCTGCCGCCGGGGGATTATGCTACACGCGTGTGGTATTTGATTGTTTGACCGAGGCGCGCGGGCGCCATCACTCGAGAAAAGAAGAGGAAGAACGAGCTGGGCTCGCGCTGTGAACCTGACCGGTCAGCGCTGCAACCGCTGTTGTAAATACATCCTGTAAATAGTTGCCCGTCTTACTGACTCGTTCTTCGCGTAACAATATGATGCGCACATCGCGGTTAGCCTGTTTTAATTGTCATAGTATTGGCTTTGAAAGCTTTAATTTGCCGAATATCACAGTTGTACCAGCCAGGGGGCTTTCAGAAAGTTAACGTGCCACTGGCGCTTTACTGTTTGCCCGTGCAGAACCGCTTTATGCGGCCTTGCTGCTTAGGTGCTGTCCCTGTGCCACACATTTCATGCTGCATATTGCGTCGTTTCGTAGCGTGGAATGAGCTTCTCGCGTGATATTTGCCGAAAAGAACATGCATAAATGCGTTTGATGATTCAGCAAGTAGAAATGAGATTGATACAATTTCCTCGGACTTTTATTCAAGTAATTAGAAAATCGACCATTCTCGATTTTCTACTTTCTGGTTTGTCATGAAGGGGAATGAACCGAAGCGAGTGGCCTCACTTTTGTCAGTAACAAACATATGAAGTCGACAGATAATTAAATGAAGGGGAAGCATAAAGTAAACTAATTGTATTCTTACTTTAAGTGTAGAAATGATAAATGAAAGCGAATTGGAAGTGTACGAAAAGTCAACTTGTCGCTGCTGTGGGCCAAGCCCAATACCTCCGTATTCCATCCGGAACATGTTCATCTCTGGTTGCCTCATAGACGGGCATGCTTAAGTTAGCGAGTTAAGGCTAGGGGTCATGCAGCGGCCAGGTGCAATAAGAACCAGCTGCGAAGGTAAACTAGATTGTCCGCAAGATCACCAATAAAAATGTCCTTTAGGTGTCAAATTGCATGAAAATGCTTTTCGGTACTACAATGACAATTTGCCGACCTCTGTCGGCTGTTATCCAAGCAAAACGTACTGCTCGATTCAATACGGTATTCAAACGTGCATCGCCGTAAACATATATACTGTAGTGTACGTAAGATGCTCGCGCAGATACGAGATTTTGCAACATTTTTGGGTCGTGCGTGGACCCAAAGGTGTCCACGCAGACGTTTTCTTTTCAGACAATTTCCACGCAGACAATTTTTTTCCCGCAGACACAGTGGTGGAAAAAAAGTTTGAAATGCTCGTCACAATATGATTCAGTTGCAATTATTATTCAAGTGCAGTAGAAATACAAGTATGAGTAATATAATGGGGCTTAAAAGATAATATGAAGCACATTATGTAAAGTAGTGTAATTTCAGATAATTCTACAAAATGTACAAACTGTCAATGCGAGGTGTCCTACAGCTGCATAATAAAAAAAATCACGTAAACTTTTTTATTCACATTGTCTATTTCAAGATCGTTCTCATACAGATCATTCAGGACAACAGGGAGAGAGTGTCGAAGTATCTGCGCACCATAATATGTTCGGGAAAGCGGCACGCTTCAAACATATCCATTATGTGTAGGGTAAATGCGTGCATTCAATGTTTAGTGAGCAATATCATGTAGAATCGTTTCAGGGGTGGTAGAATTTTGTTTGTACTTTATTGCCAGCGTATATGCGTAAAGACTTGGAACGGAGATAAGGTTAAAGCACTTCAAAATGGGTTCAGTATGTGCGTAGAAAGGCTCGCCAGCTGTGTGTCCAGTGCTTTCTTTTGAAGCGTATGCAGACGGTTTACGTTTGTTAAAGTTGTTTTACTGCAAACACGCAAGCAATAATTCAAGTGAGAGGCAAACGGCGCATAGTATATAAACCTTTTAACAATAGACGGTTGAAAGAAATGGACTTTTGCCAATATGCCGACAGCTTTTGATAACCGAGTATTTATATGATTGATGTGAGTATCCCAGGACATCTTATGAAAGTATACTCGAAGTGTTTAACTGAGTCAACCACTTCCACGGCAGAATTTTTAAGAATTAAATTTCCTGCTAGCGCGGCGGTCAGTTGTCTTGGAGTTAAAAGAGTGACTTTGATTTGTTAATATTAATTTCTATTGAGTTCAGAATACTCCATGTGCTCACATTTTCAATTCATTTTTCAGGCAATTTCAATCAATATGGCGGAATAAAAGGGTTGTGTCGTCTGCGTGCGTGATATATGTAGGTTTCCGGTTTATGCAACTAAAATAAAACATAAAACATAAAAATTGAACACCAAAGGCGAAAAATACTCCCTTGGGAAACTCCAATGTTTATCGCTTTTACTTCCTTATCTTGTTGTCAAATTGGCGGCAACGTTTATAAAGTCTGCAAAAGATCCTGCGCGTCTTGGGCGTGAGCGTTAGGCCGCATGAAGACAATACTGTTTCTGCCAATTCGATCATTGACAATAAATAAAACAACTCACGCGCTCTACTATTTACCCCGGCGATGATGATGATAATGATGAAGATGATTTATTGGCATCCCCTTCCAAACGAAGCGGTGACAATTATTCACGTAGTCTACTTGAGCAGCAGTGCATATGCCAAAGCAATATATGAACAAGCATCACGACAACCACGTTTTGTGGTATCGTCGTAAAATAAGGATACAGAAATGTCGCGAAGGATATCGTGCCACGTCTAATTAGCGCGGACCACTAAACAAAGCAAACCGGTTTATCGTTCGAGCATCGAATGTCACCGTAATATAAATCAGTGTGTAATACTCGCAGAGCAAGAGATCAACGCAACCAGTTTCTCTCCACGCACTGAATCTCTCCTCATTTCGCAAAGTTACTTCAACAAAGTTATTTGTACTCTTCACAATTTAAAGACCAAGGTTTTACCCAGAAGTTTGCCGAGTATCGCAGGAGATTACGCTTATCAGTTTACTATATGTATATTCTGTTGCGCAAAAAGACAAAAAAAAGATATGTGAAAGTATTCTTCTGAATAAGAGACAGGAAAAAAACGATGCAATCTTTGCGCCAAATCTGGCTTATATTTCCTTTCGGAGGACTGACAAAAATTGCTACGTTGATGTCTCTGTGCGGAACGGTGCGTTTAGCTGCTGTTATATGAGATACTTTCTTGTGAAGTTCTTTCCATTGAAATGTTCTTGGTATTTCATTATGGCTAAACAGATTTGCTTTGAACAGCAAAAATATTCAACTGATCAACGACCCATTCAGTCACATAAATGCTTTGCTAACACAGATAGCCGGTGGCAACAAACCCTTGCTTACGTAAGCATCAAACTCTTATACACATTTTTTTATCCTTGAAGGCATTTGGTTGTGCAGCTGACATGTAATACTGCTCTTATAAAATTCTTTAAATAGTGGTATCCGCAGTATCTGGAGACGACTGCATGGCACGATTTGTGTTAGATGCTGGTGCGAAATTTCACGAGTCATGAGCAGCAGAAAACATTCTTATACCAGCTGGTTAATGTGTTGCGTGAATACGAAAAGAATGTTTAAGACCCTTCCCTGAATATGTGAATCTACTTGCCCAAACAGAATAAACAGTGGTAAGATAACTACAAACAGACCAACAGGTCCTTATACATAAAACGTTTGTGTGGTGCGCGCGCCCTGTAACATTTATGGGTATGTATGTGTTAAGGCCCTCTCTAGCGTCATTATGTAAGGAACTCCATGACGTGGGACAAAAAGCACACTGAAGCAATGTTGTGTCTGTTAGCATTCAATCCGTACCACCTTCGTAAGGCGTTCGTCCGCGAGGAAGTTGCCCTGCCACTGTGATTGACGGATTTTGCACACCCGCAACCGGTGCACGCGCCAACGCCGAGTTTTGCGCCTCCGCTTCGCCGGGTCATAGCGCAAGAACTGAACGAGGTTTCGCCTGAGCATCACCAGCGCGTTCCTGCGGCTGCGCCTAACAGCTACGCTGAAGTCATTGCCAGGCTCCAACAGATCCAGACGACTGTGCCACTCAGCTACACGGAAGTAGTCACCCAGCCTAAACAACTACCTCAACGGGGACCTCTCACGTACGCCGAAGTCCTCGCTATGCCCCGACAACAGCCTGCCCTACAATCACTTCACCAGCTGCCACGCCCAACGCGTCCTCCCACATGGATGGGACCTGCCGCAGCGACTCGGTGGCTTACAGCGGACAATCGGCCGATATGTTTTCCGTGCGGCTACGCAGGCCACGACGCAACGTCACTGTAGTCGCGTGCTGTCGCCTAGCGCTACACCATATGCGCCAAGTCCTATGGTGGGCTCTCCGCGCTCATGTTACGACGATGAACCTCGGGCTGCGTCACCACCATTCCGCCGGTCTGCCAACACCCGCTGCTCACCTTCTCCCCGCCGACGCTCCCCATCACCGAAGCGGCCCCGTCCCGTAGCTCGGGATGAGGAAATCTAATCGTCGCAGCCCATCAGACAAGGGCTGCGACGCCGTCGAAACGCGAAAGTCCTCAACGTAGCCCAACCAATGTTATAGACGTGTTAGTTGACGGTGTGCGCACATAGGCCCTCGTGGATACCGGAGCCGCTGTATCAGTTATGCACGCAAAGCTTTGTCGCTTCCTTCGAAAGGTCACGACGCCCCTTGCCGGATTCTCCCTCCCCACAGCAGGCGCACAGTGTATTCACCCGCTAGCGGCGTGCACCGCTCGTGTTCTCATCGAGGACGTTGTATACGCCATCGAATTTACTGTGATTTCTTCGTGCTCACAAGAAGTTATCCTGGAGTGGGACTTGCTTGCCCACCACAATGCTGTTATTCATTGCGCACGGGCCGAACTAGAACTGTCGCCGGTCTCAGATATGACGCCTGCCGATAATGCTTCTTTTGCGAACAAACTTCTTGTCAGGCACGACACGAACGTTCCTCGCAACTCGACAGTGATTGTCCCAATGCATTGCAGCAGCCTCTCTGACGCCATCGCACTACTTTCTCCGTCTGGACGCTTTTATACTCGAAAAGGTCTGCTGCTTCCTTTTGCGACTGTGAACGTCAAACAGGGCTCCACAGCTATTTTAGTCTGTAACCCCTTCTCATACCCTGTGATGCTGCTTCAAGGCGAATGTCTTGGCCATGTGGAGGTGATCGACGACGTACAAATTACGGATGTTCCGGAAGCCACGTCCTGCGCCAGTTACAACACACTCGGTTCTCCCTCTACGTCCGACCCTTTGCCCACAATGTGTTCGATTCATATATTGCCGTTGGCCTCACCCTAGCTCAGCGTTCTCAGCTTCTGCGCATCTTAGACGAATTTAGTTCTGTTTTTTATGTCGGGCAACCTTCCCTGGGCCGGACGTCTGCTTTCACGCACCATATTGACACTGGCTTCCAACCGCCACTGCGACAACGCCCATATCGCGTCTCTGCCACAGAACGTCGTGTGATTAATGAGCAAGTGGACAATATGCTTCGCAGCGAAGTGACCCGACCCTCGAACAGTCCATGGGCATCCTCTGCCGTCCTTGTTACGAAAAAAAAAGACGGCTCGGTACGGTTCTGTGTAGACTATCGGCGCCTGAACAAGATCCCTCGCAAAGATGCATACCGGCTGCCGCGAATCGATGACGCTATCGATAGCCTACAAGGAGCAGAATTCTTTTCATATCTAGATTTACGCTCCGGCTATTGGCAAGTACCCATGGCTGACGTCGATAGGCCGAAGACAGCCTTTGTCACACCCGACGGCTTATACGACTTTCACGTCATGCCGTTTGGAATACCCCAGCAACCTTTGAACGCATGATGGACAAAGTTCTGTGCGGTTTGAAGTGGCACACGTGCTTATATTATCTCGACGCCGTTGTTGTTTTTGCCTCTGACGTTCAACGCCTACGGCGTGTTTTGACGTGCTTAGCAAACGCTGCCCTCCAAATGAACCCAAAGAAGTGCCGATTTGCAGCGCGGCAGCTCACAATACTAGGTTACGTCGTCTCGAAGGATGGAATCCTCCCCGATACAACCAAACTTCGTGCCGTCGCCGAATTCCCTAAACCGACGTCCGTCAAAGAACTGCGCAGTTTCGTAGGCATGTGTTCCTACTTCAGGCGCTTCATTCGCAATTTCGCCACCGTCATATCGCCCCTGACAAAGTTCCTTGGAAGTAACGGACCCCTCTATTCGTGGTCGTCCGAGTGCGACGAGGCGTTCGCTATGCTCCGTCGTTTGCTGACGTCTCCTCCCAGTTTGCGCCACTACGACCCAACGGCACCTATTGAGATGCCAGCGGTGTTGGCCTCGGTGCTGTCCTAGCGCAACGCAAACAAGGCTTTCCTGAATATGTTGTGGCATATGCAATCCGTACGCTAAGTAAAGCCGAGACCAATTACACCGTGACGGAAAAAGAATCTCTGGCGATCATCAGGGCGCTTACTAAGTTCCGGCCCTATTTGTATGGTCGCCAATTTGATGTCTTCACGGACCACCATGCACTATGCTGGCTGTCGTCATTGAAGGATCCCTCAGGCCGTCTCGCCCGCTGGGCGCTTCGCTTACAGGATTACGATATCCGCGTACTGTACCGCAACGGATGCCAGCATGCTGACGCTGACGCCCTCTGACGTTCTCCCTTGCCTGACGACAATGCCTGCTGCTCACTATCCCAGCTTGACGCTTCTTCCATCGACATTGGGACCATCGCTTACGAGCAGCGCAAGGACCCCTGGATTGCCTCCATCATAGACTTACTTGCTGACCCGTCATCGTCGCCAAGCACTCGTGTTTTGCGCCGTCAAGCTCGCCATTTCTCTATTCGCGCCGACCTGCTTCACCGACGCAATTACACCTACGACGGCCGACAGTGGTTATTAGTACTACCTCGAAGCCTGCGTTCTGTAATCAGCGCATAGTTCCGCTCAGATTCACAGTGTGTACACTCGGAACTTTTCAAAACCACCCAGCGCCTCCGACAACGCTACTACTGGCGAGGAATGTACAACTACGTTCAAAAGTTTGTTCGCTCATGCCCCGACTCCCAGCGCCGGAAATCTTCCCCCCAGCTCTCGCCAGCTGGTCTGCAGCCTCTACCCTGCCCTGCCTGGCCGTTCGGGCGCGTTGGCATTGATTTGTATCGGCCACTTCCCTTTGCGTCGGCTGGTAACTGCTGTGCCATTGTGGCAGTAGATCACTTTACACGATACATCGAAACCGCCGCTCTCCCAGCAGCTACAGCGCGCGATGTTGCCTCATTCCTGCTTCGCAGATTCATCCTGCGGCAAGGTCCACCTCAAGAACGGCTCAGCGATCGCGGACGCGTCTTCCTGTCGGAAGTAGTTGAAGCGATTCTCAAGGAGTGCCACGTTGTTCATCATACGACTACGGCGTAGCATCCTCAAAGGATTGGCCTCACAGAATGCTTAAACCGTACGCTTGGCGACACGCTTTCAATGTACGTCACCTCCCACCACACTAACTGTGACGCCATTCTGCCCTTCGTAACCTACGCGTATAATACCGCTACGCAGAGCACCACTGGATTTTCTCCCTATTTCTTACTGTATGGTCGACACCCTTCGCACATCAACGACTCCATTCTACTGTACCGGCCGGATGCATCCGAATGCGTGTCTATTTCTGCCACGGTCAGGCATGCAGAAGAGTGTTGCGACCTAGCACGGGCCTTTACTTCCGATAATCAAAAGCGCCAGAGGAGCACTCGCGGTGACGCCACTTCCACGGTCACCTTCGATCCGGGAGCGCTCGTGTGGCTCTCAGTCCCTTTCACTGCCCCTGGCCTCTCATCACAACTGGTCCCGAAGTATGAAGGCCCCTATCGTGTTCTCGAACGCGCATCTCCTGTGAAGTATGTAATAGAACCAGTTGAGCCATCTTCAGACATGCGCCGCCGTGGACGAGAAATTGTCCATGTGTCGTCGACCGTCTAAAGCGTTACTACGACCCGCTCATCGTGACAAGCTGTTAGATCGCCGGACGGCTCCTTTATCGCGCCCGGGGGTGATTGTAGCGAAGACAGACGCTAGTGGATTCAGCGCTACTTGCTCTAAACGCAAGCGGGTCGAGCGCTCTCGTGCTTGGAAGCTGTGACTGCCCTGCCCGTCGACGTTGCGCTGCTCCGAGCTCTGCCAAATAAACACCTTTAATATATATATATATATATATATATATATATATATATATATATATATATAGTTCAAAAATAGAAGCACGTAGGCAAAACATAACAAGACTTCACTGACGTTTCGGCCGGGGTCCGGCCTTCATCAAGCGAACGAGCCCGGCCGAAACGTCAGTAAGTCTTGTTATGTTTTTCCTACGTGCTTCTATTTTTTGAACTACTTCTGTGCCGGCTCCGGTTACTCTTTACTTCACTGATATATATATACTATATACATATATATATATATATATATATATATATATATATAAGAAGTCAAGCAACAATGACACCAAGGACCACATAGGGGAAATTACTTGTACTTAGTAACTGAATTATAACGAAATGATAAATAAATGAAAAATGAAAATGGATGAAAAAACGACTGGCCGCAGGTGGAGAACGATCCCACGTCATCGCATTATGCGTGCGATGCTCTTACCATTGGGCTACCGCGGCGCCGTTTTCCCATGCAGTTTCTGGGGCATTTATGTTTTCACAACTAGAACTAACCCTGGCAGTGTTAGCCAGCGCTGGCTAACACTCTCAGGCTAACACTCCCAAATATAAATTTCATGTAGTGCAATAGAGTGACATGAAATTAAAAATTTTTAATTGTACATATCACGCATTTCATTGCGTAAATCTTGCATCTGTAGTATAGTGTAACCCCTACTTCGAGTGGCATTACTTGTAAATTTTCGTGCAGACGACGGTTCTTGAATTTG
This sequence comes from Dermacentor silvarum, assembly GCF_013339745.2. Lineage (NCBI taxonomy): Eukaryota > Metazoa > Arthropoda > Arachnida > Ixodida > Ixodidae > Dermacentor > Dermacentor silvarum. The sequence continues at coordinate 31,398,353 of NC_051164.1, forward strand.
TGAGGACAATCTACAGCATGGAATTTTGTCACTATTTTGTTAGCACTTGTAGCATATGATTTTGTTACATATTTCGTTATACATATTGATGTGTCAACCTGACTGGGAAACAACCACATTGTGATTTGGTCAATCACATGAATGCTCTCTGAAACAATTATATTTGAAATAAAATTTGTGAAAAAAATTACGTACCTTCTACTGGTCGTTCTCGGTCTTTTCCTCCTGGTGCCCAGTCCAGGTTTATCCTGTAAGATAACACAGGACCACAATTATGCGAAGAGGCCACTGGGGAAGATGTCGATTTTAATAATGTAAAACTATTTTGATCTTTTTTGAACAGATACATGTCTCACTGTGTTCTTCTGTAAATTGCATCACGGGGATAGTCTAAATCTAAAGAAATAATAGCTACCTTGTACTGCTCCTCAGCATGCACCCAAGTTCACGACGTTCCAGAAGGGGCGTATAAAACGTAAGAACTTTATGGTATTCGGCAAACAATTGTCATACTTGTACATTAAAAGAACGAAAAAAAAAAGTCACAGGCCTGCGCGGCACACTCAGCACACAGCGTAAGCTGGAGGAGCCGCTCAAGAGTAGCTCCAATTTGGGCACCACGCAAAACAGGGTCTTCGCGGCAGTCTGTTCGCCTCGTTTCGATGAGAACGATCTGAACTGTCCGCCCGGCATCGCCTGCGAGCTACAGCTCGTAATGCTCTCTGCGCAGCAGTCTGCTGAGCCTTACAACTGCAACTTACATGTCAGGCACGCCGTGTTTGCCGGCACCTTAACTAGGTGGCGCCACCATACTGGCGGAGGCTCGGCAGCTCGGGAGCGCGTTGATTGCGCGCCTCGTCTGAATCGCATATTGTCGTCTGCGCTGCGGATGCTGCGTTTGCATGCACCTTACCTAGATGGCGTCACCATACTGGCGGAGGCTCGAGTCGTCTTCCGCTGCGCGCTTGCCTTATATGGTATTTTCCGCGGCCCGATAGCAAGCGCTTGCGTGGCTCAGTGGTAGAGTATCTGAGTCCCATGCAGCGGGCGCGGGTTCAATCCCGGCGGGAATCAGGTACTTTTTTCGCGTTTCCGGAGATAGCGGTTACGCGGCGGACCATGTCGGCGGCGGCATCATCGCGACCCGAAACGGCTATTGGAATGGGCCCATAACAGCTTACGCTGTAAAATGGGAACCAAGGTCCTTGATTTCTTGTTAATCACAACCCTATGAAGCACGTGTCGGCATCCTATGCTTGCCAAATAAAAAATTTGTTGTAGTTACAGAGCGCTTAATACAGAAGAAACGAAGTGCATATGTTCAACAGTGTAAACGCCACAACTACGCACAGGTCACAGGAAGTGCGACGTGTATTTACTGTCGAGAATTTAAAACTTGTCCTTCACTATCTCGAAACGAACGGGAGAAATCTGAGCATTTTGCGGACGGGTCTGGATTACCTCCCCCAGTTACCTGTTGACGGGCCAAGGCTAGCTAGCCAAGGCACTCAGTCAGGTTCATCAATAGGTATTCTCAATTCCTCAATTTAATAACAGTATTCTTAAACTGTTAATTCCTATACGTACTTCTGACTGTTGCTGCATTTTAATTTGATTGTTTTCTTTCATATTCTTGTACTTTTTTATTTTGCTTGCATCATATCATTGCTTACGCTCATCGCATGTAATGATAAAGCGTTGTTCTATATACGCGTACTTCGCATGATCCCCCTATTTTCTAATGTAAATTAGAACCATTTGAGTAACTGCTGCTAAGGAGCGTCGTCGATGGAGCGTAGTCAAGTTTACTCTACAGTGGCGTTTTTTACTTTCACCGCTCATGTTCGCGCAAACAAAGCGCTTTGTATTTCAAATTCTTGTCTATCCTTGTCCAGTCGCACTCTAACGGTCATCATGAAATAAACTTGTGTGGCACTCTTCTGGTCTCACTAAATCATTGCCGTGACATGTTCATTGATAATAACATACTGTCAATGATACATTCATTCACTGATATGCAGAGCAACCTACTTGAGGTAGACGTCCTTCATCGAGGCAACTGTCACTCCCATGCCTGCAATGCCGAGCCGTTGGAGGGAGCTTTCGAGCTTCTTGAACATCGCTGGGAACTCCTTGCTGTCCAAAGTGCCCAGCGCGATGGACACCTCTTCTTGCTTCTCATCATCGATGACCGCCGCAGGTGTAGTCTTGCGGACGATATGCATGACTTCATCGAGTTTGAAAGCATGTGGCACCTTGGAGAACGTCACCTTGTATCCGACGCCTGCGTACAAACAAAACGCTGTTAGGGACGAATCGTGCCCACATGGTTCGTGTGCAGCAACATCGTTTAACCTGCCAAATTGGCTCAGGATAGCGGCGGGGTTACGCTGCCGAGCACGTAGTCATGTGTTCAGTTTACTCGTGCAATGACCGCATCCCTACTGGCGGGAATTAAAAAAAAAAACATCATACATTCCTTCGGGAGTGTATACTAATCAGATAGCTGATAGATATAAAGGCAGCGACTGCATATAAGGGACTTTTCGTAGCCTTGCCAAGTACTAGGGCTTCTGGCTCACGGTCTTGGCTGACTACTTTCTGCGGCAACGAAGCGAGAGCTACAGGGGCGGAGCTTGTGCACGCGTATTAGTGCACCAAGTAGTCCGGCAGTGTTTCACAGCTGTTTTTCGTTTATAGAAGCAGCTGCGGAATGAGAGTATACCTTCCATTTATGACGGTTTCGCATTTTCCCAAGTGCGCTAAAAGTAAAGCAGAAAACAATGGCTCATATTTAACAATAATTGGTGTATATTGTCTTATTTTGTGGTTGTAAAAGATGTCTATCGCCTCCCTAGCTGAAACTAGCAGTCCACGAGAATGTGGAACTATTTTTCCCTCAGGAGCGCTCTCACTTGGGTGCGTTTTCCTTTCGTAGCGTTCCATTTAATGCCACAGAAAGTTGTCCGCAAGCTGGAGTGAAGGCTCTGACGCATTCTGCTTTGCAGCACCAACGCGTCGGTTTTCACGACCACCTGTGCTAGCTGACTTCCAACTTGAAGCCGGTATAACACTGACGCGTGAAACGAACTTTGCGAATTACTGGCTTAAAAAGTCGCGCAAACAATGTGTTGTCTATTTAGTTGAGGTAGATATGAAAAGTAACATGTACTCTGTAGTCATTGTTCATAACATGTCTTTATCTGTTTGGCATGAAACGTAACGATGAGTAATTATAAAATAAAAGTTACTCTGTGTATACGTCGCTGGAATACACAACATTTTATTGGGATAGCAATTACATGGACACTCAAATCGCATTTCTGCCATCGGCGTCACCGTCGCCGTGACGTTCCGTATAAATTCCGAGGGCGACAAAATCGTCGCCGCGCGCCGTACGCAGGGTGTGCGAGTGAAAGCGTACGAGGGTGACACGGCAATCGCCGCTCAATGTAGCACATGCGAGGGAGGAAGGCAGGCCGGAAGTGCGCGGTCTCCTCGCGGGCGCGAGGCACGGGGTTGAGGCGTGGGAGAGGGGGGTGCGTTCTCCGTCGGCTGCTGCTCACAGCGCGGCGGCGTGGCCGCCGTATCTTGAAAGCAATCTGCGATGTGGGCGAAGTGCGCGCCCGCGCGGGCCTCATTTTCAAAGCGGTCTGCGATGGGGACAAAGTGCATGCGCCGAGTGCCGGTAGCTTCGTTCGCGCTGTGCTTACGACGTTGAGTTCGTGTTAAAACGAGAGACAGGGCAAAGGCCAATTTGCTCGCTGTCGCTGGCGCGCTTTATCACTCCAGCGTTTTGACGAGTTTCCGCCGTCATCGTGCGAGATGTGTCCACGTTAGCTTGTGCGCGCGTGACACCGTGCTTGCTTGTTTAGTTAGTAAGCGAATATTTACAACTTTAAATGGCCGATAAAAATACTATCCTTACATTGTATAGCTGTCTACTAATTTGCTATCGCAATCGATTCTTCGCGCTTCGGCCGAAACTACGACTTTTTTATTTATTTTTGTTTAGTTTCGTTTTCTTTTACTCTGGGTCCGAGTCTTAGCGCTGCTGCGCATGACCTGTATTGATGCTCATGTAGAGTGAAGCCCGGTTTGCGTCATTTCGGTTACGAAGGTAATTATATATATATAGGACCTCCGCATGCGATGACGATGTATCCATCCCTATTAAATGTTGGAAATTAGTAGAATAGTTTTTTTGCGAGTCCTTAGCATTGCCTACTGGAAAGAGAAGCAATAGTGAGTGTCATGAGTAAGATGCCGGCGGTACACGAAAACAAAGTAGACGAAGATCACGGAGCGTTCGAAACCGCGCGAGCGCTCGAGGCACGCGAACCGACGTGTAATCTGGGAGGGCGAAGCAACGAAGCGGCATTATCGACGTGACTTTTGGACTGGAAGGTCGCTTCGTCAGCTATGCTCTGAGGACGGGAGTGCGGAAAGCCCGGCCACGAAGCTCATGACGCTGGCCTGGCCGAGGCGTGGCTGTAGACCTCGGAGACGTTCGGGCGAAGTTCCTCGGATCGGCTGCTGCTGCTCACGGTGGTTCCGGTCTCCTTCGCAAGAACTCCACTTCCTCGGCCGAGCCCGATCAACCGATAATCACCGTGACACCGGGTCGCCATGCAGATTGACGAAGGGCGAAGAACGCTTCGTGAAGCCTAACCGAGGAGCTGACACGTCAGCGGTGACTACCGGGGCACCGGCCAGGTACTCGGTCAGGTCAACAGAACCACGAGTCATCGGCACTTAAGGCACCCGCAACACTTCAGACGAATACGACGTGGACTGAACGAGAAGAGCTGCAAACCGACGGTCCGTAAGAACCCGCATTTCTACGTTGCGATGCAGTTAGGCCAAATTTGGAGTAGCCAGACTTTGCTGCGCGTCAGGGCTAGGACTGACTTAGAGACTTTAAGCCGGAGCTAGACTCCGAAACCAAAGTAGAGTATTTTCTGGTAGTTTTGTATTATTGTGATAGCAATTATATGGACACTTCCAACAGATTTCTGCCGTCGGCGTCGCCGTCGCCGTCGTCGTCGCCGTCGCCGTGAGGTTCCGTATAGATAAAATCTTCGCCGTGCGCCGTATGCCCGAGCGGAAGCGTGCGGGGACGCACGCTGTCACGGAGAGCGAACGCACTCAATCTTCCACGCGCAAGCAAGGAAGCGGGAAGCGAGCGCCGGAGGGAAAGGGGGGGGGGGGCATTTCTACTCTGCCAACAAGCGCGCTCGTCACTCGGTCGCACCATCTCTTATCTCCACACGGCTCTGACCTTTATGCGCTGTGCATTCGCCGCTCAGTTTCCGTTGAAGCGATAGACCGCACGTACCTTCGCCCGCTGCAGCGTATATGCGCTTGCTGCCAGCGTTTTGACAGTCGTTGTCTGCAGTCATTCAGTGTGATCTATTCATGTTTGTTTGTGCGCACTCACACCACAGCTAGTAATAGTCAGGCCACATTTTCCAACGCACGCTAAACATGCAATGCTGCCCGGATCGGCAGTGCAGCGCTACGGGTGTGTCCCTTCGCACGCGCTGCCCACGGGCAGCGCTTCTCATCAACACCACCGTTTCACACGCGCCTTCTCGTGGTCATCGAGTCTCTCTTCATGTCGGTTTACTTACGCCGCAGCACACCTGCTTACTTAATCAGCTCATGTTTACTACAATTCATATTATTGCTACCAAAGCCACTCACCTTACTTCGTATGACATTGCTGTGTTGCTATCGCATTCATTGCTTCGCCCTTAGGGCGAAACTGTGACATTTTTATTTAGTCGCAGTTTTGTATTTAGTATGGAGTCAGCATTTTGGCTGAGGTATGGTTTTAGTGTTGTGTGCTTTACGCTTTTCCCGATCCTGTTCATATTAAATCCTTGTTTGCTGTGCTGCGAGTCGTATCTCTCCTCCATTGAGGGTAACGCCTGCGTGGAACCCTCCTGCTCTCGAGTAGAGGTGACGGTGAGACACGTGTCATTCACGTGTATTTCAGACGCCGTTGATAAAAGAGTCTGCCGAAGGGGTCGCTGAAGTCTGAAGGTTTTTTACAGGGTCAGAAAAGCACGCAAAGCAATTTTGAAGCAAGATGAACATACGGGAACACCTTTCTTCTTCAATCATATGCTATCCATAGCAATAGAAATAATTGTTACTTGGCTACCTCTTTCTCTTTCAAAAATATGATAAACTTCGTCCTGTCTATATATTTAAACATATCGTGTCTATGTGGACATTTAAAAAGAAATGTTGAAATAAAAAAATGTGCATGAGGTAGCCGCCGCTGGTGTTTCTAATGCGCTTGTTCCCCTATTGTCAGGATTGGTGGAAATAAATTGAAAGTATAAATTAAATGTGGTGCACATACACGCGAAGAATGATGTAGCAAGGTTTTAGCCGCAATAAAATATTAAGAAAAAAAGTAGAGACAACTCAAAAGAAACCTGAAACGATGTGGGTAACTGAACTCTGGTAATGACACTTTAGGGGTTGGGGTGGAAGCTAGGCTTTGGCATCGCCTAGGCGGGGGGCGGGGGAGGGGGGCAGGGGGCTCTGGGCCGCCCCACAAAAACCCCTGGAGGGGGCTCAGGCCCCGGAGCCCCCACCGTGTGGTCGGCGCCTATGTCCGCGTTGGAGACAATCTTTTAGTTTCTATGGCTGTAGCAGTGAAATGTTTTATCCAGCGACGCCACTTGTGTGGGAGCCTAAGAGCAGCACGTCTGTGACGAATACTCATATTAACCGCTAACAAACAGAGGCTTAGTACTTCCGTAGGGTGTGCGAAGTCGCTAACGCTGCTTCGCCACCTTTAATGTGTCAGTTGCTAAGAAAGACATGCATCTGCGTAAGGATTTTCAGTATGTGTTTTAAGGAAAAAAATAGCTATTGGAGTCAGAGATGTTTTGATGCTGCGGCCGGTCGCAGGACTCGGTTGCTGCGGAAGTTACGTGTAGAGTGAAGCTTCCTCTGCAACGTTCGACGGGTTTAGATGGTGTGGTGGTGCTTGGAATGTGGAGACGAAAGTGCGGGCGGTGATATGAGGAAAGGGGGGGGGGGGGGGGGGGTTGACTCCAGGAGAAGAAATGCTGCAGGAAAGACTGCCATGTGGGTGATTTGGTTGACGCAAGCGGGGACGTCACCAGGCTAAAGAGTGCAGACAGCAAGGGCACCGGCGGAGCCATGATGCACTGGCGCTCAGTCGGCCGCAGACGTTTATTGGATGTTTGGCTTTATTTGCTCTCCACCTCTGGTAGAATATCTTACTGTACTTCTCTATAAATGTCAGTTAAGAGTGCGCATGTGTCAGCCTTGGTGCTTCTCATGTTTTGTCTAGGCAGTGAACGCTGCAAAGAAAGCAATGCCCACTATGCAGACATGCGGTATCAATTACGTTGAGCAGCTGGCCAATCATGGCATCGGAAGTTCCGAATGCGGCAGGTTGTATGGGGCACTCACACCATTCGGAAGAGCGTGTGCTGATCTCGAGCTCGTATACGAAGCGGCCACCACATTTTTGAACGACGCTACACTGTGCGGGCGGAAGAGAAGGGCGAGTTAGGCGCAGGTCGTGTAATGATAAAGTTCCATGACCCGTTAAAGCATCCAACTCTGCCCCAAGAGAAGGAAAACGCATGAGCCCATTGGGTGCGGCAGAGTGATTCATTAGAATAAAAACGGGCAGACATAGGATGAAGTGATGACTCGGGACATTTATAAGCGCCAACATATCTGTGTGAAGCCTTCGGCCATAAGTGGGCATAAAATTCGCGGCTTCAAATGGTGAAGACAACTTATGAGTCAGGGTGGCGAAGAAATAGAAGACGATCTGAGAGCGAAACACATTGATCCAATCGCAGGCTGTTTTGCAGAACGTCGAAGGGATGGCAGTCATTACTGATAATATTAGTATTGTTATTATTATAACACTTTTTAGCAGAAGTCGTGTTGCATGCGTATATTCTATATACCTGGGCCGCCAATAGGCAGCAGGCAGCATTGATTAAAGCAATACAAACAGCGAACCGGAGGCTGGAGAAGCTTACCACATGCTTTTTTCAGAAAGGCTGTCGATCCGCTGCAGACGGTCCCACCGGCCGCCATGATGATTATCTGGTCGGCGATGGCATCAGCTTCCTCCATGTCATGAGAGGAGAGTAGCAGAGTTCTTTCCTTCGCCACGGTTGTCAAGGTATCCCACACAGCCCGCCTCGTCTCCGGATCCATGCCCGCCGTTGGCTCGTCCAAAATGAGCAGCTGGAATTCGAGTGATCCAAGTGAGTTCAAGCATCAAAGCTGTAATTCAAGTGACACGTGCACGAGCTGGCTGGATTGCCATAATCAGTAGCTTTGGGCTAAATTTGGCTACGTGTACTACTCTAAAGAGACGCTAAAAGACAATTTTTAATTAAACACCTATTATCGGGCTTACGCATTACATAACGTGCCAAGCACCACGTTTTTTCCCTCTTTATGCCAACAAGCGCTTCGGCTACCAGCGTTTGCACTCTAATTCACACCGCTCTGTGTTACTGTCTCTTAAAGCTACGCCCTAACATTTTACATCGTGCTGTTGATTCTATGAGAAAGGCAAAAAAACTTCATATGATTGCTTTCACACTTTTATTAAAAAGGTAAACAACTCAGAGTCTATTTTTTAGGAAACGTGGCAATTGTTAACGGCAATAGGCAGGCAAATTTGTCACTGTCTGTAAATATTGGACTCAATGATGCACTTACAGAGACTCGGTTATATAACACGATCCCAGACAATGTCGTTTTAGTATGTGACTCCGTTTTTAACTTATTTCGTTGTGACCGCGGGGACCGTAGGGGTGGCGGTGTGCATCTTGCCATCAAGAAAGAGATAACTGCTGTGCTTATCGATGTCACGTCATGCAGAGAGTCAGTGTGGGTTCGTTTGAAATGCGGCCCTACAGACGCCCTTATTGGGGTTATTTACCGTCCTCCTAACATGGACACATCTTTCTCAAGTAAACTCTGTCGTGTGTTAAGCGAACTTAAGAGTTCGATTTCCCAGTTCTAGCTTACTAATGCTAGGTGATTTTAACTTTCCTGTAACTAATTGGTCCTCATTAACAGCTCCAGGTAGTGATCCCGAAGCTCAGGCTTTCCTTCAGTGCTGCCTTGATTTCTCATTGCAGCAGCTTACCTCTGAACACGCACGTCGTTCCGCCACGTCAGGCAATGTTCTCAATTTTATCCTAACCAACAATCCTTACATTTGCTCTAATATTGCGCGCTTAGAAGGCCTTTCAGATCATTACATATTCACCGGAAATGTGAACTTTGTGCCTCACAGAGAATCAACGCGTGCTAAACAAATCAGGTGCCACAACCGAGCAAACTTTGGTGAAATAAACGCTGAGTTGGCAGTCGTTGCTGAACACTTTCCTTGCGATTTTCGAAAACGTTCAGTGGAGGCCAACTGGAACCTGTTCGGTAAAAAACTTGCTGCTCTTGTCGACAAGTACATACCTATCATTAGCATACCATGCACCAGCACTGCGCCTTGGTTTAATAGCCATCTACGTCGCCTTAACAATAAGAAGAAACGCCTCTACAGACAGGCCGTCTTAAACAGGCAATCCGATTCCTGGCAACGCTAGAAAGCCTTCGATAAGGAATATCAGTTGGCGCTGATATCTACTCGTCGCCATTTCTTCTCACACGATCTACCATCAATGTTAACAAAGAACCCTCGAACGTTCTGGCAGACAATCAATCTTTCTAATAAACCCCATATAACTCTCACCGATGCTGTAGGAGGCAGTATTCCTACGGCTGAATGCGCTGAAATATTCAATAAAGCATTCACATCAGTTTTTACCAGATTAGAGGCTCTTTTAGCTCCTATGACAATGAATATTTCCAACAACCCCATGTCCGAAATAATTATTAGTGAGACCGGTATCTTATCTTTACTAACGAAACTTAAAACTTCATTAGCCTCTGATAACCGAGGTTTCAAAATACTCATGAATTCATGATAAGGTATTCATCGCATTCTGTCCGCTATTTTTTCAGCCTCTTTCATCTGGTTTCGTTCCAAGCGACTGGCGGTTAGCTAAGGTCGTGCCGATTTTCAAATCTGGGGATCGTTCATTGCCTCTCAATTATCGTCCCATTTCATTAACTAGCACAGTTTGCAAACTACTTGAACGTGTGATTCACTCGCAGGTTATTAACTATTAGGAAGAACATAACATCATCTTTAAGTACCAACATGGTTTCTGTAAAGGCTACTGGTGCGAAACGCAACTTGCTGGATTCATCCAAGGCCTACATTCATCTGTCGATGCTGGTATTCAAGTCTACTCGATATTTCTCGATTTTTCAAAAGCTTTTGATAGGGTACCTCACAATCGGTTATTAACAAAATTAGCACTGCTTAATATTCACCCTCTTGTTTTAGCATGGGTAAAAGATTTTCTTTCTTACAGGTTTCACTTTACCACTGCCAATACCCATAATTCTTCTTTCAGCCAAGTACATTCTGGCGTCCCACAAGGAAGTGTACTTGGTCCCTTACTTTTCCTGATATTTATTAACGATTTACCTAACTCTGTTTTGTGCCAAATCAGACTTTTCGCTGACGATTGTGTAATTTACTGGAACACTTATTCTAATGATGATTGCCTTGCCCTACAATATGACATTGAGTCAGTAACAGCATGGTGCTCTACCTGGCTCGATCATGCAACTTAACCCTTCTAAAACAAAATCAATGTCTTTCACTAACCGCAAGTCTTGAATTCCAACCGCATATACCTTAAATAATAACCCTCTTGAGTTGGTAACCACTTATAAGTACCTCGGTGTTCACATTTATTCCGACTTAATATGGAACCATCATATTAACCTTACTGTTGCATCCGTTATTGGGTCATTAGGTCTTTTAAAACATAACCTAAAGCATGCCCCTTATCAGCTGCGATAACGTGCTTATACCACTCTAATCCGACCTAAAATCGAATATGCTTCGGCAATTTGGGACCCCCATCAAGCATATTTAATAAATAGCATTGAATGACTGCAGAACCGCGCAGTTCGTTTCATCTATTCTGATTATTCACGTCATACCAGCATCACAGCATTGAAGAAACATGCTGGCTTTCAAGAACTATCTCTCCGCCGTAAAATTGCACGTTTATAACTTTTTCATATATTGTATCATCACTCAAATCTTGATAACGTCTTTTTTTGTTTGCCATCTGCTATTTTTGATTGACGCGACCATCGTTTCAAAGTCACGCGCTTGTCATGTCGTCCATTTAACTACGCACATTCATTCATTCCACGCACTATAACTGACTGGAACGCTTTGCCTCCACGTGTTACTATAACCACGGATCACGATAAAATTTTAAATCTACTGTCTGCTAGTACTACAGCGTAATCATTGTGTAAACTGTTACCTAGATGAGCATTGGGTTTTTGTTTTATTCCTTATACTTCCATGATGAGTCTCGTTGTTTTTTTTAATACATTTGTTTGTAGGCTGTATAGCTGTTATTAATTTTTATAGTGTTGCATGGTGTTATGACTGTATAACGAAATTTCAACTTGTTAGTATAGTGTCACATGTGTTCCTTTTGTCGTTGTATTTGTGCCCCCCCCCCATGTAATACCCTCGGTTGCGAGATCCTTTAGGGGTATTTTGAATAAATAAATAAATAAATAAATAAATAAATAAATAAATAAATAAATAAATAAATAAATAAAATGAAAAAGGTTCAACCATCTCCCTTGGGCCATTTTAAGCGTTATACAAAACGCCTAAAACGTTATTCCTCTTTCGTGCGAGGCCCATAAGCGGCACGTAATTCATATATTGAGCAAATGTTGATTTTATAGGTGACGGGCACAGAAGGTTTGTAGTGTCCAGAGCAATTACATGCTGCAGAAAAAATTATTGAACTGTTTTATTCTGCAAATTTTATAAAATATACACGGCATGTAGTTTATATTTGCCGGTCTCGTTGCTGAACTGCGCAATGCAAGGCGTTTATCATTCGTTGAAGTAGGAAGCTTGTCGCGCGTGGCGAACGATAAATGTTCAATCTATGTAGCTTAATAGAGGCTCTGCAAAAAGTTACTTATTGAAGCATTCAAGAGTGTCATACTGTGGCTATTCAGTTTATTTCCCAAAATCCTAAGACGCCACAGTAGGCGCAAACTTCAAATTTGGTAAAAATAGTGAAATGCTGAGTGCGATGTGAAACTTTCGTGTTCTTGGTTAACATCATCATCATCATTAGCCTATTTATGTCCACTGCAGGACGAAGGCGCCTCCCTGGGATCTGCAATTATCCCTGTCTTGCGCTAGCTGATTCCAACTTGCACCTGCAAGTTTCGTAACTTCATCACTCCACCTAGTTTTTTGCCATCCTCGACTGCGCTTCCCTTCTCTTGATATCCATTTTTCTATGTTAACTTGGTTGACATAGAAGCGTTCCAAATAGTTACTGAACCATCAGTTTTTCTTTTTTTCATAAGTAATGCCATGCTTACAGTTAGTTTTTCCGGTGTCCTCAGTTAACTAGACAAGACACCCTTCTTATATACATTATATATAAGGGACAGGTTATGACTGGAAAATATATGAAGTGATTCAGTAATTTTTAATAAATTATGCATGGAAGTGTGGAGCTTTAGGACTGTTTTAGGAGCAGTGCAAGGCTTTGGCCATGGTCATGACATAGGTACGTATGCACCAAGGTCAAACTAAGTCAAATTGAGCAGAGCTCTACGGCAAATGTGTTTCAGAAGTTAAATGCGTGTGGACCAAATACAGCTCTTCCAAACAGTTTTTTTTTCAACAGAGCAATTGTCACGTTTATAGATTGATAAGAAGCATTAGAAACAATTCGTGAACCCTCATTTTTTCGCCATTTCTAGATTTATACAACGTTTCCCGGTGTCCTCGAATAATGAAGTAAGACATCTCATTAACCTTTGCGGAAAGACAAGACTGCGAAATGGGTGATTCGTAGGCGAAGTACAAACAGTTTAAATGTGTTCCTTGCAAAAAATTTGCTATGCAAGATCTCCGGAGCTTTATCATGAGTGTTTTTTTACGAGCAGTGCGAAATTAAGCCCAATGCCCTCACCTAACTAAAAACGCAACCAAGATCAAATATCAGAAACATGTGAGAAGACAAATTAATGCATGGCGCAAAAAGCCTCTGCTTAAATACAACATTTGCAAGAAAAAAAGTTCTTCGGCATATGCTCGAATGCGTTATGTGCACATTTTACGCTATGTTTACAATCTCCCGAGGGAATTCTATGTTACATAAAGTTTACATTTGAGGAAAATAAGGGGCCCTTTAGAGGTCATTCGCAGGCGAAATTAAAAATGTTTCGCTTACTCACGCCGTTTGCAATAAACTGCTTGACCAGGGCATATATGATTGACTTTTAGTAGCGGTACAAAATATTGCAAGTAACACCGACATCGAAATTCGCGACAATAAGCGAAACCCAAAGGCAAATCTGTGCGTGAAGATTAATACGTGAGGATAAGTTAGATAATTTGTAAAACGAGATTTCTAAATCATGTTTTTGCCAGTGTAACGCTGCTGTTGGGAGATACGTTTCACAACGTCCCAAAAAAACACTGCGTTACACAATTTTCGATTTACCAGAGATATCTACCATCTGATGTGCGATGCGACGCGAAAAATTGTCATTAGTGACCTAATTAGGGGCGTAACAAGTAATTCTTGAACCATTGTTTTTTTATATTCCATGCGTTATACGACGATCATCTGGTGTAGTCGCTTAACTGTAAACGATGCCCTTGTTCCTGTTTTGTGAATTGGCCAAGTAAAGGGAGATGTGTAGGCAAAGTTGAAAGTGGGTGTGCTTAGTGCTGCTTTTGCAATAAGTTCCCTATGCTCGAGCTTCGAAAGGGTATATGTTTCACGAGCAGCGCAAAGTTTAGCCTGCTGCCCTCAGATAGTTTAAAACGCCACCGAGATTACATTTATCTAAGATGTCTAAACAAATTGACTGAGGTTTAACCCTTGTAAACCTAGCTATCACGAGCAAAATGTTTATTTGACTTAGTTTTGCATAGACTATGCATACAGGTTTTCATTATTGCACCCTTCCGCGCTTGGTAAGCTTCTCTATAGTGTGCTAATCTGGCCTCCCTGTGCTTCGGTGTTTCAGCAGCCAACTTTGACTTTGCTTGAGATTTCGCAGCCTGCCGTGTAGCTATATCTGCTGGATGATTGGATTCAGCCTGTCGCTTGTGCTGAAGCGCACGCACAGATGGCCCAGCCGAAGCGCCCTCCATGTCGAAACTGAGCGACCAAGCGCCGGCGCAGCAGACGTTATACCCTCGCCTAGTCACGTGGTACTGCACGTCACACCTGCCACACGTGCGCTCGGGCGGCTCAAGGTCATTGCGACGCGATGAATCACCTTACGAGACATGGCGTAGTAGAGCTTTCGCTCTAAAACAAGCAAGGAAGTGTGCAAAGAAAAAGGCCTGTCCATGAAATAAAAGTTTAGCAAAAATATTCCTTCAACGTGTGCTTGAAAGTGCTATTTGAACATTTTACGCTAGGTGTAGCAGTGTTCCGAAGGAAGTCGATGTTACACTGAGTTTACAACTGGAAAACAGAAGGGGCACTCTTTTGGTCATCTGTAAGCAACCGAAAATTGTTTTGCTTGTGCACCTCTTCCCGTATGCAGGTTTAGTGAAACGGCTTATGTACGTTTTGTCAAATAAATTGTGTAATCACAGCATATATGATTGACGAGGGTGGCGATGTGGGTTTGTTGGTTAGTCATCATGGAATGGTTATCTAGTACAGCGCAGCAGAAGAAGGACACAATAAGAAACCGCAGAAGGACACAGTGCTAACAATTAACAACGAAATTTTAATCCCCGGAACGGTCGTACTTATGCGCACACAAAACTACGCGCACAACGATATCTACTTTCTATAATACATGAACGGCATCAACGCATTCTTAAACTGATACGTCATAAATACCCCGAGAAAACGTAAATTATTTATTGAAAAAGAAGTCAGGTATCAAGTCATGCGCAAATAATCCCTTTCTTTCCCGGACAATAATAGTGAAGGTTTGCTGATGCATTACTCAGCGGTAGATTGGATGTGTTCAGTTTGTATTATTATTCTTACAGACTCACGTTTACTCCTGTCTATGATAGTGGTGCCTCCTAGAAGAGGGCGAGAAGAACAAGCTCTGCAACGAAACGTAAGAACCGTCACCTGATGCACTTCTCCCTTTGTTTCTGTGCTCTCTCAAGCTTTCATTGATGAATCATCCGGTTTGATGAACGTAGCATTTACCGCAGGAGAGCGGATTACGGTAGATTATACCTACAGCGCATGTGACGATTTGATCTTTGTGTATCTTATCACAGACCGACTTTCTTGTCCTGATGAGGTTAGCAGTTTTACGCAGAGTGCCTAGCTTGTAAGGAGTCGATAATGCGCTTCGGTTTCGTGGCGTTCACTTTATTTCAACTGATAGTATGACTTGCTCCGCTTACAGCCCACGAGCTAACAAACCGCTCCTCCAATTTCACGCAGGTCATTCAAAAGGGGTGAAGAGGAGCATAAATAACTTATGTTTCACAAATGCGCCTAAAAATTCACCTCCACCTCTTGTCCACACCTAATGAAAGCCGGTTTACAACAGCAGAGTGCGCACCTTAAAGTAGTTGGGTATCTAACCCTGTGATGGTGTCGGCGGCGGAATCGCTGCTCAAAAAGGAACGATCGAGAAAATCGACTCGTGAAAAGCTACTCGGTGTAAAATTCTGTATAATACTAGTAAGCCGATGAGGACAAGAAAGTCGGTCTGTGATAAGAGGAACAAAAATCAATTCATCGCATGGGCTACAGGTGTAATCTATCGTATTCTGCTCTCCTGCGGTAAATGCTACATTGATCAAACCGGGTGATTCATCAATTAAATCTGGAGAGAGCACAGAAACAAATGAGAAGCGCATCAGGTGACGGTTCTTTTGC
This sequence comes from Dermacentor silvarum, assembly GCF_013339745.2. NCBI lineage: Eukaryota > Metazoa > Arthropoda > Arachnida > Ixodida > Ixodidae > Dermacentor > Dermacentor silvarum. Next base: position 31,414,396 of record NC_051164.1, read on the forward strand.
ATTTACTTGCAGAGCTTGTTCATGTCACCCTCTTTTAGAAGACACCGCTATCATAGACAGGAATAAACGTGAGTCTGTAACATTAACAATACAAACTGAAAACATCTAATCTACCGCTGAGCAATGCATCAGCAACCCTTTACTATTATTGTCCGTGAAAAAAAAAAGAATTATTTGCGCATTACTAGATAGCTGACTTCTTTTTCAATATAAAATTTTAGTTTTCTTTCGGTTTTTTGTGCTGTATAGGCTTAAGAATGCTTTGAAGCCGTTGATGTCCCATAGACCTTGATATCGCTGTGTACATGGTCTTCTGGCGTATAGATACGACCGTTACCGCTCGCATAGCTCGCACTATGTCAGTCTGTCGTTTCTCCTTGTGTCCTTGTTCTGATGCTCTATGACAGATAGCACTTCATATACGAGTGACGTTTACGAGCCCCACAAAATTTAGCGCATCGCCATAACGTAACTAGATATGCTCACGAACATCACACTTAGCAAAAATGAGTGGACTGCTTTGGCGAATCTGTGAGAATCAGTGGAATCACTGTGGTATAGGAAGTTCCTTGGTGCTCTCGGTGAACTGAACGAGACACCATGTTTCTGTTTGGCGAAAGTAGATAGTAGGTAATACGTGATGTGTAGGCAAAGTTAAAAGTGGGTAGGTTTATTGCGACGTTTTTAGTGAGTTGCGTAAGCAAGTGCTTATAAGCTTTTGGGTGTTTTACGAGCGTGAACGACTCAACGCTTTTTCCTGGAAGAAAAACAAATGCCACTGAAATTAAATTTAGCTATAATGGGCGGGAGGTTATGGCAAATTTGTGTGACAAGTTGAAAGCGTGTGAAATAAGCACTCCATTTGCGAAACAAGTAATGTATGTCTTTCGAAATTTCAGACTGCCGCTATCATTTATTTTTCCGGATAACTCGAGGCGATGTATCTTTCACCATGTTTATGTTTGCGAGGAAGCGGGCGAGTCGTGTTCAGTGCAATGTGTGACAAAATGGTAACGCTCCAGACTTAATTATAAGAGTTATATATCGAACGATGTGCTCTCTCTATTTGCGTTATATGGAAATCATAGTAGGTTTCCTTGGTGGCCCGGATGAACTACAAAGGGCATCGTGTTTATATTTGTTTAAATCTATAAGCAAGGTATATTTAACGCGTAAATGAACACCAATATGTGTCGACCAATTACAGTCTTAGTAGTAAGCTACGTGTGTGAGCTGCCCGGAGCTTTATAACTGCGTTTTAGGAACAACGCAGAGCTTTACCTTTGAGCCTGGGTGAACTGTGAAAGCCAACAAGATCCCACTGAGTGACAATAGGGGTACATTGCAGCTTAAGTTCTCGCGAAGCAAAATGTTTGTGGATGAATTACAGCATTTTCAAAATTTCTTTACGAAGCTCCCGAAAACGTTATATGCTGGCTACATTTCAGTCGAAGCTGTCATATAGGAGAAACCTGTAAAGTTTGTGGTTTAATTACAGACAAATCAAATTTTTATTTTGATTGCTCGAAAGAATATGTATAGTTTCGCCGGAATGTGGGTTGTGATTCTGCAAGGTCACACAAGTCTGCTCGTTGGTCGAAGTAGATGCTCTCCTGAAGCTTCTTAACTCCCAAGTTTCTGCCTCAGATGTTTGTACTGGTAAGATGCAATTAGTGTAGACGTCGTTTAAAAGATAGCAGTAAGCTGCTTGTCATGAATTGGCAGCTAGTGTATACCATATGCCCGTTAAGCCCTTTTATTCTTCTGAAAGGTTCCTTTTCATGATCTGTGTCCCCTGTGAGCATAGCTAAACGTACTTTTCCGGAGAGTCTAGAGGTTGAACGAAAATCATGAATTCTCGTTATGTTGCAAGGCTATTCAACAACTACCATCCAATATAAAATGCCTGGGACATACAGTCTTTTTTCAAATTCACGTGGTGCGGCAGCGCAGCTTCAATTAACTAGTATATTTACAAAAGTATTACCCCCTAAGGGGCCACGGCGGGTAAAAGAATGTGAGTCAATTTGTAACTGCACTTATCAGATAGCCGCCGAAGTTTCAGATTACATGTGGAATTTCTAACTACAAAGATGTCGAGCATAAATCAACTCGGTATTTACGGTTTGACACACCAAACAGAGCCCGATACTTGAAGGCCTTGTGGAACCAACGAAAGCTTTTCTTAGTCGTGAACTAACAATACCTAGAATGCAGGGGAGTTGCCTGACAAAACGACAATATCAATATGAGGCGCGCCGTGGAGTGGTACTCGGGATTGATTTAGAGCACCTCGGATTTCATTAACATGCATCTAATATTAAGCACACGGTCATTTTGGGATATCGGGCAGCCCCAATTAAAATGGAACCGGGAACAGAACACGCGAACTCCTGCTTAACAGGGCAACGCCGTAGCCACTAATCCATCGTGGCGGGCGATGGCGAAGTTACCTCTGGCTCAGAAACAAGGGTCATAGCTATGCTCAGTCTTCTCTTCATGCCGCCACTGAGCGTTTTGGGCAAGCTTGAAGCCTTGTCGTCCAGTCGGACCAAACGCAGGGTGTCCTTGATGGATTGCGCGAGCCGCTCGTACTTCACTCCCTTGAGCTGCGAAACAAATGAAATACAGCATTGTGGGTGGTCTGTATTGTCACCGTCTGAAATATTACAGGCACAGTAAGAAACATTTACAAATCCATTGAATTAAGTAGACCTCCAATTCAGTTGATGCCTACGTAATGCAATTTAGCTTGGTTTGGAAGCGAATGGTTACATTGAGTCATATAAATGTCCTGATAGGTATATATATGACTTGAACTTCGATAATATTGCCGCCAGCATTGCGAGACCAAAGACGACCGCCACATCCTGTGTTTCAAAGAGCCGCCACACCGCAAGCGTCAAGCAAAGCACCGCAAGACAACGCTGGGCCGGCGCCGACAGACCGGTGGCTCGTGTGCGAGAATCGTACGACTGGCACGCGACAGGAAGCGACAAAGAGGAAAACGAGGTTCGAAGAAGTGAAGCTCGAGGGACGCTGTTGTTGAGTGTACAACCTTTTGTTGACGGGCACAAGTTTGCCCAGTATAAATTAGTTTTTATAGAAACGGCTGTCGTAACTGTTGGTTACATATCTGGTGGAGGTGCTGGGTATGATTCCAAGCCCCACACGCGCCAGGGAAGGCAGCCCGGGTACCCGAAGTTTGGAGCCAACGGAATTAACGCCTGTCCACCAACGGACAAGTCGCCGCATACGAGGTGAGGCTCCCGAGTTTGGTCCTCTCGTCGATTCACCAAGGGCAGCGGTGGCAGTCAGCCTAGGAGCCAGTGCGATGGCTACTCAAGTGATCCCTCCTCACGTCGTCGTTCACTCACCCCTGACGCCAGAATCCTTTCATGGAGACACATTCGAGGATGCCGAGGACTGGCTCGAAAAGTTTGAGCGTGTCGCCAGATGTAACGGTTGGGACGAAACAAAGAAACTCCGGTATGTGTACTTCGCGCTGGAGGAATCTGCGCGCACGTGCTTTCAAAACCACGAAGCGTCGTTATCATCGTGGAACGACTTCCGACGAGAGCTGCTTGCAACGTACCCGAGCACGGACCGCAGAGAGAGGGCCGAAGCCGCTCTTCAGACGAGGAACCAGCGGAACAATGAAAGTGTGACCACGTACATTGAAGACATGTCCCACCTCTTCCGCCGAGCCGACCCAAACATGGCTGAGAACAAGAAACTGCGGCACCAAATGCGCGGTGTGAAACAGGAGCTCTTTGCCGGCCTGGTTCGTAATCCGCCACGCACTGTAGCCGAATTTCGATGAGAGGCGACGACAATGGAGAAGACGCTGCAGCAGCGTGCGAGGCAGTACAACAGAGATGTAAGCGTCGCATCATTTGACGTTGGGTCAGGAGCCCTCCCCAACAACATGGACATCCTACGCGAAATGGTGAGGTCCGTCGTAAGGGAAGAGCTGCAGAAACTTCAGCTGACCCAAAGCCCTCCTACGGTGTCCTCACTTGCCGATGTCATACGCGAAGAAGTCCGGCAAGTAATTTGTGAACCAGAGCCTCAGGTACGGCCCCTAGCACAACAGGAGCGTCAGCCGCGGATATAATACGCCCAAGCTTTACGGCAGAACATTGGACGCGCTGACTCTGCCCGAACTACCGCTACGCCCCAGGTGCTTCCTCGCAGTATGCCGCACATGCCGGAAGAAAGACCACGTAAAAGCGATGTATGGCGTACTCCAGACCGGTGTCCCCTCTGCTACCACTGTGGCGAGGCTGGTCACCTGTATTGGGAATGTCAGCATCGCCGAGTGGGACTCTGTGGCTTCTCCGTGAATGCGCCTTGCCCTCGAAACGGTGAGCGCCCTTACGAGATAGAAGCATTTTTATCTACGCGCCGAAACATTCCGTACCCCCTGCAACATGAGCCTCGATCGGCAGCGCCTATGCGTTATCGGTCGCCGAGTCCGCGTCCGTCCTCCATGTCACCGAGGCGTCGCTCACCAAGTCCGCGACGGGAAAACTAGAGACAGCGACCTGTGGAGGCAAGGCCGCTGACGCCCGGAAAACCGAAGGCCCTCCATCGCCAATCCGACAAGACAACGGCAGTGACGAAACGACGAACAAGTGCGGTGATGACGCCGTTACTTCTGAGTTGCGTGTCATCATCGACGACTTCGAAGTGACTGCGTTGATAGACACTGGTGCGGACTATTCAGTTATTAGCAGTGCACTCGCCAGAAAATTGAAGAAGGTTGTGACCCATTGGACCGGATCTCCAATACGTACAGCCGGGGGACACTTAGTCGACCCCGTAGGAATGTGCACAGCAAGAATCGGAATTAGAGGCTTTATATACGTCAACAGCTTTATTGTTCTTCGTGAGTGTTGCTGCGATCTGATACTGGGCATGGACTTTTTGCAAACGAATGGCGCAATTATCGAATTTCAAGAGTCTCGCATGTTGTTTTCTACAGAAAATGCTGTTGCCATTTCTGATACGGAACAGCCACATATTTCCTCTCTGCGTATTATGGATGACCACGTGACAGTGCCGGCGCGGTGCAGTGTGACTGTTGTAAGGAGTGACGTATTTCGTGACTACGAGGGACTTGCAGACGGAAATATCGGGCTGCTACTGGAAAAGCAAATATGCCTAGCAAGAGGCATAGTTCACCTGCGTAACGGATGTGCGTATGTCCTCTTGACTAACTTTGGCAATCAGGCACAACATGTGGCGAAGGGAACAGCCATAGCGTCTCTTCACGACTATGCACAACTTGCGGATGTGTCAATTAACCCTCGATGCCGCATCACCAGCTTCTGCCACTTTAGACAGTGTCCTTGCCTCTATCGGTATTGACCGACAGCTGTCATCAACACAAAGAGATACGATTGCGAGCTTGGTCACAGAGTTTGCTGAATGCTTTTCGACTTCATCGAAAGTCCGTTGTACTCCCGTCGCAAAACACCACATTGCAGTCGACGAACCTGCAAGACCAGTACGCCAACACTCGTACCGAGTGGCTCCAAAAGAAAGAGAAGGGATAAGAAGGCAAGTACAGGAAATGCTCAAGGACGATGTAATACAGCCATCCAATAGCCCGTGGGCCTCTCCGGTAGTCCTGATCAAAAAGAAGGATAACACCCTACGATTTTGTGTTGATTACAGGAAGCTCAACCTCGTCACGAAGCGGGATGTTTATCCACTCCCACGCATCGACGACACCTTGGACAAACTACGAAATGCCTACTTCTTCTCTTCTTTGGATCTCAAAAGCGGATACTGGCAGATCGAAGTGGACGAGCGAGATCGCGAAAAAACGGCATTTGTGACACTGGATGGTCTATACGAGTTTAAGGTGCTTCCATTTGGTCTGTGTTCTGCGCCCGCCACCTTCCAGAGGGTGATGGACACTGTTCTCTCCGGACTGAAATGGCAGTCGTGCCTCGTCTACCTTGATGATGTGGTGGTCTTCCCCACTAGATTCGAGCAGCCTGTGCAGCGACTGAGAGCAGTTCTGGACGCTATTCGCACGGCGGGGTTGACCATAAAACCCGAAAAATGCCACTTCGGCTTTCGCGAGCTCCGCTTTCTCGGACACATTGTCAGTGCTGAAGGAGTCCGCCCCGATCCTGAGAAGATCACTGCAGTAGAAATGTTTCCGAAGCCAAGAGACAAAAAAGCTATTGGACGTTTCCTGGGACTGTGTGCCTACTACAGGCGTTTCGTAGAAAACTTTTCTAAAATCGCCGAACCACTCACGCGACTGACAAAAGAAGAGGTCCCTTTCGTGTGGGAGAAAGAACAAGAAGACGCATTCTCTGAGCTACAGCGGCGATTGCAGAGTCCTCCTATACTTGCCCATTTTTATGAAAATGCCGAAACAGATATCCACACCGACGCGAGTAACGTTGGTCTTGGAGCTATACTTATTCAGTGGCAGAATGGAGAAGAAAAAGTCGTCACGTACGCAAGCCGTACCTTATCGAAAGCCGAGACAAATTACTCAGCTACAGAAAAGGAATGCCTGGCGGTTATATAGGCGATCAATAAGTTCCGGCCATACTTATATGGCAGACCGTTTCGAGCCATCAGCGACCATCATTCATTGTGTGGGCTGGCGAACCTCAAGGACCCTTCTGGAAGGCTCGCTAGATGGAGTTTGCGTCTACAGGAGTATGACATCACGGTCGTTTACAAGTCCGGTCTCAAGCACAATGACGCTGATTGCTTATCACGCCCACCAATCGAATCGACGTCATTTGAATACGAGCAACATTTCCCATTCCTTGGGGCTGTGAATACGGCGGAAATGGCTCATCATCAGCGTACTGATCGGCATTACTCCTGCTCATCGAGTACCTGGATGGTTTACAAGTTAAAGTGCCTCGAGTTTTCGTCCGCGGATTGTCTTCGTATGTCCTCCGGAACAACGTTCTCTACAAACGAAACTTCGAGCAGAGTGGTGAGATGTTTCTACTTCTCGTACCATCGTCGCTGCGAGCCGAGATCTTAGAAGCTTGCCATGATGACCCTGCAGCTGGTCACTTAGGTGTTAGTAGGACTCCGGCGAGAATCCGCCAGAAATATTACTGGCCGAAATTGATGAATTCATTGCAGCACTATGTCAAATTGTGCCGAGATTGTCAAAGACGCAAAACACCGCCACTCAAACCAGCAGGTTTTCTGCAACCGATACAGCCACCAGCAGCGCCATTTGAACAAATTGGAGTGAATTTACTTGGACCATTTCCCGTTTCAACCTCGGGAAAGCGGTGGATTGTGGTAGCAACCGATTATCTGACCCGGTATGCTGAGACATCTTCTCTTACAAAAGGAACCGTCATTGAAGTGGCTCAGTTTTTTGTCACACACATAGTGTTACGACATGGCGCACCCAGGGTAGTCATAACAGACAAAGGAACAGCTTTTATGGCCCGTTTGATGCAGTCTGTTATGAAACTAACACATACTGCTCATAGAAAAACCACAGCGTACCACCCGCAAGCAAACAGCCTGACTGAACGGCTCAATAGAACGCTCGCAGACATAATCTCAATGTACGTGGACGTAGAGCATCGGACCTGGGACAGTATTCTACCATATGCTAGATTTGCGTATAATACTGCAGTACAAGAGACGACACAGTTCACGCCATTAGAACTTGTTTACGGTCGGACAGTAACAACGACACTAGACGCGATGTTACCTGTAAACAGCAGCGAAGACGACCCTAACGTTAGTGAGTACATAGAAAAGGCAGAAGAAGCACGGCAGTTGGCAAGGCACCATATCTTACAACAGCAGTACGTCGACGCAAACCGGTACAACCTAGGGCGAAGAGAGGTGCACTACAACCCCGGAGAAAAAGTGTGGGTATGGACGCCTATACGTACGCCCGGTCTTTTGGAGAAGTTACTGCGCCGTTACTTTGGCCCCTACAGAGTACTTCGTCGGCTAAATCCCTTAAACTACGAGGTAACTCCTGAAGGCCAAGTCTGCTCCACACGACGCAGGACTCGCCCAGAGGTCGTACACGTAGTACGAATGAAGCCTCACCATGAAAGGCATTGAATAACAGAATTTACACAGGCGATCAAGCGTAGCACCGGCCATCCCCTGACCACTGTCCCTTTAAAGCAGTTCGCCTCTCTAGGCCCTTTCGACGCATCGGGACGATGTTTCTTCGGAGGGGGCTAATGCCGCCAGCATTGTGAGACCAAAGACGACCGCCACATCCTAACTGTGTTTCAAAGAGCCGCCAAACGGCAAGCATCAAGCAAAGCACAGCAAGACAACGCTGGGCCGGTGCCGACAGACCGGTGGCACCGGCTCGTGCGCGAGAATCGTACGACTGGCACGCTACAGGAGGCGGCAAAGAGGAAAACGAGGTTCGAAGAAGTGAAGCTCGAGGGACGCTGTTGTTGAGTGTACAACCTTTAGTTAACGGGCACAAGTTCGCCCAGAATAAATTAGTTTTTATAGAAACGGCTGTCGTAAGTGTTGGTTACAATATAATGGTCACTGCATAAAGTATGTGTTCTGTTCCATTCCAGGTTGTGGATGCGTCTGCCCATCGTGAGATCCGGACTTGTGTCCATCATTCCTGTTGTACCTTGTCTGGTGGGGCAGTCGAAATCATTGTACACCGTGAGCTGGGGCTATTTAGTTTGTGTCATGAGAACCTCTCCTCTACCAGCACTTTTCTGGCATCCCCAATCGATGTGCGCTCAATTAAGATCTCCGGCCACTATTATTAGTGTTTTATTTGCCGGTGCGGTAATTTGCGCTATTAGGTGAGCGCAGCGCGTTGCTGACATACTCTGTGGATTATATATATTGGCGATGAGTAACAAATCCGGTTGAATGTCGATTGGCATAACTTCAAGGACTACGTTTTGTACTATGTGGGAGAATGCAAGTTGTGTATGCCTTATGAATCGCTTGATAAAGGTGGGCACAACTGGAGCACTATCATTTGGTGAGTGAAAATCAGTATATCCTGGGAGCGTTATGCTCGTGTAGCGGCTCAAGAGTAGCTCCAGTTTCGCCACCACGCACAACAGGGTCTTCGCGGCAAAGTCTCTACGCCTGGTTTTGACGAGAACGATCTGAACTGTCCGCGCGGTGTCGACGGCGAGCTGCGGCTCGCCGTCGACACTACACCAGCAGACTGCACAGCAGTCTGCTGAGCCCGATCAAGCCTGGTTGTAGCCGCGCACGTAGCTCTACGATTCGCTTCTTCAGCAGCGATTCGTACCTCGCGTGGAGACGCCATAACGTGTACCGAAGAGGTATCCAGAATACATGGCGCCTATGTCACATCCCTTGACCTGTGGTACGGTACGTTGTTGTTGTTGATTATGATCATGAGTGGTTATTGGAATCTTTCAAACCTGCTGGTGACAAATAGTCACCTAGCCTGCTTGAGTGAACCAGGTCCAGTTACATGCAGCATGCAATGGCTACATGCAACTTACATGTCGGGCACGCTGCGTTTGCAGGCATCTTAACTAGATGGCGCCACCATATTGGCGGAGGCTTGGGCAGCTCGGGATCGCGTTGATTCCGCGTCTCGTCTGAATCGCATCTCGTCGTGTGCGCCTGCGCACGCTGCGTTTGCAGGCGCCTTACCTACATGGAGCCACCATACTGGCGGAGGCTCGGGCCGTCTGTGCCTGCGCGCCTGCCTAGGGAGCGTTTATAGGGCATTTTCCCGCTGCCCGATAGCAAACGCTTGCGTGGCTCAGTGGTAGAGTATCGGACTCCCACGCAGCCGGCCCGGGTTTGATCCCGGTGGAAACCGTCTTTTTTTTTTCTTTTTTTTGCATTTCCGGTGATAGCGGTTACGGTCACCAGCGGCGGCGGCGGACGCCATCGCGAACCGAAACGGCTATTGGAATGAGTCCATGACAGCTTACGCTGTAAAAGAAATAGAAATCCGGTTTGCCCTCTAAGATCTCCCCCTTGGCGACAGTGTCGCTCCAAACGACTAAAGGAATGAATCCCAAGGGGAACAAATTGACGACCTCCCCCCCCCCCCCCCCCGCTCATGACTACATCGTGCCGTTGCTTGACCTCTTGAAATTCAAGTGGCCGAGCTGGTACTGGGCTCGTCACAGTCACAAACAATGCTATGGTTGAAGACCTACTTCGTCAAGTTGATACTATCAGTCCGTGCAAAGGCATTGGTGAAGAGGGTGAGTTCAAAACAAGTTAAACACGGATGGCGAAGACTTGTGTGGGCAAGTGTTTCAGTGCATCCTGCTCAGGAATTAGTTGAAGAGCAGGTAAACCTTGCCCACAGTGCAAGTGTTTGAGAAAACTGCTTCTCAATCAAGCTTCATGTAAGAAGAGAACTGCCAAAGTCCAGGTTAAAAGGCTTCCGTACAAGATGAAACTGAAGACAGTGAAACCGCAGAAGTGAAAACTTTGCACCCAGAAGGCAAATTCCCAAATACTCAAACGTGAGAATTCACAGATCGATTCTTCCGTGTTTATATACAGGATCAGACGCATGCCCATCAAGCAGCAACAGGTCTTGGCCTGCCTCAAAGCTTCAAAGCGACGAAGCACAAAGGGAATAAGATGCTGAAGTGATTGGATGCTTGAGTGTGCTATAATGTGCTTGAAAAGCCCACGCCTTTACGAGCACATCAGTAAAATAGGATAATGACTCTACCTTCTCGTACTTGCTTGCGTAGCTATCTGAAGTGCTACAAGATTGGATTTGGTTTGCGTGAGCAAGTGTTTGCTGCTGTTGCAGAAAAACAAAACCAAAGGAGCCTTTTCAGCGACATAGTGGTCTTCTCGTCGATGAGATGAAACTGTCGGAGCATACAAGACTTGCACCTGACGGCAACGTTGAAAGCTTTGTTGATTTTGAGAAGCTTACCCAAAACAATCAGAAGAAACTCAAATGTTATCATGGTGTATTCGCCATGTTTCAACCTTTCTCGGGGAGCTTGAATCGAATCCTTGGTGTGTTTGCTACTCACAGAAATGTCATATCTGATAGCCTCTGCCAGATAATTCTGGAGGCGGTAATTATGAGCGAGAATGCAGGACTGCACATTGGTTTTGTCACTTGCGACGGAGCATCTTGAAAGACAAACATGTGGCGTTCATTTGGAATATGTGGAAGAAAAGACGGAATATTTTGCAGAAGGACAGCACCCCATTGACCCAGAACGGTGTCTCTATTTTTTGTCGGCCCTTCCGCACCTTGTAAAGTGTGTGAGGAACAGGTTTATCCAAGCTGGCTTTAAACTTCCTGAATCGCGTTGATCACGTGGACTGTGCCCGTAAATGTGATGAGAGGCACGACAATACTTTGAAAGCGATGCCAGATGTGAACAAATCAGTTGTCCGTCCAAATGAATTTTTTTAAAATGGGGCGAGCTACGCATTCCGCCTCTTCAGTGATGAGGCCATACCTCCTGGTCTCTTCTTCTACAAAGATGAAATTTAGAGGCAGTGTAGAAACTCAGCTTCTACTGTTGCCTTTGGGGGCAGAAACAACTTTCAATCTCCTTTACCTCAAAATGTAGTTCTGATGCACTAAGGTCAGGCAAAGCCCACGAAAAATGCGTCGAATACGTTTTTGCTTATTCTGACTCTTGGTTAAGATTTGCAGGGTCACAATCGCAAGGCAACCTCAGTGAGAGCACAAGCGAGCACTAGCACTCAATGTAATCAATTCATGATTACCGTTTTATTATTAACTGCTGTGTGTTACTAAAATAGTTTACGACATTAGCTAGTGACTCATTAAATACGGTGTTTTGTATGTTTCCATATAGTTGCTTTGTATTTACATATCATACTCATTTTTAATGGGAGGTCCCCTGTACAGTCTGTTGACTATAGGACCTCCCTCTGTATCTTTGTATAATCTCCATTTGTAACTTTATTATTGTTACGGGGTGTGTAGAAGACGTTTATTGCAGGGAGCCGTAGGGCAAGTGGTTGCCGGTACTACACGTCGTCCTTCTCTTCCTCGCTGCTCTCCTAATGTTGCTGCGGCTGATGCTGCCACTCCATCACCTTTGACGCACTGTAACATGGCTCCTCTCGCAGACGAAGCCCTGCGGGTGAGTAGTCAGTGGGGCTTTCGTTGAATAAACGGCTTCAGGCGAGCTACATGCGTGATGTCTGTCTTGGATGACCGTCTCCCACTGAAAGTGAGGCACGCACTTCTATAATTCACCTCGCTGAGACGCTCAAGCACAATAAAGGGTCCAACATAGTCAGCGAGCAGTTTTTGACATAGACCGCGTTTACGCACGGGAGTTCATAGCCACACTAAGTCACCCGGATCGTAAGTGACTTGCCGGTGCCGACTATCGTATCGTACCGTGCACCTGTCGCGGAGAAATTCTTCTTATACAACAGTCCATCCCGAACACAAAAACTACATGATGTTGACTCTGTCGCGGCAGAGAAAAGTGGCTCTAAACTAGGATCATCACGTTGCTTTCTTGCCAAGGCTGTGGCATCAGGGAAATCACGGCTGTACGGATGCGATGAGGTGGTCGAAACTGTCGGCGTCGCATTCGTTGTACTAAGAGGCATCCGGGAAAGGCAATCGGCATCAGCATGTCGTCGCCCGCTCTTGTAGGATACAGTGAAGCTGTACTCTTGCAGACGCAGGGCCCATCGTGCAAGGCGTCCAGATGAATCGCGAGGATGCACTAGTCAGCACAAAGAATGATGATATGTGACGATCGTAACGTGACGCCCATACACGTACGACCGAAATCGCTGCACCGCAAAAATAACACCAAGACATTCCTGCTCAGTCACCATGTAGTTACGCTCGGGTTTGCTGAATGACCGACTTGCGTAGACGATGACGTGTTCTTTGTCATCCAAGCGCTGGATCAGAACAGCACCAAGACCTACACCACTCGCATCTGTGTAGGACTTCTGTTAGCGCGGAAGACTTGAAGTGTCGAAGGATCGGTCACGATGTCAGCAGAAACTTCAGCTGTCGAAAGGAATCACAACAATCAGGCGTCAACTCGAAAGCGGCGTTCATGTGCAGGAGGCTTGTCAAGGGATAAGCGACATCAGCAAATCGACGAATGAACCACCGAAAATAGGAGCAGAACCCTAGAAAGCTGCGAAGTTGTTTGACAGACTGAGGTGGCTCAAATGCTTCAACAGCCTCTGTCTTCGCAGGGTAAGGCCTGACGCAGTCTTTGTCCACAAGATGTCCCAACACCAAGGCTTGGCGCTCACCAAAATGGCACTTTTTAGAGTTGAACACAAGACAAGCCGTCTGTATGCAGCTGAGTACAATACCGAGACGCGTGTACAATACCGAGACGCTCGTGAAATTTGCGCCCAAAAATAATACTATCGTCGAGGTAGCACATGCATATCTCCCACTTTAGGCCTCCCAGAATAGTATCCATGAATCGTTCAAAGGTGGCGGGTGCGCTGCACAAGCCGAACGGCATGACATTGAATTCAAAAAGTCCATCGGGTGTTACGAACGCCGTTTTTTCCTTATCCTCGGCATGCATCGGGATTTGCCAGTAGCCGGATTTCAAGTCGACAGAAAAAAGTAAGAAGTCGAATGAAGGCAGTCTAAGGCATCATCTATTCGCGGAAGGGGTAGACATCTTTCTTGGTAACGTTGTTTAGCCGCCGATAATCAACACAGAATCGCCAACTGTCATCTTTCTTTTTAACGAGAATGACAGGTGCAGCCCAGGGACTCGCGGAGTCCTGAATTATCCCCTTGTGCAGCATTTCCTGAACTTGCTTACCAATTATCTCACCCGGGGATACTCTGTACGGCTTCTGTCGTATAGGGTGCGCTGATTCGGTATTTATACGATGGCGTATTCGCGACGTCAGAATTTGGGACGTCGTGTCAGTCTGGGAAAAGTGAAACACTTGCGAGTGCTTGGATAGAGCATCCAATAACTTGTAGCGCTCACTCATGCTGAGTGACTTGATCACCATCTGAAGTAGTTTCGAGTCCGATGGGCAGGGATTGAGGGACTCGTCTGCAGCTCCGAGTAAAGCCAGTAACACCGGTGTCTCTTCATTGAATAGAGCGAGCTTCATGCCAGAAGGTAGAAGTATGGGCTGGGCCACATAGTTCATTGCCCATAATCCAGTGTGTCCTTCAACTACCGACACTAAACAATGCCGAACCAAAACGTTCTTCTTTACACAGGCCGAATGAAGAGGCTCCTTAGCGGCATCAAATGTGGCGGGGTTGGTACCAGAGCAAATGACCGGAACGCATATAGCGCATAGTGGGGGAATTACGATGTCCTCAGAAACACATAAGGCACCTTCTTCACGTGGCGAGTTCTCCACGAGTCCTGTCATAACCTCGTGTTGTACCGAAAGCTCCCCACTTCGACAATCAACGATTGCACCACACTCCTGCAAGAAATCGATGCCTAAAATAACATCATGCGTGGATCGAGGAATGACGGCAAATTCAGTGGTAAATACTGTGCCACACAAACACACATGCGCAGTACAAACACCGATCGGGCACAACGTGTCACCACTAACACTACGAAACGTGGAAATATTGTTCCAAGAAAACATCACTTTTTGTCCCAGTAGGGCTTTAAAATTTAAGCTCATCACGGAAGTTTTTGCCCCAGTATCCACAAGGGCCATTGTAGGTATATCGCCAACAAGCACGTGAAGTTTGTTTTTCAGCATGAAAACTGGTGACGAATGTCTGTTGGCAGCAAACTGTATCCAGCCACCTCACCCCCATCGGCTACACTACCTAGTTTTCCGGTGGTGGGGATAGCAGGCGGCGGCGTTATGCTGAGATCGGAGGCTGGTGACGGGTTCCGGAAGCTACCTTGACGAATTCCACGATTGTTTGGCGAGCGTGGAGACCATGACGTGGAAAAGGGCCGATAATTTGACTGGTACGTCGCTCGTGAAGGTTCTTCTCGGAAAGGTCGGCGGCGGTCGCAAAACGTGGCGATGTGGCCAGGGACACCGCAACTATAGCGCACAGGAGGAGGCCGAAATTCATGGTGCTGCTCAAAGCCTTCACTTCCGCCAGCGAGCATGGGGTATCTGTCATGATCGTCATATTCTGTCTACCCTGAATAAGTGGTACGGTACCGTTGCGCCGGATAAGAAGTGCGGCGCTGCTGCTCGTTGTTGAAGCGTGGCCGGTTGGTGGGTGCAGATGGAAGCACAGCTCTATAATCGTCCACGTTCGCCGCATTAACAGAGGGTTGCCACGGCGCAGGTGGTGTCTCGCGAGTCGCCGCTACCACAATGGCCGATTTCGTGGCACCGGAGGAGCTCTTCCCGAACTATCTGTCGTATCGCCCACGACAGATCGGATGGTGTGCTCGCGTCAACGCAGGCCAATGTCGGCATATTAGCGAAACGGCCAAATTTTGGTGCCACGCGACGCATCTTCAGTGCTTCAAACATGCGGCATTGTTGGATGACGTCGGCCACAGATGTCAGGTTTTCTTTAGCTATCAAGAACTGGTATACATCTTCAGCTATACCCTTAAGAAGATGACCCACCTTATCTTCATCGGACATGCTATAGGATCCACGAGTCTACATAGCTTGAGGACCTCTTCTATGTACATAGTACAAGTCTCGCCAGAGAGTTGGGCCCTTTGGGACAGAGTCTGTTCAGCTCGCTTCTTGCTCGCTGCGGAGTCACCACAGCACTTTTTCAGTTCTCGGACAAATGTATCCCAGGTCGTAAGCGTGTTCCCGTGGTTGTCGTACCACATCAGATCACTGTTCGTGAGCGAGAACACAACATTTGACAGCTGAGCGGCGGAGTCCCAGCCGTTGTTTGCTCACCCGTCGGTACTGTTTCAACCACTCGTCCACGTCCTCACCACCAGTCCCGGCAAGGCTGTGTGGCTCCTTGCACAGTTGCGAAGAGCCCGTCGGCCTCGGAGCTTCAGTTTCTCGGGACATGCCTGCTGTTGAGGATGGTGGAAGTCCCGCCAGTCGACGACTGCGACGAGGTTAAGGTGGTAGTGATTCCGTCGTTGGATGCTTAGATACTCAGCACCTCCCACCACTCTGTTACGGGTTGTGTAGAAGGCGTTTATTGCAGGAAGCCGTAGGGCAAGTGGGTGCCGGTACTACACGTCGTCCTTCTCTTCCTCGCTGCTCACCTAATGTGGTTGCGGCTAATGCTGCCGCTCCACTACCTTTGACGCACAGCAACAATATTATACACTATTAAACACAATAAAGAACTCTCAAGAAGGGCTTTCGCAGCATACTTTCAAGCACGCTGGCTCTTCTCTATGTCATAAAACTCGCCTATCAATATCTAATGGTGCCCAGGCTGAGCCAAGTCCCTAGTGAAAGACGCTTCGGGATTATGAAGCAGATGTTGGGCTGCAAGGACCAACGCACCTCTACACAGTATTTATACTCGGTGAACTGCCTGGCCTTTGAAAATCTGGCAAAGTCACGAAGTCATGCAAATGTGCCCACTAGACTTCTCAAGTTGTCCGCAACACTCAAGTGAATTTGTACGTTTTGACAGAGCACCATATTTATTTTCCTGGAAGCAGGGGAACGAAAATTGCCGGTTCCTGCTTCTAACCAATTTGAACCCTAATCAATCGGTGTAAAAAAACCTGATTCACTTCGACCTGTTACAATTTTTACTCGGAAACTGAACGTCAGCTGAAGCAAAAAAAAAAAAAAAAAAATTCGGTTCTTACCAGTCGCTAGTTTTGGGGCCATGTGAGGTTTAGGCAGGCCTGTTTAGTGTATTGTTTTCTTATGTTGAAAGTAAGCTGTTATTACTAAATACAATGAAGTCTAATTCTATAGATTATAGCGCTGGTTGTAGCAAAATGGCTCGGTCAAACTGGTATTAGAATAACGCGCGATCGCAGGAAAGGTGCCGGGTGCGTACCGATCCAAAGTAGTAGACGTTCTCGGTGACCGTCATGTCTTCGAAAAAGATGTCTGTCTGCTGACATAAGCTGACCCGCTTGCGTACCTGGTGGCGCTGGCTGGAAACATCGTAGCCACAGACCGTGGCCGCTCCACTTGTTGGGGCCTGCATTCCTACGCAATTTAAACAAGTCGCTGAATAAACAATTATTAGAATAAAAACACTGCATACCACCATTAAAGGAACGAATACAATTAAGGCAGACTTTAATCGAACAAGGCATTATTTTTGCTCCTTAGGCAGAATATAGGTCGCACCATATTCAATGCAAATAAAGCCATGCCTATCTCATCATTCGAGTAGCGGTGCACCACCAATCATGGAGCTGGAACAGTTGCGGACTTCAATCCATGGGATATACTATACTGTGATGGTGTGTAATTATAGTTAAGACTGATGCTGCAAAAACGAACTAATATAGCGGGGAACTATAGGGCGAACTCGTTGGTACTTGTGCACGAAGAGTGCCACGCATAAGTGACAGCGGTGACAGAATCAAATGACACTGATAATATCTGTGAGTGATTTAGTGCGCGTCATCGTACATTCCAGAGCAATTGCTAGTGATCGCGTGCGTTCGAGACTGTACACCAGTATTTGCTTCGCGCAACAGGGATCTTATTCCACAGGGCTGTTCCGCTATCGAACTAGCGACACTGTGAGTGACGTGACGGATAAATTAGCGAGTTCACACGCGAAAGCTGTAACCCAAAAACAGCGACTGCCAGCAAAGAAGGTCACTGGCAAAAACATAATTTCAAGAAACTTAACTGAGTGCCCCATCGACATAACGGCAGTCCGACGCAGACGCCGGCTACCTCACTGCCTCATCATTGTCGTAGCGCAGGCAGGTTACTTCAATAAAATAGCAGCGCGGTGATGCCAAGGAAAAGGCGCCATTCGGACGCTGTGAACAGTGACACTAACGGGTGTGTGAAGTGGGCGAACCGAATGAGAAGCGCTCGCAATGCTCTCACGAGCGAATTCTGCGCACACATCTGATTGTTCCTTTCTGCCCTCTATGAAGGCGCTATGGGCAAAGGAAACCGAATGGCTGGATGAATTGGGAAGTGACAAGAAAAACCCAAATCTTTGATCCTACGTTGCAAAAAAAAAATTTTCCTAAAAAAACTGAATTTTTCTGGCAGCTGCCTTGCCAGAAAATTTCTGTAAAGCTCTATTTTTTGTTATTTAACAAGTTTCTTTTTCTGTTTTATATTAACAGAGTTTTTGTGTTTGAAAAACACTTATCTGTGTTGTTTTACACAAAAATACTGTTTAAAATCTTTCTTGTACATTGGTAACATTTTCTGTTTTAAAAGCATGTGTCAATCATTTATCCATTTGGGAAAGAGAAAATGTTTTTGTTTTGTAAGTATTTTCCAGGTATTTCACATTATTTTCTGTTCCACTATACATAAATGCGATGTGCAACGTGAATCTTATTTTGTTATGACTAGTGCGCGAACCAGAAATGTCACTCAAGCCAAAGTTTCGAAAACAGATTTCCTCTTCCTAAGGGCAGTAGCCGACCTGGGGACGAATAGTTCCGTCCCTTGTCGAAACATGGCAGCAGCCGAAATTCCTTGTTCGATGGCTGTCTATTACTTCTAGCCGTCACATTCCTGTGAACTTTTGTTCTGTTTGAATTTTATATGTTGCTTCCGAGAAAGGTTTTAATATAAGAAATCTTCTGTAAATACGCAGTTTTTCTCTATTAAAAAATCACGCTGTGCGATAATAGTTGTAAATATTTAACTGTAAAGGAAAAAAACAAAGGTGCCACGTAGTTCCTGTGTCTGTGTCCATTTTTTTTTCACTATGCTTAGTTTTCTTGCGCTGTTTATAAATATGGTCCACGCTTTTTCTATTGGTAGCTATAAGAAAAAATTTGTAATTTAGGACACTGTTTTGAAAAACGAACCTTTGTTTTGCATCAAAACGTCGTTTGGCAGATAAATATGAAAACATGCATATTAATAGAACTGCTTATGCGCACTAGGTTCAGAAAACAAGCTACATCTGTTCTTCTCCAGCAGTTATGACAGCTTAAAGGTTAATTTTCCAGGCTATAGATAAGCTTCCGCTTGCGGTGGACCGCAGGTGAACGTAAAGGAGGACATGCCCTCTCAAACCAAGGTAAGCGAAATGCATAAATACGTAGAGCTTTATGTATAATAGGCCCTGATGGCCAATTTACTGAACTCTTCCGAGACACCCAGTCAAATATTTTGAACTACTGACTGCATGTATTCAAGCACAGATTTTGGACACGCAGTAGCATCACGCAGGCTAGTTATGCAGTGTGTATTTTGTCATAGTGTCCAGATATTGTGGAGTGCCCATTGAAGAGATGTGCGTACTTTCAAAATGCAAATGCAATAGAATGTTTTTTTTTGATGTAAAGGGAAACTATTGGGGAAGGTCAGATGTTGGTTTAAGTATCGTCTGTGACTGGGAAATTAACAAGACCTTTTTCACGTGAAAAATGCTTATTCTAATTTTATTAACAGCGAAGCTGTTTAAGTCAGCCGTAATTTGTGGTTCGTACCAAGAAACTGCCGCGACGCATCCGGGGTAACCAGGAGGGCGGAGGAGGGTGGCGAGGCGCATGTGCATGCGGTCTCCTCGCCTGCTCCCACCCTTCCCTACACCCGCCGCTCTTATCTCGATTGCGCGCTGAGCCAGGAAAAAAAAAAGGCGAAAATTTGCACTAGGCCGCACAAAGCTAGACACAGCGAAGCTGGCCGATTGATATGAGCGGCTAGCCTCTAACGCGTTTGACGTCGGCAAGCAACAGCATTCTTGGCACTGTGCCAACCTTGGTTAGCCTTCCTGCGTTTGTGGCATGCCAGGAACGCTGTCGCTCGTAGGCGCCGACGCGTCGCGCGCTAGTCACGCGAATTGTCGCTAAAATGACATCTGAAAATGATCGCTCGAGAATACCTTCCTACATGCGTAGTTAAGTTAAACCAAGGTAAGACCTAGCAGCACCCAAGTTAGCACCTAGCAGCAGCTATATCAGATGTGACACGTTGGGAAGTCAGCAACAAAGAACGTTTATTAACAAGACGAGGTAAGTTTATATAGTACCCTGCATGATAAGCATGTGTGGTCTTTATCTGTAGCTCGCCCGCATGATGATAGTGGCACATGCGCTTGAATGGCAGACGAGCCTTGCACGATACATCTCCCTACGGACACATAAGAGTTTAGGTACTTGATTAAAGTTACAATCGTAGCATAGTCGATCAGTGGTCGTGTCTGCGACGCTGATCTGCGTAGGACTGGATGAGGAATCCTGAGAACCACCCTGGCTCTGATGGTCCTGGCTATCGGCCTGCGCACTCTGCCCCAACGCTGGTGTGTGAATTTGATGTTCCTCGTTGCGTACACGCTGGGGCAATTCTGGCTCGGTGGCGTCATCACTATCGTCACTCGACGAGAGAGCACTTTCCAATGGTTCTTTACGATACTTCTCGCGCGTCCTCAGCAGGTGTCGTCGGTTGCGTCGCAACTTTCTGCCATCTTCCGTAGCTACCTCATACGACCTTTGTGCGGCTGGCCCTAGCACCTGTGCTTTGCGGGTCCACGACTTGTCCTTGATCCTTACGATATCGCCTTTCTTGAGTGCAGGTAGGCATAGGCCCCGAGCTTCGGGCTGCTTGTGTTTAGTCACATGAATACTTGAGTGTTGGTTGAAGTCCGGAAGCCTCGTGCGTAGGCGTCTTCCCTGCGGCAGTTCACTCGGTGAGCGACCCTCTTCGAGAGGGCACGAACGGTAGCTTAGTAGCCCAAGCCAAAAGTCCTGTTTCGTTTCCCAAGTCTTCTTCGTAATTCGTTGTACAATTTGAACGCCTTTCTCGGCGAGACTGTTGGACTGGAGGAAACGTTGGCTTGAAGTCACATGATGGAAATCGTATCTAGAAGCAAAAATTGCGCATTCATGAGATGAAAACTGAGGACCATGGGGATGCTTCAACTGAAATACCATATCTGGAAAAAAAATGTTACTCAGTTTTTCAATGGCGGACTTGGTGGAAGAGTCGAACAGTTTTTCGACTTCTGGAAAATTGGACAAGGCGTCAAAGACGCATAGGTATGAACTTCCACCCTGCTGGAATATGTCGACTCCCACTCTGTACCATGCATACAATGGTGAAGGCCTTAATACTAGAGGTTCACTTTGCTACGCGTAAGCATAGTTGTGGCAAGTTGCACAGCTTTGTAGCATCCTTGCGATGTCAGTGATAAGCCCTGGTCAGAAAACCAAACGTCGAGCCTTTGCTTTGGACTTTTGTAGCGTTAGCTACACTGGCCTAGCCAAGCCTGTTTCGCGCGGCACATCGAGAGCCGTGCTGCGCATGCGCAAGGATCAGTGATGTCACACGGCTTGCGCACCGGAGCCACCGGAGCCGGCACCTCTCGCGAAATCCACCGCCGCCGCGCGCGACTCACCGCCGCCGGTGTGCGCATTCCAGAGGAGTGACGTCGTAGCCGTGGTAGATGCACTGGCGCCGGCGCGCGCTCGCTCGCTGTGCAGTCGCCGTCTGACACTGCGCTGGAGCCGCTGCGCTTCTGACTGGCGTTTGCCAGTGCGGTATAGCCATGGAGAAGGAGAGCGCAAATGCTGCTCAACAGCGCAGAAGAACGGAGAACCTTGACTCATCGGATCCCGAAGTAGTTGCCAGGCAATTAGCGGTTGAGCGTAGGAGACAACCAGCAAAGCTAAGAATAATCAGCTGAACCTTTGCTAACGCTACGTAAATCCTGGCATAGCCGAGCTAAGCCACTGCAACTTTTTTTGATACCCAAATGCTCTTCATGAATGCGTTCGAGCATTTCTGTCCTCAATGACTTTGAGATTACTACCTTGCATCCTTTAAACAGAATGCCTTCGACAAGATTTAACTCGGATGCGAACGGTTTCAAATTGGATTCCAGTCTTCCCTTGCCGTTTAGGTAGTTGATAACACCTTCAAACTCGGAATCAGCTGCGGTTTCCCTCACTAGGCGACCCATTGTTTTTTTGCTTACCAAATCCGACACAATGCTTGTTGCGTAGACTTCTACATCCTCTCTGGATCCAGCTGTATCCCCAGCTGTAGTTGGCGACGATCTTGACAGCATATCTGCCAAGAGCAGCTTCTTGCCTGACACAAAATGAAGGTCATAGTCATATGTGAGCAAGCGCAGAAAAAACATTAAAGTCGTGGTGCCATGTCACCAATCGCTTTTGAAGCAATAGCGATTAACGGGCGGTGGTCGGTCTCAATAAGAATCTTGCGACCATATGCAAACTGGTGAAATTTCTCGCAGCCAAATGTAATGCCCATCGCTTCTTTCTCGATCTGCAGGAATATCTTTGTTCTGCGGAAGTCATAGCATTAGATCCGTAGGCAACTGGCCGCCAATCGTTGCCGTAGCGTTGCAAAAGCGCAGCTCCTAGCCCGCATTTGGAGGCATCTGCGGAGGTTTTTGTTTCTCTAGACGGGTCAAAGGTAGCCAGCAACGGTGGTTTGCTTAAATGCTCGCAAATAACTGCCCATTCCTAAGCATGCTGCTGAGTCCATTCAAAAATAGTGCATTTCTTTAAAAGACTGCGTAGCAGGTTCGTCTTATCGGCCAGGTAAGGTATGAACTTGCCGAAGTAATTTGCCACTCCTAGCAATCGGTGCACTGCCGCCTTGTCTGCCGGGTTAGGCATTTCGCCCAGTAACGTGCTCAGCGAGACGTTTGGCTTTATACCGTCTTGAGATATGACGTCACCCAAGAAATCAATTTCAGTCAGCCTAAACTTGCAATTATCAACATTGAACGTCAATCCAGCCTGTCTGGCCAACTGCAAAACATGGCGAAGGCGCGCATCGTGATCAATTTTAGTATCTCCCCAGATTAAAATGTCATCTATGTACACGTTCCCTCCAGTGGCACGGTCAAAGATTTGACTCATCGACTTCTGGAATACTTCTGGCGCGGACGCTATTCCGAATGGGAGCCTTAAGAAGGGGTAACGCCCAAATGGTGGGCCGAACGTGCAGATATTTGACGTCACAATGTCTAGAGGGATTTGGTGGAAGCCGGTGTTTGCGTCAAGGCGCGAGAAGTATTTGGCCCCCTGCCAACTGTGCCTCAATATCTTCGCGTTTCGGCATTTGATAATTCTCCCGCTTTAGACAGTCATTGATGTTTCGTGGATCCAGGCACACGCGCCGCTTTCAGGTTTTTTTTTGTGACGATGACTAGAGGACTCACCCAGTTTGCGGGTCGGTTGACCTTCTCGATGATGCCGCTGCTTTCCATCAGGGGCCGTATTCTGTAACGCTTCGGTTTTCGAAGGATTCGGTTTCCGTGCAGCAATTGGTCGCCGCCTGGGTGACGCCATCGCCGCAGGGCGCGAACGCATTTTTTGCTGACGTCACGCATATGTCAATCACGCGGAAACCGAATTTGTCGTCTGCTACGAAGCGAAGCCGCGCGCGCTGCTTCGGTCTGATCCGAAGCGCGGTGTGCCGTGTGCAGAGCCTCTGCGTGCCGTGTGCACAGGCGAGATCGCGGCACTCGGAGCAAAATGACGGCGTGTGCGGTGCCTGTGGCGCCTGTTATCGTGCTTTTAGCGAGCCTCCGTGATAGACAGCGACAACCTCGACGTCGACAAGACGCCTTTGAGATGACAGATGAGGGATTCAGGCGACAATTCAGATCGATTCTCAAAAGAGACAGCGCTCCGACTGCGCGAAGAACTTGAGTCTGTATTTTGGCCGCAACGCGAAGTTGGCGTACGACGTCTCACCTAGCGGCATAAATGGGTCAACCGAAGTAAACAAAATTCGTTAAGTCACTCACCGCCAGTACAACTCACACGCGTTTCATGATGAAAAACGTAAAGCTCATCAATACCATGAACAAATTATTTTTATTTACCAAGAAGCGCTCGTAAATTCGTATATTTTTACTCGGTTTGTGACGTTCACTGCCACAAAAAGAAACCTTCGCGCTGATTGGTCTCTGTCCTTTCACTTGTTTTCATTACGTCAACGGACCGCCCCAATGTGACGCCACCGCCAAACCGAATCCTTCGAAAACCGAAGCGTTACAGAATACGGCCCCAGGTCTAGCTCATCCCGGAGGGGTTATCTCAGTGCCAGTGGTACCCGTCGTGCTGGCATTACTACTGGTGTTGCATCCTTAATTGCGTAAGACCATGTGGTACTCTCGTTCCAAGCAGCCGGTTCCCCGAAATAAATCTGGAAATTCTTTCAGGATGGCAGCGGTGCCGTCTTCGCTGACAGTGTCCACTATGCGTGACACCAGTCCCAGCGTTTCGCTTGTGATTAGCCCGAGGATTGCCGGGTTACTCTTCTTTACAATGAAAAAAGAAACGTTGCTGCACCGATGATTCACGACAACTTGCAGGGTCGCTACGCCGATGTGTTTGATGACACCGCCACTGTAGGACCGAATGACTGCACTACTTGGCTTTAGCTTCAGGTCTCCCATGCATCTTCTGTAGACAGAGTAGGGCAACAAATTGGCTTGGGAACCTGTGTCAACTTTGAGAACTACCGTTTCACCCGCGACTTCTGCCTTAACCGTCCAGTCTTCTCTGCTGTTGACGTTGCAGATGTTTACATCCAGAACACTGAAGTCGTCACAATCTTCGTGTACCTCATCTACTCGTTTGCGGCAGCACAGAGCGAAATTATTCTTTCGTTTGCCCACAAAGCACGTCTTCCCGAAGGCCGGACACCTTGAATGCGCATGAAACCGATTGCATTTGGTGCAACTGTACTGTTGCGATTTTTTGACCACCGCAACTTCGCTGTCTGCCTGCGACCACGCTTCATTCTGTAGGGCGGATACTTCCGATGCACGGCATATCTGTACAGCTTTGAGGAGCGCGAGGTGCTTTTCTTTGAGCATCTTTTCGCGCAGCTTGGCGTTGTTTGTACCGAAGAAAATCTGGTCGCGGATCAAGGATTCAGTCAAGGGATCGAAGTTGCAGCTGCGTGCCTGTCTTTTGAGGTAACGCAGGAAATGCTCGAAAGGTTCGCCTTCCGCTTGTGTTCGTGAGCGGAACAAGTATCTCTCAAAAACTTCATTCTGCTGCTCTTGGCAGTATTCGGCGAACTTCCTTGCTACGGTCTCATAATCTTGCTTCCTTTCATCCGCGGAAAAAGTAAGGTGAGCGGCTTTGGTAGCAACAACACGCAGAACTGTTGTCGACGCCATCGGCGTTTTGCCCGCGTTAGCTCAAAATGCGTGCGGCGTTGGTGACTGTTGCTGTAGCCTCTGATATAAATAGGCACTTGGTGCCGCAGCTAAACGTCGCTTCCCTTCCCTCCCCCTCCCCCACGGCCTCTCGCGCGTCCGAAGAAGGCGCGTTTGCTCTACATATATGGTGATTGTAAAGGAGAAAAGAGACGCCTACTTCTGCAGCCCTTAAGCGAGCACGGCGCAGAACGCGCGTTTGTTCTCCGCCGTGCGTTCACTCCCCGTGAAAGACGCGCCCCTCGCGCCCTTTCACTCGCACATACAGCGTTCGGCGCGCGGCGACGATTTCATCTCCAAATGACGTCATACGGAACCTCACGGCGACGGCGACGGCGACGGCGACGGCGACGCCGACGGCAGAAATCTGCTTTTGAGTGTCCATATAATTGCTATCGCAATAAAAGTTATTGAATACCTCGAGCGCGTCATCACCCGCAAAGCTCAGCAGAAACGCGGTCTTTACGGCTGGAGTCCTCGGTTCCTTCGCTGCTGCATTTGCCTACAAGAACAGCTCAAACTTCTGATTGAATCGCTCCCAATTCTTTGTGGTGTTTCCGGATAGCTACAGGGGGTTAGGTGCCTTAAGTAGTTCCATCCTTGGCGAGAAATTGATCCGTCCAGCCCGAACTTTGCTTCGTATTCGTCAGTTGCTGTTTGCTGTCCGGAGTCGACTACATATGTGCGTCGCGACACGACGCGACCGCTTCTGACGCCATGTATCAGATGTGACACGTTGGGAAGTCAGCAACAAAGAACGTTTATGAACAAGACGAGGTGGGTTTGTATAGTACCCTGCATGATAAGCACGTGTGGTCTTTATCTGTAGCTCGCTCGCATGGTGATGGTGGGTTCGCTCGCATGGCAGACGAGCCTTGCACGGTGGTGGTGGTGAGCTCGCTCGCATGGCAGACGAGCCTTGCACGATGCAGTAGCGGCCAGTAAGACTTGAGGATTCGCAGTTTCGCTGTGCCTAAGATTTGCAGGACCGAGTGCCAACTTGTCCGCTTTTTTTCATTTTTTCACTCTGAACGCTATATAAACCGAGTGCTTCTTTTACGTTAGCATATTTTCAAAACATCGCCTGTGGCAAATCGCAAAAATTAACTCAGCAACATGGATTACGCCAAGAGGGGGACATTACTTAATTTGTAAAAAGAAATGCACAATTAATTAAAAATTTTCGCTAGCCTACTTATTAACGAATTGCGGAAGAGTACATGTTGCAATACGCGAATTGATGATAGTGCTCTCACAAGGCGTTGAAGAACCAAATAAAACTAATTTTCAAACTATCACCACTTTTGAGATAAGTGCTGTCAAATTCGGGGTAAAATGCATTCTCCTTCAGCTAACTTATTTTAACAAAACGCCTTTTGTATCCAGTGAAGCTCATAAATTACCGGAACACCAATGTATTTACTTCTTGTCAGTGTGCTGTTATAAACAAAACAAAAACTGCATATTCTCGCACATTTTGGTGACGCATATCTTGAAACTGGCGTCATCCCCAGAATTCGTTTTAAGTCGATATGACTTTCGAAGTCCCCGGCGACAATATCTAAATTGCATTATGTGATGCTATGACGGAATTAGCATAAAAGATTATTTTTTCAAATTTTGCAATTAGGAAAATATTTTTATTTCTCGTAAACGTAACGTTCGCCTCTGAGATTAGTCTAGCTAAAGCAGTACAATTGTGGTCCATGCCAAGGGCAATAACAATTTTTTAACGATGGCAAATATGCTCTTACAAACGCAAGCAAACATCTGTTTTCAGATACTGCAGTGAGTCGTGTCTCATAGTCATCGGGTGTTTCTAACGCTCATGCATGCTAGGTAGCAATAACAAAGTAAATGCAATGGTTATAGAAATATGACTCATGATGTAACACTTGCATGAAACACTGCGCCTGTACTTTTGTTATATGATAGCACTGCAGCGGATGTTCTGCCTGCGCCCGCTTGTTTAACATTCCTAGGCGGCTATTTTTTGTGCACAAATGCACTCCTATTAACAAATGTATGAAAGTAGGAAAGCCAAAGAAAAGGACTTGTATTCAGAAAGCTGTTGCTACGTGAGTGCTGTTTGTAGAAAGCGAACATTACAGCGAACGCGGCTTATGAATGACAGAAATAATTGTGATGAACGATTATTTTTTTCCAAATCAGCCCCTCATTTGGCAACTTATTTTCCCTATTGCTCATTGGCTGGAGAACTGCACCCTAGCCTTAATGGTTTGTGATCCGCCTCTCTGAGTGAGAAGCAATAAATGAACGAAATTAAAGGATAGAATCATTACAAATTAAGACTCATGGTCTCTTAATTACCAAATCAATCAAGAGACGAAGGTTTATGCCGGATCACAGCGTCGCTTTCACAAATGATTCACTCTGACTAATGCACTTACGTGAGTTTTCGTTCGGTGACTGATCGTGTCAAATTATATTTTATAGGGTAATAATGTCATTTAGAGGCCCTACCGCAAGACAGAGATATTTGTCAAAACCACTAGGTGCTTGTATTGAGGCCTTCCCTCCCGTGTAAAATTTCATGTAGGCAATTTTTATATTTTGTCATGGTAGAAAAGTTCAGTAACTGCAAAACATTTAAACGAGAAGGTCAGCTTGTGTATGCCCCTTAGGAGAGATTGTTAAAATCGAAGGTTGCTGTCTATAGAAACTTTGCTATAACCGACAATGTCCTGCGCTTGATTTCGAAGAGAACGCAACAGGGAGACAATATAGCGTATCGACTTGGATTTTTGCCGGTACCGAGCAGCCCTCATTTGCAAATCTTTTCTAGTATTCTGGGTTCATGTGCCGGTGACACTGTTCGTGATGCTTGGATTCTGATAGTTGGTATAATTGTGATTACTTTTTACAGCGTAAGCTGTTATGGGCTCATTCCAATAGCCGTTTCGGTTCGCGATGGTGTCCGCCACCGCTGCCGCCACCGCCTCCCCCGACGGTGTCCGGCGACCGTAACGGCTATCGCTGGAAATGCGAAAAAAGTACCCGGTTCCCTCCGGGAGCGAACCCGCGCCCGCTGCATGGGAGCCAGATGCTCTACCACTGAGCCACGCATGCGCTTGTTATCGGGCACCGGAAAAACGCCCTTTAAAGCAGGCGCAGATGATCCGAGCCTCCGCCAGTGTGGTGGCGCCACCTAGTTAAGGCGCCTGCAAACGCAGCGTGCGCAGGCGCCGACGACGAGATGCCATTCAGACGAGGCGCGCAATCAACGAGATTCCGATGTGAAATCTGCGCCACGTATTCTGGATACCTCTTCGGCACACGTTATGGCGTCTCCTCGTAGGGTACGAACCACTGCTGAAGAAGTGAATCGTAGAGCTACGTGCGCGGCTACAACCAGGCATCATATGGGCTCAGCAAACTGCTGTGCAGAGAGCATTACAAGCTGCAGCTCGCCGTCCACGCCGGGTGGACAGTTGAGATCGTTCTCGTCAAAACGAGGCGAAGAGACTTTGTCGTGAAGACCCTGGTGTGCATGGTGCCGAAATTCGAGCTACTCTTGAGCCGCTTCACCAGCTTACACTGTGACTGTGCTGCATGTGCCGCGCAGGCCTGTGACTTTTGTGACGCACATTTGTTATCATGACTGTACGTACGCATTCCAAGAATAGTGAATGCAATAAATGTAGGTTCAAGACGCGAAAATGTCCGCCGATTGACTGAAGTATATTATTTTTAACAGCGGCGCTGTTTAAGCCAGCCGTAATTTGTGGTTCGTGGTGCGTATCAAGAAACTATGAAGAAATGAAAGAAAATCAACTTTCTTGCCGAAGCGGGATTCGAACCCATTGTGGAAACGTAAAGCAGCGCGGTCGCGCCGTGGTGTAGTCTCTGTTTGTTTACATTGTTTCGCCCGCGCTTTCCTTCGCTGCTCGTGCTCACAGTGCTCCGTTTTGGACGGCGGCAGATCGCCTGCTTGCTGAATAGCGATGCAAAGACTGCAATGCGGTTTCAAGAGGGTTGCCGAAACCGACATCATTTTTTCGTGGCGGCAACATCGAGAAAGGGGAGCGTCTGCTTCCACACGTGTATGGCGTTGAACAAATTGTGGGGGGTTATGTGACAGTGACAGACAAGTGCGTGTCGCAGGTGTCCAACATGAATGTATATGACATTGAGTGAGAGGTGAAAACCGAGTTCAGTAATTTAGTCACGTTTGTTTCTCTTGGTGCAGTCACAAAAGCGGCCATGCATGCTTGCAGAGATATGCAGAGACGGTGACGTTTGTGGTTGGTTTTGTTGGTCGCTGGGCGCGTACACACGGCTGCTCTCACTTTGGCGAGCAGGGAGGGGCATCAGCACTGTCAGTGCAGAAAGAATACATGCATTAGGCATCAATAAACCAATAAAATAATTAACGATGCAAGTACAACATATGCGCATAATGCCTTATATCATGATGCATAAATATTTAATGTATATCATGCCTTATTTAATGCAGATGTTAGTCATGGTAAATAATTTGATTAGTGAGCAAGGTATCTTTTCACTGCTCATGAGAAATCATTCGTACAAAATGATTCGCGAATTTAGCCCAGATCACGGCAACCAGCGATCACTTTGGGATCAGCAGAACGAGCGTAAGAATTAGTGATACATGCCTCATCAAAGGAAATCTAGTTTCTCGTCGGGCGAATGTCCCGCCGCAGCTAAATTAAGCTCACACCGACTGCCGGCTACTACACGAAACGAAGATTCTTGGCAGGAAGAGTGAAGCAGGAAGAATGTGCAGGTAGCAATTACTTTAAAGCATGCTTGGATATTGTGAACCTAGAAAGCATGGCCAAGCAACGAACATAACGCGCTCGTCTCGGGCAGCTGCTTTCCGATCTTCCGCTTACCGACGCATCGCAGCTTGCATTCGATACGTATTGCCACCGCACAAAAGACAAGTAGCGCGCGGCCCCTTTTGTTGCCTGCACAACTGTACAGTCAATTAAATTCGGGGATTTTACGTTCCAAAGCCACGATACCATGTATGTGCTGGGACCCTTTCGTTTGTCAGCCAGCGGAAACAAGTGGATTATAGTTGCCACAGAGTAACACGCTACGCTGAGACAAAAGCTGTACAGCGTGCTACGACCTACGAAGTTGTCCAGTTTTTTTTTTTTAGATTGCATAGTCCTCAGACTAGGTGCCTCGTTATATATCATCACCGACAAAGGAACTGCCTTTACAGCCCAAATGATAGAGGACCTATTCAAGCTGAGCAGCACGCAGCATCGCAAGGCGACTTCTTATCATCCGCAGACCAACGGACTGAAGAAACGGCTAAACATAACCATTGCTGACATGCTGTTTATCTATATATGAAGACGTTCAGCATAAAACATGGGATCAAGTCCAGCCATATACGTTATATTCACGTACAACACCGTAATTCGGGAAACCGCACGATTCATGCCGTTCCGTTTTGTCTACGGACGTGAGGTCCAGACCCCGCTAGACGCAATGCTTCCGCACGACATCGGCATATCGCTTACTTCCGACGTCCAGCAACTAACTCAACACGCAGAGGAAGATCGTCAACAAGATAGTCGGAGAAGGTCGCTTCGTCAGCACCGCACTGGCAATGAGAGCAAACACTTTGCATAATATGCAATTTCCTTGCTTTAGCCTGAGGAATACAACAGCAAATAAAATGCCTCAATTATAATCATATTGACACCAAGGATGATGACGATGCTGATTTCTTCACCGTTTTACTCAGTCTTGAAAGAGCTTGATAGGGCCAAGATGCCGGTCTGCAGAGCAGTGCATGTGGTCATCCGTTGAAGCTCTTACCGAAACGGTCATGGCAGCAGTGAGTGGTATCAGTGTATGAGGAGGTCACCTATGACTGATGGAGTGGGAGAACTCAGGAATGTCAGTAATAGCGTGGATAGAGCACCAAACTCGGCTTCTCAGGGCGGTGGGTTAGAACCCTCAACCACCTCCCTTCCCGTCGGTGCGCCACTGGTCCCCGGGGCATCTCGTTGTTATTTGACCAAGGCACCGGACAGAAGCGGCATCTGAACCCGTCGCTAGGCCTAACCTTCCTAGCCACACTGCCACGTCATCGACAACGACTGACATAATCAGGCGACTACAACAACGACGACTTCGACAGGAGCATCTGGTGCAACGACTTGGCACGACACACGACTTAGACGGGGAACCGCAAGAGTCGCGAAAACATGCGAAAGTTCTATTCATGCAGCGACACATCCAGCGAGGATAGAGTTGCCAGACCGCTAGGAGTGTCGGGGACCAAGATGAGCATAAGAACAGCTTAATTAGCTGCTAGTTTTGTCTACGCATTAGAGCGGAGTGTATGTGTTACACATATTTTGTTTATTGTTGGCAGTTTCTTTTTCTGGGGATTCTAGAGATGGAGTGTGAACGTTTCGCGGTGATAGCTGAAGATTTAAACTTGCCAAAGGAGGGGGATTTGATGTATTTTGAGTATGCTCAACAAGAGAAGGAAAAGCAGCACGAGAGAGAAATGAAATCTTGGATGAAGATGAAGCTAGAGGAAATGATTTTGGATTCCCGCGAGGCCACTAGCACAGCAAGGTCGGCGTCATCCGACTCACCTTCTCAGAAACCAAGACAAGTTTGTCCCAGGAAACTAATGACACCCATCGATGAACGAGGGGATGTAATAGGTGCGTATTTACGTCAATTCTACAGGATCTCAGTCGGGCAAGGTAGGGAGAACAACGAGTGGGTCAGCGCCCTGAGCCTGTGTTTAGGAGTGGAGGCTCTAAGTGTGTTTGCTTGGATGCCCCCAGAAGGTTCAGGTTAACCATGCTAGCCAGAGGATTTCGAAACTGGAAAACAGTTCGTGTGCCGTCTTGCGAATTATTTTGACAGGTGGACAGACCTGTCAGAAACAGAGAAAACATACGAAGGTGTTCGCGACAGAATTGTAGGCGATCAATTTCCTGCCGAATGTAGCAATAGGTTGTCGATATTTATCAAAGAGAAAGCTGCAGACTGTGGAAGAAATGGCCGAACATGAGGACCAATTTTTGGAAGCACAAGGAATAAGGAATCTGGGAAAGGGGATTAGAGATGCTGCCACTTCAGAAGATGAGTTGAGCGCCAAACCCCAAATGAGTGGACGTAGGGGACAAGACAGAGGTTGCCTCTGCGACCGTCCCGGTAATCAGTCAATTAATTGTCGTGCGGTACGTGGTGACCAACGCAAACGGAAATATTGCGAATCGTGTAACAGAAGCGGACACAAAACCGAGGAATGCGACGCAGACCACGAGAGGTATCAGCGATTATAGCCCCTAGTTAAACTCGCTAAGCACGAGGTCTGAAGCAAAGGAGAGATTAGAGGTCGTAAGTGTAGCCATTGTCGAGAATAAAGAGCGGGCTATACCAGTGGTAGAAGGTAGAGGGACTACTGTATCAGAAGACAAGGGTGGGACTACCGTGCTAGTAAGGAGAACTTTAGTACCTCCGAAAATGATGACGGGGCAGGTGAAACCAGTTATGTTCGTGGACAACTCGTTGAGATACCTCCCGGAGGCTCATATCAATGTATTCACGCCGTATTATGCAGGGATGGTGACCGCCAGGTGCGTAGACGACCCCCTGTGTGACTTGATTTTAGGGAATATACCAGGAGCGAGAGGAATCGAGGACCCAAAATGGCTCAATGAACCTAACCAACCAAACAGACCTGAAAACTGTGACGGCAGTAAGAGAAATAAATAACAAGAGGTTAACACGCCCACAGTAGTGAGGCAACTTGGTGCATCCGTAGAAGAGCTGGGAAGACAGCAGAGGGCGGATAGGACACTAAGATATGCGATGTGGAGGATCGGTGGTAGACCTATGCGAGAAGGGGTCAGAGCAGGTGTAACATATGAGTGGACAAAAGGGACTGGTATATGCTAAATTTTGGAGTGAGGGTGCATGATGCATTTGATGCTGCCGTTACAATATAGAAGAGTCCTAATGGAGAATTGTCATGTTAATGGGAACAGAATGGAAAACAGATAATAGCAACACTAACCAATATGGTATTTTGCCCGGGAGTACACAGAGATGTACAACGTTTTGTGAGCAGATGTTGTAAGCCCCATGTAAGAGCCAATAGTCATTAAGGGATTTGAACAGTGTGTAGTTATTTTGTGAGTGGTCAGGTAGTGGCTATCGACGATGGACTCTGGGACATTTTAAACCGTTGAGTGCAGTGTATTGTTGATCTTGAAGTTAAGGTTGTCCTGGAGTAAACTAACGCGAACTAAGCAAGTTCATACATGTAAAGTGTTTGGGACAATAAACTCGCAAACAGTGTGAACAGTGCATGTGGTGAAATGTGAAATGTGCGCATAAGTGTGGTGGTGAGTAGTGAGCCACGAGTACGCAAGAAGATGTACGCAAGTCACAGCAGAATAGTCAAGTTCGCAACAGAGAAGGCCGACAGAAGGCCGATAGACAACTCTTGAAAAGGGGCCAAATGTTTGTCACTCATCTCGGGGGTGCGGATGTTTAGGAGATGAACTGAGACACGTACAACGGCGCAGCACACATGATTTAATGATACCAAATGAACGAAAGAGTCCCCAGAAAAACAAACTGACAATCATAAACAACATATGTGCAACATATGTGCAACACACACACATTCTGCTCTAACGCGTAGACAAAAGAAGCAGCTAATAAGCCGTCCTTATCATCATCATCATCCGCCAACTGAAGGATGAAGGCCTCTCTCTTCGATCCACAATTACCCCTGTCTTGCGCTAGCGTATTCCAACTTGCGCCTGCCAATTTCCTAACTTGATCATTCCACCTGGTTTTCTGCCGTCCTCGTCTGCGCTTCCCTCATCTTGGTATCCATTCTGTAACCCTAATGATCCACCGGTTATCCATCCTACGCAATACATGACCTGCCCAGCTCCATTTCCTCCGCCTAATGTCAACTAGAATATCGGCTATCCCCGTTTCTTCTCTGATCCACATCGCTGTCTTCCTGTCTCTTAACGTTTTTCGTTCCATCGTTCTTTGAGGGTTCTTGTTCTCGAGCTTCTTTATTAACCTCCAAGTTTCTGCCCCATATGTTAGCACCGGTAGAATGCAATGATTGTACTTTTCTTTTCAACGACAGTGGTGAGCTCCCACCTATCTTTATCGCCCGTTTTAGTCCCCGACACTTCTAGCGGTCCGGCAATTCTAGCCTCGATCGATGTGCCTCTGCATGAACAGAACGTTATCACGTTTTTGTTGGCGACTCTTGCGGCTACCCCGTCTAAGTCGCGTCTGATCCCGAGTTGTTGCACCTGACGCTCCTGTTGAAGTCGTCTTTGTAGCAGCCTGAGTATCCCGGTCGTTGTCGATGACGTAGCAGTGCGGCTCAGGTGTTTAGGCCTAGCGACTGGTTCGGACGCTGCTTCTGTCCGGTGCCTTGCTCAACAGAGAACGAGGTGCCCCGGGGATGTCTTACGGGGCACCGATGGCTTGCCTTCAAAGGGGGCATTGCTGCTGGAGTGTCCGGAACTACCGTGCGAGGTTGCAGCAAGCTCGAGGAGCGTCGCTCGAACGTCGCCGAGGTCGACGACCACGCCTTGGACTGCAAGCGTCACGGCCTCCGGAGCCGAACACCGGCTGCTCCTGTCGACAGTGCGGTGCTGGCGAGGTGACCTTCTCAGACCGGAGCCACGCAGAGAATGCCAGCTGAGCGCTGCCTTTTCACTCGATCACGGTTCGGGTCACACACGTCAAGCGCTCGTGCTTTTTGGAACACTGCGTGTTCTTCGTCGTCGTCATCCTTCATCCGCATGTTGTCTCTTACTGATGACATCTGTAGGAAACTAACAAGACGCGAAGAAACCAGACAGAGAGCTCATCGTTCCAACTCCTTTTTCTCTTCGCAGTGCTCGCCTGCCCGCGTTTATTCCTTTTTTTTTCTACATACTCCCGCCCCCCAGTAGCGTTGCCCAATTCAAGCTTGTACAATTTCTGCACTGGCCTTCTTATAAACTTGCCATCTTGAGCTTACACACGGCAGACTCGGATGATTCCATCTTGACCAGGGAAGACGTCCACGACTCGTCCCAGTGGCCAAATACCTCTAGAGATGTTAGGCTCCTCGATGAGTACGACATCACGTACTTGTAGACTGCTATTAGGATGCGAGGGGTAGTGGTGAAGTGTCCGCAGCTCGAGGAGGTATTCTTTCTTCCATCGGATCCACAGGTGGTCCACGAGCTTCTGGCGGCATCGCAACTCCTTGCTGAGGTCACGTGGCGTAGCCTGTGCACTTCGAGCTTCGTC
The DNA here is from genome assembly GCF_013339745.2 of Dermacentor silvarum. Taxonomy (NCBI): domain Eukaryota; kingdom Metazoa; phylum Arthropoda; class Arachnida; order Ixodida; family Ixodidae; genus Dermacentor; species Dermacentor silvarum. The sequence goes on from NC_051164.1 coordinate 31,449,944, forward strand.
GCCACTGTTGATTCGCTCTGGAGAAGCAAGAAATGAGCTCCCGACCAGAAAATGAGCAGGACATAGTGGAGAAGGCTCTCTAGCGTCCGTATACGTATAGGTTAGGGGTCTTGAATTGATGACCGCTTCTACCTCCAGCAGTACAGTCTGAGCTTGTTCGCTGTTAAGCTTGCTCTTTCCCAGCACTTTGCGTAAAGATGACTTGACTGATCGGATAAGTCTCTCCCACCAGCCGCCCCACCAAGGCGCACCTGGCATAATAAATTTCCATTCTATGCGATGCGTCAAGAGCAAAGATGCAAATGGAGAGCTCTTCATGGTGTTCCAAATGCTCCATAAGTCTCGCGACGCTGTCTTAAATGCGAGAGCATTATCGGAGTACAGTGTAGCGGGCACTCCTCTACGAGCCAAAAACCTAAGGAACGCTAGAAAGAAGGAGCTTGTAGAGATTCCACTCGTTAATTCAAGGTGTACAGCTCTCGTGGTCGCACATGTGAACAACAGAATATAAGCTGTGTATGTAACTTCATCAGTCTCATGTTGCTTTACATATAGTGGGCCTGCAAAGTCTAATCCCACAACTTCAAACGGCCGTGATGTGAGAAGCCTGTCTTCAGTCATTGGAGCATATTGCACCCTCACAGGTTTGACGCTGTATTTTTTTGCAGAGAAAGCAAGCATTGATGATCCGTTTAACTTCTTGTCGAGCACGTATAGCCCAGTAACGCTGTCGAATCTGCATCATAGTGCTTGCCACCCCGCCATGTAAAGCACTACAGAGAGCCTCAGTATACAACTCAGGCCGTGAAGGGATGCCTTTGCGGTAGAATAACTGGGTGCTTTTCGTCATACGTAGCGTTCATTCTTTCAAGTCGGCCACCAAGTCGAAGCTGCCCGCTGTGATCCAGGTAAGGGTGGAGATCGCGCAATACGGAGTGTTTCTTGACAGTGTCTCCAAGCCGAAGGTGTTCAATGTCATTCGTGAATACTACTTCGAGCTGGGCACGACAGATCCAGAACATTTCCGCCTTGTTTAGCTCCTCTGTCGAAAGAGTTGCACCGGACGACGTTTGAATACGACGACATCGGTGCACAAATCGAAATACCCAGGCGGTCACGCAAAGGAGCTTCTGTAGGTTGCCAAACTTCCTTAAGTCAATCAGAGTGTCCACTATTCTCGGTGCTTGAAGAAGTACGTGATGCGTGTCACACTCTGACTCCTCGTAGATCGATGTGCTCATGTCTGAGTCTGTAGGCCAGGTTGATCTTGGCTGGGATAGCCATTCAGATCCCTTCAACCAGTTGCGACATGTACGTATAGCCTTTAAAGTTACGACCCTAGTCAATAAATCTGATGGGTTGTCTTTTCCTGGGCAGTAATGCCATAGCAGTGGGTCTGCAATTGCTGCGATTTCATTCACTCTGTGCTTTACAAACTGACCCAACTTGTTACGGTCACCCCGGATCCAGCTCAGTGTGATCGTTGAGTCTGTCCACATGACGCAGGGAAAATGCGTTAAATCCCACGATGAGCGGATGTATTTTAATAGTCTTGCTCCTACTACCGCGGCCATAAGCTCGAGCTTCGGCAGTGTTAAAATCTTGGTAGGTGCGACTCGAGACTTCGCTACTATTAGTGATGTAGCTGTATTTCCGCCGTCATCAACTGTTCTCAAATAGGCACATGCTCCATAAGCCTTCAGGCTGGCGTCGACGAATATATGCAGCTCTGCCTTCTCGACCGCTCCATATAGCTCCTCTCTCACGCAGCGCGGAATCTTGATGAAGCCAAGCTGGATTACGTCTGCGCACCATGCTGTCCATGGCGTCTTGATCTCCTCTGGTAACTGGTCATCCCAAGACTGGCCTAAAACCCACAGGCGTTGAAACAAAAGCTTTGCAGTGACGGTGAAAGGCGATAGAATACCAAGAGGGTCGAAAATTCGGGGAGAAGCGTACGTTTTGTGTCCGGCTGAGCTGAGGCTAAATATTGTGCTACAGATTTGGAAGAAAACTTGAAGTAATCAGTTTCGGTATCCCATTGCATTCCCAAACTGCAGTTGATTCCCGTGATGCACCTTCCACTTGCTCCTCCTGATGGTCGAAAATGTTCTGTAGTTGCTGGTTATTGGTCTTCCATTTTCTGAGATTCATGCCTGCATCTCGAATAATTGCCTTCGATCGATCATATATGCTCAGGCCATCTTCGAATGTCTCCGCACCCACCAGTAAATCGTCTACATAAAAGGACTTCTTCAAAATAGAACAAAGTGTTTTGTCCTCACAAGCGTTGTCCAAGTGGTGATGAATAGTGGCCATGAGCAAGAAAGGGCTTGATGTTGATCCAAATGGTACCCGGGTCATGCGCCATTCGACAATGTTATTGTCCTGGCTGACGGGAATGGCATCAAACCAGAGAAACCGGAATGCATCTCGGTCGGTCTCCTGTATCTCGATTTGCAAGAATGCCTTCACGATATCCGAGTTGATGGCGACCGGAAACCACCGAAAGCGAAGTAGCACTTGTAGTAACTCTGGATTGAGGTTCACCCCTTTATCCAGGCAGTCATTGAGTGATGGAAAGCCTTGAGCGTGTGATGATGCGTCAAACACGACCCGGAACTTGGTGGTCAGCGATTCCTCTCGTATAACTACCCGATCTGGCATATAATAGGTGACTCGATCAATGGGAACATCCTTAAGTACTACTTCAGCGTGCCCTAGATCCAGGTATTGCGGAGTGACTGTGTCGTATTGCTCCAATAATACTTTCTTCATCGATAGCCTCTTTGCCAGTTTTTGTTTACGTGTGAGCGCGGTATCATGGTTGCTTCCAAGTAGCTGTTTCTGGTCTTCTTTCCAAGGTAGCGCTGTTTCGTTGTCTCTAATTGTGTCCACTCGCAGAACGCAGACCATAATGTTAGCGTCGCAGTCAAGACAAGCTTTTTGGCGACTCGGCCCTTGCAGTGTCCAACCGAGTGCCGTGTTGATTGCGACAAATCCTTGAACTTCCTTGCTCTTGACAACTTCTCCGGTCATGATTTTCCAAAGATAGTCAGCTCCAATCAACAATTTGAGGCCGCTATCAGTCTCCGCTTCAAGAAAATCCTTGTCATCAGCAAGAAATTTGCCCTCGCATCGCAGCTTCTGAATGGAGTTGTTATCAGCTGTCGGCGCAGCAATGTCGTGACAGATAATTGGAACTATAATTGCTTGAACAATATGGATGTCGGAGCAGTGTTGACTACGCAGTGGTACTTCAACAACCTTGCGTATTTCAGCAGAACTTGGGGATGCGTTGCCAAACGTGTTGAATGCCCCCAATTCGGGTTTCTCCCAGTATCTGCAGTTGTAGTTTCACGGCGAGATCTTCTGTGATGAATGATCTCTGACTGCCTCCATCTAGAATCCCTCTGGTGTATCTGTACCTGTTATTTTTAACGACAAAAGCGCGAAAAGTCTGCAGGTACACTTCTTTGTCCCGTCTCTGCGCAAGCATTTGTGGAATCTCTGTCGCAAAGCATTACTGATTGCGATGAGACAATCCCTGCTGTGCTGCCCGAAGCCACCGCTGTTTGCAAAGTTTCCGCTGGAGTGTCTTTCTTTCTGTAGTTAGGGTCACACATACTCGAGGCGTGCCTTCCGTGACAAGCTGAGCACGTGAGTTTGACATGACAAGACCGTGCCTGGTGACCTCGTGATGTGCATGTATAACAGTGGTTATCCTTAGAGCTTCTCTTTCTTCGAAACAAGAGATAGGTTTGCGTCGCAGGAGCGTGTACCGTGCTTCTTAGATCGACAGAAGAAACACTCGTTCCAGCTGTATGATGTACTGTGCAGTATGGAAGCGGTGCTGCTGCCTCGAGTTCTCTCAGCACGGTTATCGACAGATCGTTGCGGCGATGTGTTGCACTGCTCTCGGCTTTCTACCTGGACACGTGCGAACATGAGCAGCTCTTTTAACTCCGCTTCCGATGTTGCAGCTGCTAGTGCTGGCTCCGAGACGTTCGTATCAGACCCATGTTCTCGTAAAGTCTGACTCCACTTTCCTCGCGTATATGCAAGAACGATCTCGTATGGCAATGCCTTCTGTAAAATATCAATCAGCATTGCATAGAAACTGAGAGTGGGTACGTTTAGCGCGGTCAGACAGCGAATATTTAGTTGCGCGGCATCATACAGCTGCCTGAGGCTGCGTACGTCGCTTCCGGACTTTACACGAGGTAGATGGCGAAGCGCTGTCAGGTGGTGCTGCACTATCCTTTTACGATCGCCAAAACGTTCTTTGAGAAGTTCTACGGCATCTGCGTAGCAAGCTTCAGAAGTCGGTAAACCGGCAATGGCCGCTGCCGCTTCCCCGGCAAGATAATGCCGTAAATAGAAAAACTTGGTCGTGGTCGATATAGCATTGTTGAGATGAACAGTCTGCTCGAACTGCTCCCAGAAAGCTGCCCATTTGTGAATGTCGCCTTTCAATGTTGGCATATCAAAATTCGGTAGCCTTGGGCCAATGCTGGGCATAGCATGAGGAACTGTCGGGCTTGAGTTAGCCCTCGCCGCCCGCAGCGCGAAGCGGTAGAGTAGAAGGTCCTTGAAGACGTGCGATGAAGGTAACGAGTCCGCACGGAGGTTTTCGGCACCAAAATGTAGGAAACTAACGAAACGCGAAGAAACCAGACAGAGAGCTCATCGTACCAACTTCTTCTTCTTCTCTTCGCAGTGCTCGCCTGCCCGCGTTTATTCCTCTTTTTCTACAACATCTACTCCATTGTTTCACGTCCTCTTCTTCACCTGACTCAGCCGTCCCCCATTAGTCACTCGTATCTAAACAGGCGATGCGCCAATGCGCCAGAAGAAGAAGGAAAGTTTGCCACACTATCATTTGCTCCTATTCGTTGTCAGAATGAGCAAGTTAGGCTATCAGAAGACGATTCTTTGTGGCCAAGAGCGTGATGGCAACATATCTTCGCGGCTCGCGCTCTAGGACTTTCTGTGCCGTGCTTTCCAAATGCGCATATAGTACACCAACTCACGCAGTCCAGGCTTCTTCCTAACTATTTTCAAAATGAAGCGACGTAGTCAGTTGCGGGGCAAAATATTTTCCCGACGTTAATGCACTAAAACAATCGAACCGCAGCGAAGGAAGCACCAGGATTATTACTGGTGCCATGTGCCCTCAAAGCGGGTGGGTTCGTATGCAAGCACCCAACCAAATAAAATAAAATAAGTTATTACACAGCAGAAAAAGCTTTCACACTTTCCGGTCATTTTAAGAAACTAAACAGAGTACCATCGCTAAGAGCTAGCGTCGCTGAGTGAATTTTTTACAACTCACGCACTTTTTTTTGTTGTAGTCACAGCAAAAACACACTGGCACAGTGTGCTAGCCCTTACATGCGCTATAACAATAAAAAAATCAAAGATAAGTTTAAGACCCTTATCGCACATGTTCTCACTAAGCGCAACGTCCACTGAAATTAGCTAAATTTTGTCGCTGTCCGCCTGAGTATTTTTTACGGGCATTGCGGTCTCGTTCTATGTCATGAACACGAGGAAAGCATCTGGTAAAAGAATACGTCGGGCACTGTTTGTAAGGTACTTGAAAAGGAAGCCACTCACCTCTTAAGATTAACGAAAGAAGAAGCGGAGCAGTGCAGACATTCGTTCACTAGAAGGGAAGCCATCTTGAATATGGCGCGGGGCATCAAAGCAGAACCGCAGACAGCGCCCCGTGCAATATTGACACGTATACATGTTTATCTTTCGCCGATGGCCGCTTTCCACCGGCTAACAAATGTTAAACGTTATCGCTCGGCGCAGGACGCGCCTGTATCGGAAGTTTCTAGAACGTTATCGATGCTTCTTTCCGTTGCCTGTTTTCACCGACGCTTATGTTATCTGATTGTATGAGCGACGGGAATTGTCTAGAACTTTCTGGAAGACACGCGCGTACCAGGGATTATTCTGGAACCTTCGATGACTCAGGTATAAAAGCCGACGCGTTTTGCCGCTCATCAGATTTTCGACGATCGCCGACTGTGTTCGCCGCTATCGTTGTGCTTTGAGTGTACCTTGCTTTTGTGGGCACAGGTTCGCCCAATAAACAACCAGTTTCGTCGTACACAGTTTTACGACTGTTTTCTTCAGCGTCACTACTACGTGACAATATGTATGCAAAATCGCCGTGTACGAACAGAAAAACAAAACTTTAAAGTGCTATATTATAGTTTTTTATGCATTTGTATGATTTAGACTGGTTATACTGTAGTTTTGGCTTGATTTATAAGCTGGACATCAAGAAGAACTAAACATTTCTGTTTTTACTATTAACAGGTGTCTGTCATAGAGCACGCGCAGAATGTTTTTTGTGGTACAGAAAATTTCATTAAGTTTTCTTTAAATATACATCTATTTGTTACAGTGTACATAGAAGTGCTTGCACGAAGGTTCCTGTAGCCCGGATATACCGGAGAAAGGACGGAGGAAAAAAAGCAGAGAGTATAGAAGCAATACCACAAAAGCCAGCACCGCATGGACCAGCGAGAAACTGCCGTATCACGCAAAAAGACAGCACTGTTCGTTTTACAGCAGTGATGAGGCACTAGGCGTTCTGAACGCGTTGGATTGCTCTTTATGCATGTGCTGCTAGACCAGTTGATGGTGCGCCAATTCTTTTCCGCACATTGTAGGCCAGCATATTCTATTTCTCTTTTCATGCAACCAGTGCCCGTTTTTATCGCTTACCTGTCAGAATGCTCATGAGAGTTGTCTTCCCAGCTCCATTGTGGCCAAGGAGCACTGTGATTTTTGAAGCGCACACTTTCAAATTAAGGCCGTTCAACGCTGATTTGGCACCAAATACCTGTTGAAATGGCAGCAACAAGAGCGATGTTTAGGTTTTTTTGTCATTGCAACACTCTGTGAGGTGCACGCTACAACTTATGTATACTGTAGACAACGTGCCCAGATTTGAGCTTTCTTCACGTGCTGACTTATAATAATTATACGTCTTGAAACACGGAAGGACCAAAACAGCGACGCACAGACAGCGGCGTGCGGCAGTAATAGCGGAATAACAAATTTAGGAAAAGTAATAAACTAAATAAAAAAAATCACTCGCCATTCCACTGCTGTGAAGGTGAATTATATAAGTGCGAAGCAGTTTAGCACATGACATGTAGGTGACCTACAATTTAGATCAAAGGTATGAGCAAATTTTCATTTCTCTTGGCACCTCGACTGCCAAGTCACTGCTTCAAATAAAGGTTCATTCATTCATTCATTCATTCCTTCATTCATTCTTGAGCGGCGACGGCGGTCATCCTGAAGTAAGACACACGCACACACAGTTTAAGTTTGTTCGGCGGTCTTGATCGCTGTCATACATCCGCGTGGAAGACTACCACCACCTCGGGAAGCTGGAGGAACTTAGACACGGACGACAGTACGACAGTACTGCCACCCGGCGGAAAGTAGACACGCTCGACGGGACCGCCACGGCGAGAAAGCTGAAGGAAAGTAGGCATGCAAGCCCTTGAAACGTTGACAAACAAGAGGGCGATGCGAGCGTACGCATGGCTGACGCGGCTCACACAGCGGCAAATCTTTGGGAAATCCTTATTCTCTACCTGATAGTATACTGATTTTGAACATGGTGCCTCTTGATAACTAATCTACTGAAGATGCATATCCAAGTGATGAGACGTATAAGCTTTTGCATAGAATGAAACCATTTTGCATGAAATTCGGGAGCTGAGGTTTTGCACATGCAGATCTGTTGACGGACACGAAAAACGCATAGAATCCTAGCCATTGGCAGCTTCGCTGTAATAAAATAAAAGCAGTACTTATGTGCTTCAACAAATATAAGACGCTGTCAAATCTGTCCATGCTGATTTGAACAACTGTGTTGCAATAGAGAGTAGGGTGCTGTTCCGGCGCGTTGCAGCACCGAACGGCAGGTCTGACGTTAGTGGTTGCCTAATTAAAAATGTTGTGTTTCGTATTGTCACCCAGCTAGTACAGCTAGAATAGTTCACCAGCAACAGATAGGCAAAAAACACGTCAGCCTTTAATAATGGCTGGACCTCGGAGAGCGCGCGCGCAACCACGAACTTCGTCGTTCTCGCCTCAAGGGGCCAGTGTCACCACGTGCCAACTTATTTCGCGTCATTACTCCCCTCTCAAAAGCGACCGACCCGGTCGCTTCAAGGGCATGGGGCGAGCAATATGGGCAAGAGTGCCAACATGGAAAGAAAAAAAAAACATACAGGAATGTACACTGTGCTGAAGCGGTTTGTGAGGGCTGCTTATCCCTCGCGTGCGTAGTACGGCTTCATCCGTACTACGTGGACGACTTCAGCACGGGGACGGCGTCGGTTCGAACTAGGATCAGAGCTTTGAGGCACCACCTCATAGTTCACATCACTGAGGCGGCGTACAACTTCGTAGGGGCCGAAATAGCGGCGCAACAATTTCTCCGAGAGCCCACGGTGTCGGATAGGTGTCCACACCCACACGCGGTCACCTGGTGAGTACTGGACGTTCCGTCGGGTCCGGTTGTAACGGCAGGCGTCGGTATTCTGCTGGGTGCGGATGCGATTCCGAGCAAGCTGGCGAGCTTCCTCTGCTTTCTCGACGAACTCTTCAGTGGTGTCATTCCTTGTGGTTCCGTGATCTACCGGGAGTATGGCGTCTAAGGGGGTTGTAACGCGACGTCCGTAAACGAGCTCGAATGGTGTAAACTCGGTGGTCTCCTGCACAGCGGTATTGTAAGCAAACGTCACGTATGGCAAAATTTCATCCCATGTCTTGTGTTCCACATCAATGTACATGGATAGCATGTCGGCCAATGTTCTGTTCAGGCGCTCTGTTAAGCCGTTAGTCTGGGGATGATAGGCTGTGGTCCTTCGGTGGTCAATATGCGTCAGCGTGACGACTTGTTGCAACAACTCCGCTGTAAACGCTACACCGCGATCAGTAGTGAGCACAGCGGGTGCACCGTGACGAAGCACGATGTTGTGGACGAAGAAGCTGGCGACTTCAGCAGCAGTTCTCCGCAGCACAGCTTTTGTCTCCACATGGCGAGTTAAATAATCGGTTGCCACGATGATCCACTTGTTTTGCAAGGAAGACGTGGGGAACGGACCAAGAAGGACCATTCCCACTTGCTGGAACGGCGCCGGAGGCGGATCCAAAGGCTGAAGGAGGCCGGCAGGCTTGACGGGTGGGACTTTACGCCTCTGACAGTCATGGCACGTTCGCACATAGCGCTGAACCGACGAAAATAGGTGTGGCCAATAGTATTTCTGCCCTATGCGCGCTAATGTCCTCGCGAAGCCTAAGTGGCCAGCACAGGGATCGTCGTGACACGCCTGTAAAACTTCCTCGCGCAGCGCCGTCGGAACGACGAGAAGGAACGTTTCTTGGCTGTTCTCGAAATTTTTCTTGTACAGGACATCGTTCCGCAGGCAGTACGATGTCAATCCTCGTGAAAGTGGGCGTGAGACAACAACGTCAGCTCCCTCGAGATATCGGATGACTGGAAGCAGTTCAGAGTCTGCACGTTCGTAGTCAGCCATGCGCACCACGTCGACGACACCACGAAACGGCAAATCTAGCTCCAAGTCGGAGGATGTCAAGGGAATAGGAGAACGTGACAAGCAGTCAGCGTCGCTATGCTTATAACCATAGCGACGCTGACTGCTTGTCATGTATTCCTGGAGGCGGAGGCTCCAACTAGCGAGGCGACCTGACGGGTCTCGTAGATTGGCAAGCCAGCAGAGCGAATGGTGGTCACTGATCGCTCGAAATGGCCGGCCGTATAAGTAAGGTCGGAACTTGCTGATGGCCCACACGACTGCTAAACATTCTTATTCGGTGGTTGAATAATTAGCTTCTGCTTTTGTGAGACTACGGCTCGCGTACGCAATTACATGTTCTGCGCCGTCTTGCCATTGAACCAGAATAGCCCCGAGTCCTACGTTGCTTGCGTCTGTGTGAATTTCAGTTGCCGCGGTGTCATCAAAATGCGCCAGCACTGGAGCGGATTGAAGGCGTTTCCGCAATTCGGTGAAGGCCTGCTCTTGGTCTTCCGTCCACGCAAAGGGCACATCTTGTCGCGTCAGTCTCGTGAGAGGTTCAGCAATGCTCGAGAAGCCTTCAACGAAACGGTGGTAGTAAGCGCAGAGGCCCAGGAACCGCTGAACAGCCTTCTTGTCTTTAGGGTGAGGAAACTCGGCAACGGCAGCGAGCTTTTCTGGGTCTGGTCGTACTCCTTGGGAGCTGACCACGTGGCCTAAAAACATGAGTTCCCGGAAGCCAAAGTAACATTTTTCAGGCTTGATGGTGAGGTTTGCCTTGCGTATTGCGGTAAGGACACTTCGTATTCGGGTGAGATGTTCATCGAACGTGCCGGAAAACACAACAACGTCGTCAAGGTACACTAGACACGTCTGCCACTTTAGTCCGACGAGTACAGTGTCCATCATTCGTTGAAACGTAGCAGGAGCGGAACAGAGACCGAAAGGCAGGACTTTAAATTCGTTTAGCCCGTCGGGAGTCACGAAGGCGGTTTTTTCACGGTCACGCTCGTCCACTTCGATTTGCCAGTATACCCTGACTTTAGGTCTAACGAAGTAAAGAACTCAGCATGACGCAGACGGTCCAAAGCGTCATCGATCCGCGGCAGGGGGTAAACGTCGCGTTTGGTGACTCGGTTAAGCCGTCTGTAGTCAACGCAGAAGCCGAGCGTGTTGTCTTTCTTTTTTTCTAGCACGACAGGGGACGCCCACGGATTTGTCGACGGCTGGATGACGTCATCATTGAGCATTTCTTCAACTTGACGCTTAATCGCCTCCCGCTCCATAGGTGACACGCGGTACGGGTGCTGACGAACAGGCCGCGCCGACTCCTCTGTAACTATCCGGTGTTGCGTAATGGAGGTGCGCTGGACTCTAGATTCTGTGGAAAAACAGCCAGAGAATTCTGTCACTAGGCCCAGTAGCTGATTCTTCTGTACATCTGCTAAGTCAGCATTAATGTGGACGCGGGTACTCAGGCTGGCGTGAGTTGTTACATCCGGTGAAGTCACTTGTAACGTGCCGACGTCGGAGAAGTCAGCAATGCCGTTCAGAAAGGCCACAGCTGTACCTTGAGGGACGTGCTGATACTCATGGCTGAAATTTGTCAGCAAAACCTGCGAGCACTTATTCTGTATTCGAACAAGGCCCCGGGCGATGCAGATGTGTCTTTCGCGCAACAGCGGGATGTTTGCCTCGGCAATACCCTCATAGTCGTCGATTGCGTCGCAGGTTACGAGGGTCAATACGCTGCTCCTTGGCGGCACCGTGATGTTCTCGTCGATAATCTTCAAGGCGTTGACATACTTGTCGTCAGTGCTGCTCCCTGCTAAGGCCTGCGCCGTTGAAAACGTTACCAGCGACTTTTGTAGGTTTATCACGGCTCCATTAGCCTGCAGAAAGTCCATTCCCAGAATTAGGTCCCTCGAACAGCTTGGGAGGATAACGAAATCTCCGAGGTACGTAAACCCACGAATGCTCACTCGCGCTGTGCATCTTCCTACCGGGGTTAGCAGATGGCCTCCTGCAGTGCGAATCTGCGACCCAGTCCACTCGGTAGAAACTTTCTTCAGCTTGCAGGCAAGGTCCATGCTCATAACTGAGGTGTCCGCTCCAGTGTCGATTAATGCTGTTATGTCTTCGTCGTCTACGGTGACGGGAATGTTCGACGTTATTACCTCTCGTACGGTGTACAGCCGCTGCAGTCACCGATTCAGCAGGGGCGCAATTCACGTTTCCGGCATCACAGTAGCTAACATGGAATACTGGCCTAGAACTACACTCTAAGGTCAACAATATTGTTACGCGAACGAAGGATTAAGAACTGAAGACTATTTACAAAATATATTTACAAAGGATAACCGCACCGCTAGCCAGTCCAGCCGACAGCTCGAGAGCCAGCAGCAGTTTGTCTTCTTTGTCGGGGCGACCACGCGCATCGTCTACATGAAACACGCAATATGCATGTGTCATCCCTGGCGGCAGAACCACCGACCCGGTGCGTCTAAATTTCGGTGGTAACAGGAGACTAACAAGGCTTGAGGCGTGCGACATGCACAGCGTCAGTGGAATTCAGGCAGATGAGGCACTGGTGCTGATTTAGGCGATTTCATGCGTAATTGGAATCACGGCACCCAGCACTCGATTTGGACTTGTGTGCCGAGACAGGAGTTTTTCTGACAGGCCAACGTGACGAGTCGGGGACCACAGGAGTACCAGAGATTCAGGCAGAAAGTGGACATCTCTGTGTTGACGATCGCACAAACGCCGTTGGTTCTCTTGGAAGGTGACGAGGCGAGCACGGGAAATATCGCGTGCTTGGGCTGCCCTGGTGATGGCGCCAAGTGCGTATTCGCTAGTCTCTGCTGCGGCGCATGGAAGGGATGTGTCAGGTGGCACACGTGTTCTCCGCCGAACTAGAGAAAGAACGGGGAATAACCAGCAGTGTAGTGACGCGAAGAATTGTAGGCAAATGTGACAAAGGGTAGGGCAAGGTCCTAATAGTATGGTCGGACGAGACATACTCGTACTTTGGATGCATGTCTGTCAGGGTTGGATTCAGACGCACCGTGAGACCATTATTCTGTGGATGGTAAGACGTAGTCAGCTTGTGATGGTTCAGCAGGACTGCAGGATGACAGCGATGACATTAGAAAGGAATGCCCGACCACGGTCAGTGAGCAGGTGGTGTGGAGCTTCATGCTGCAGAATCACGTGACATAAAAGAAAATCGGCGACATCTTCTTTGTTGGAAGCGCTCTGGTGTTGGCATAGCGCATGGGGTAATCCGTCGCCACAGCGGCCCCCTGGTTGCCAGACGTTATAGAAGGAAAGGACCAAGTAAGTCCAAGCCAGCGCGAAAGAACGGCTCCGAAGGAATGTCGAGCAGTTGAAGGCACCTGGCAGAGAGCGTCGATGGTGTTTTTCGGCGCTAGCCTTTCTCACACGCCGCAACGTATTTCCGGACGGAGCGGGCAATGCTTGGCCAAGAGAAGCGCCGGCGAATCGGGTCGTATGTGCGGCAGACGCCGAGGTCACCTGCCGTTGGTAAGTCGTGAACTCTTGGAGAGTAGCTGACCGGAGGTGCTTAGGAATGACGAGGAGTAGGACAGGACCGTCGGGGCGAAGGTTGTGACAGTATAATACACCATCCCGGAGACCAAACAAGTGAATGGACGAATCAGAAGGCGAAGTATCTAAGCGATCAATGATGGCACGCAAGGTGGCATCACCGCGTTGCTCGTCGGTGACGTGTAGCAGCTGAGAAACAGAGAAAACGCAAGCGTCGGCATCAGTGTGAGGGTCTGCGGGTGGTTCGTCCACTGGATTGCGGGATAAACAGTCTGCGTCTTGATGTAATCGGCCCGACTTGCACACTACTGCATAGGTATATTCTTGCAGCCGCAGAGCCGAGCGACCAACCCGGCCGGTAGGATCCTTGAGAGAGGAAAGCCCGCAGAGCGCATGGTGGTCCGTGATTACAGAGAAGTGCATGCCATACAAGTACGGACGGAATTTGGAAACCGGCCAGACGAGAGCCAGGCATTCACGATTTGTAATCGAATAGTTACGCTCCGCTGCTGTGAGGAGGCGGCTAGCGTAGGCGATAACACGATCTTGGCCCTGTTGCCTTGGGCTAAGACGGCTCCGATACCGTGACCACGACGGGGAGGCATATCCGGTTATCGGCGACGGTGACGATGGAGTGGGGCACAGTGATATTGCGCATCAAAAGGACATCAGGAACAATCACTATCGGGCACAGCAAAAGATGATAGCAAATCGACGAAAGTCAAGGCTTTAGGTGGCAGGCGGACGAAGGCGGTCGTACTAATTTTGCTCGGCAGTTCGGCACGAATATGCGCGAGTAGAGGAAGATCGAGGCAAAGGCTACCGGCAGAACGGTCGATCAAAGTTGAATGCGCCGTAAGAAAGTCGAGTCCGAGGATTAAGTCATGGGAACAATTGGTCAGCGCTCCAAGAACTGGAACGGTACGGTCGGCAATACTTACACGGGAAGTACACGTCCCAGTGACGGCAACAGCGTTGCCATCGGCGACGCGGACGGCTCGTGTAGTAGCAGGCGTGAGAACCCTCCTCAGTCGACGACGGCGGTTACAACTAACTATGGACACCTGGGCTCCAGTATCCATTAACGCCGTCAAAGGGACACCATCGACGCGAACATCACGCAAGTTCTGGCTCGTTGGCAGCGTCAATGGAGGGATTCGACACGACGAAGATAATGCACCAGTACCCCCAGCAGCTGCATGGTCTAGTTTTTCCGTCCGGGAGGGCCCATGTTTCTGTCCGGGGGGGTCCACGCCCCAACCACGCCGCTATTCCTCGGCGACGAATAGCTGCGTGGCTGAGGCGACGGGGAGCGACGGCGCTGAGGTGACGGCGAGCGGGCGGGACGACTGTCATCGACGGATACGTCAGAGGTAGGAGGCATACGGCGAGGCGGGTAATGGCGAGGCTCGGCATGTGGACGAGGAGTCAGGGAAAAGTAGCTCGAATACGGCGACGTCCAGGAGGTGCGGCAGTGGCAAGCGACGTGGCCAATGCGGAGGCAACGGAAGCACATAGGCTTGTCGTCCGGAGCTCTCCACTCTGTAGGGTTGCGGTATCTGGGAGGGGAATACAGATGGTTGCAAGGCGCAGCTGTCGGCACTGACCGGGCGTCAGGTGGTGAGATGGAGCAGGCAGCAGGAAAACCTAGGTTGGCAAATTCTGGCCGTACCACTGCCAGAACGAGAGAGATTGCTAGAGCTGGTTGATCAATAGTGGGGTCAAGTGGGTGGGGATGGAACGGCGCAAGACTCGTAGCCTCGAGCTCGCAGCGAACAATACGTGTGACGTTCTCATGTGAGGGTGGTGAAGGAGCGGTCAAGTCGATGCAAGACGACGTCGCAGCCGTGTTGGGGGGCTGGGAGAACTGCGGAATGATATGGAGGTTTTTGGCGAGCTCAAAGCGGCGTAATCCTTTACAATGACATTCATGGTGGAAACATTTTTGAAGGCCAACAAGTTGAACGCGTCGTCCGCGATCTCTTTGAGTAAGTGGCCTACTTTGTCAACCACGGCCATTTTCTCGTCGACTTTCCGGTAAAGAGAGAGCACGTCTTGTATGTACGAGACGTACGATTACGGCTGAACTCGGGTAGCAAGCTCTTCTCTGAGAGCCAGCTGCCGACCGGTCGGATTTGAGAAGAGGTCTTTGAGCTTCTCTTTGAAAGCACCCTAGCTAGAGATCTGGTTCTCGTGTGTGCGGAGCCAGATACGAGGGGTTCCGCCCAAGTAGAATGACATTTCCTAGTATAACAGTAGGGTCCCAATGGTTGTTTCGGCTAACACGCTTATGCAGGCTGAGCCAGTCCTCAACGTTTACATTACCTTGCCAGAAGAATTTGCCAGGATCGCGGGGATTGGTAACCGTGACGTACGTTGTAGTCGGGGTTGCATGAGTAGAAGCAGACGAGGTGTCACTGGGAGCCATCACAGAAAGCAGGACGGTGCAGCTGCTTCGGAGCTCCGTGGCGAGGACGGGGACCGGCACTCTCCACCAAAATGTTACGCGAACGAAGGATTAACAACTGGAGACTGGAGAACTACAGCGCTGGCCAGTTCAGCCTACAGCTCGAGAGCCAGAAGCAGTTCGTCTTCTTTGTCTGGGCGCGCGCGCGCATCGTCCACATGAAGCAGGCAATATGCATGTATCGATATATTAACTGTTGCATAAATCGGAGGGTGAGCTATACAGTCAAAGCTCACAATAATGAAACGAGATAAAATGAATAATGAATATAACAAATGTTAATGATATTCTGCTTGGAAAGTTCATTGAGGACCATGCATTTAAAACAATTTTAACGAAGTGAAATTATTCTGCCAATGAATATAACGAGCCAGATTTCCTCCTAAACCAAAAAATTGCCGCCCCTTCCACTCCGAACAGCGAAGCTATGAACAGCACTACTTGCGGGGAATGGGACGCGTCGGCGTCCACGGGCGACGGTGTTCCTAGCGCGTTACTAACGCTTTTCGACGATGTTCCCAGACAAGAGTCCTTGACCAAAGATCTGTATATACAACCAACGCTAACGCGAATCCCTCTCACACTCCACTGGTCCGTCGACCTACTTTTTTTCGTACACCACCATCGGTTAGCGAGCCCAATGGCCACCCCCTCGAACGCAAGCGTTGGAGTTCGGCTCTTCTGTTCCACTCATCTCCCGCTAAGTCACGTGGATTTTAGCGAACGGACGGCGGCACAGGGTCAGCAGAAACAGCTCCGCTCTAAAAGTACTTGCCCATTGCGCGCTGAGTATATCGGTTTTAGTGGGCTTTGGCACACACACTCTGTGTAGAAGTACAATACTTCCACGTCCCTGCGTGGAATACGTCGTCTAGCAGCAGTAGTCCTTCTCGCCACATCGTCGTGATGAGAAACGCCAGTGTATTAGGTCCGAGTGATTAGGTATAGAATGAAAGCCTTGTAGATAAGCTTCTCTCGCACTGCGGCGCGCCGCGCAGGCTGGGGCAGCTAGGCGTGGTCTCCAAGACGGCATCGGCGCCGGTGCAATCTCCGAGGCCACGAATCGGCTGAGACAAGTCCGCGCGGCGAGGTTCGTTGGCCTCCTCATTGACACAGCCGAGCCACGTGACAGAGGTGGATAAGCCTGGACCAGCATTATAGTCCGTGCTTTGGGCCACATGCTGCTCGACCACGACACCACGACGGGCCTTGTTAGCGTGGCAGCTTGCGAGCTGTTTTCTTCAACCGCATCACCTTCCGCCGACCAGAAAGCGCCCATTCTAAAGGGAATCGCGTCAGGTGATAAGCGGGTTCCGAACACCGAATATGTATATTTTATTATTGCTCTTTTCTTCGCACGCGCAGCTGTGAAGCGGTTCCACGAGCCGGAACGCCTTATTCTTCTATATATGGTTAAAATATGCACCCTACTGGGCAAATATTGCAGCAAAGGGCAATAGAGGATTCAGCTAAGGAATGGATATAACAAGGTAATGTCGGACCGGCTTCAACTTCATCATAGAGCGATTTTACTGTACAAGAACCATTCGGTTAATCCTCTGGCACGTTCGCGCTCAAACATTTGAAATGAGGCAGCATTTCGAAGTGAGTCAAATTTATTACCACCTTTTCCAGCATGACAAGTTTCATCCACAATCATTCCGAAAGCGGGCGTCCCCTGTAACCGCGCCACTCATTACATGTCGATTCCATTGCAAAGGCAGTGTGGCGCCAACTGCCTCGGCTGCGCTGACTGCAGTGTACGTGCTGCAGCTGTGACTGATGGTGCTAACGTTTCATTTCAGCAGAAAAAGAAGAAAGAAAAAAAGTTAGGTTACGCCATCACAGACGACAACTACTTTGATTGTATTATGAACGATAGTTGTAATTAATGCCAGCAAACGTGGCAGTAAACGGACTCACCGCGAAATACTACCTCTGTGGGCTCGTAGATGCAACCGTATAACGGATTCCATTATATCCGCTTCAGTCACGGTGTGCACATTTGTGGACGCGACGCTTTTTTGCCATTTCTCTGCAGATGTGGCAAGGGGCACACCACAAAAATAAAGCTCAGGGTAAATTGGACGTTCTGTTTACGTCATGTACCTTCATTTTGCTTCTGAGGGAAATCTATAGCTACGGAAGGTGGCTTTGCAAAACGTACTACAGGGTTTGATGGCATGCGTGCGTTGGGATGAATGTGTACTAATGGCGAAAAATATTGTTTCTAGTAATGCTTGCAACCAATAACTACTTTGTGGAAATAATTAGCGCTAATAATTCAATGAGTGTTTCTGAAGAAACGTATCATTATGGATTGCACAATAATCAGATACTAATTAGGGTGTCTGATCATAAGATGTGGGAAGGGTCATTCTACCACCTTGACTTCCTTTTAATGGAATCTGCAGCACTTTGGCATATGATTATGTAAACGTCATACATTCATGGACAGTCGATCATAATTCCGGACTGAAGGGGATGTCTATTCGTGTTTCCAAAGAAGTCACATTTATTTATTTTAATTTCTGATTTATTTTGACTTATCTCTGTCGTGATTGTTTATGAAGATAAAAAAATATACGCTGATAATTTATGTGCTGTAAACTGGTTGTATTCCACTCCTCAGAATGGCGTTCCAAAATAAGTTTGACCACTTTAGGTTCCTTAACGTACTCCTAAATTTCTCTACACGAGCGTCTCTGCATGTCACCCCGTTCCAAATTCGGCTGCCACGGCGGACATGGAAACTTTCAGAGCAACGCCATATCCAATGGTACCATGGCGGATGTAAAAATCGCAGTACCGAACAAATAAATTTCCGAGAGGGCAAGTTAACCGTGTAATTGCCGCTTTCTTGTTTCTCGGCAATCACCCTTCTTCGTTGATAGAGAATACAAATTTAATGACGATAATTAGTACATGCCTGAAGCGAAGTACGAAAAAGCATTAATAGTTTCGAGCGAGATTACAACGTGCATCCCCTCTTGGCCGTGAATCTTTATCTTGCACCACTAATCTCCGTACCTTGGTCAGATTGTCGGTGGCGATGATTACTTTGTCGCCTGGTTGTAGTTCCTCATATCGGTAGGCATCTTGCCTGACCGTCTTTTTTTCGACTGCAGCTACTGCGGGTTCTTCTCTCCAATAGCTGGGCTGCGATCGCGAAACACAGGACAGACCTTCAAATTCCAAGCGTTCCAATGGTGGAAAACGTAAATTCACTTCTTCGCGTACACAAGCGAAACACACAAAATTGAAATATGGAAACTCGCGCCGGAAGCTGTCCTGCTTCAATTGGTTTGCAAACCTATACGCAGTTCAAAAGTTGTCTATTATCTTTCATACAGGATTATTTTTTCGATGACATCTACCATGTGCTGCATTGTTTTCTTACTTGTTTATTTTTTTTACATTGCTGCATTGTACTTCGTACTCCATCCTGTAAGAGCCATGCTTTATGTAAAAATAAATAATTTTGTCCCTAATTGTTTTATTTCAATGGGCTGGTGGAAGGTGAGCCTTCATTAAGAGGTTGCATTAGGTAGTCAATAAACTATAACTGGCACCTCAAGTTGCTCGGTATCATTATTTATTGAACAATTTTCTATGGCAAGCAGACGACAGGGTTGGTAGTGACGCCAGCACCGCTGCAATACTGAAATGTTCGGAAAATCCCTAAAATTCGTCGCGAAGTTCTTCAGCCGAAATCGAAAATAGGAGTATTAAGGACGTATTCATAACTTGAGGGAGTGACACAGCCTTCTCTTTTAATTAACCTTACCGCAATCCACCGAAACGTATGGCTCCATCCTTTAAAAAAAATGTAATAAGTGTGTGATTATGCTCCAAGGAACACATAAGCAGCATTTAGTATTAACCAGGTGATCTGACTGGAATATAATTGGAATTTATTGAAATCTTCAAGACCACGGCGTTCACTTGGAGGACTGTTCCTGGCATTAGAAGGAATCCAACGCACACAAATGTGTGTCATGTCCTCGTAATTATGACTGAGCCGAGAGTGTTTTCGTGGAGTAGAGTGCAGAATGAAATCTCAAGGTTAGAGGCTGTGTCGGTAATCTTTCCCTAAAGTTATTGATTACGTAGATTCTCTCGAAAAAATTTCGAAAATTTGCAAAAAAAAATTTCTGTGAGTTTGCTATTTCATCGAGGATGCAGCGGTGCACAGTCATTCAAACGAAAGGAGATGAAGGCATACGTGCGTAAAAGTTATTGCTACGATTTCAAAGACGCGCCTAGTTATTTAAAGCAACTGACGTCGATATTTCCTTTTTTTGGCGTCATCTATAAAAGTACGCAGTGATCCATACCAGAAGGCAGAATACTGGGCTTTTCGGTGTATTGGAGCTCCAGGGAAGAACGCTTGAGAGATACCATGTCAAAAATGCCATGACAACAATGCAGATAAGTGTCACTCCCCAAAGTTCACCAATTGTGACGTTGTCTCTGTCAAGCACTCCCCTGGTGAGGAGTGACCATGATGCACCTCCTGCAACGTCCAAAGTTGTGAAAGAAATCGAGCGCTTTTTCTTTTTCGAACTATGCACCTTCATGGGTAGTATTTCATGATTTTATGCATTCTTTCTCTATATGAGGCGTTTTAGAAAACGCAAAAGAATATTATTTTCTGCAGGTCACTCATGAGAAATATGACACACAGGGTGTTTTTTCCAGCTACACAAATTCCTAACAATACAACTGCGCGCGTAGAAAACGTGGCGTTATCGCAAAGAGCTGCGTTACTTCCGCGCCTCTTTTGATATTACTTAGACTGAGTGTTGGAATTCGATGGTGAAGTTCTCAAAGGAGCTGCGATTTTCAATATTACGAAAGGGTGGTTGAATGAAATGTAAGCACCTTTTAATTCGCCATTCAAACTGCTGCTCCCAAGTTTCTAATAAGAAGGTAATTGAGGTTGTGTAAATTATTGCTATGAAAATCACCTTATTAGTGGCAAGGTATGCCAGAAATCTTCTGCAAGTACGCCACGTTCGCTACACTGACAATATGTATTTTTTCATAAAAGAATATATTCGTATGTCTTAAAAATTCTGGCAGAAATAACTGATGTCAATGCGGCTGCGTTTTTTTTTTTGTCTATTTAATAAGGAAAGAAAATATCACACGGACATTACAACTATATGAGTTCGAAACCAGCAAGCAATGTATACAGCTGATATGAAGAACGTAAAGGCCATCTAATGAATAAGTTGAGGACAAATATTTTGATGAATCTTCGTCAGTCAAGAACCTTGTTTACATTTTTGCACATATGCAACGGCCAGGAAAAAAACCTCAATGACGCTGTCCCTCGTTGCAATAGATTACGCAGGAGCAGCTGTTATCGGTCGTGTATTGTAATTACACCGAGATTATACTCGCAACAGTGAGTACAAATAAAAAGTAAGAGAGAGAGAGAGAGAGAAGTCATAAGGGAAAGGCAGGGAGGTTAAACATGCTGAGCCCGGTAGGCTACCCTGCACTGAGGAAGGGGTAGAAGGGATTGAAAGAGAAGGAAGAGAGAAGTTCGCAGTTCACACGTTTCATATTTATACAGTTAAGCGTTCATCGCTGAGTTTCGTCACAGGCGGTCATACAGACTTGTGCACTTCAAAAAACACAGCAGCGCCTTTATAGCCCTGCACATAGCAGACGCACGAGGCCACGCGCCCAAGATATTTTCCTCCGTAAAAAACCTGTCGTCTAAGTGCCCCAAAGCCGTCCGAAGGGCAATCCTCTCTTCTTCGTATCTGTGGCAGTCACATAAAAGTAGGAGTTCTGCAAAATATACATTAGAAATGCGAAAATGGAATGGAATATACAAATGAGAAGATCCAACTTGATGAAGGGCAAAAAAGTGTCGCTGCAGAAACAAAGTTCACTGCTTGTATACACAGCACCTCGCAACGAGATATTTAAATATACGTCTAAGTCTCCAATGAATCTACGTATTTAAGCAAACGTCACTGTATATTATGCGTCAAACAAGACAAATAAACACGTTGCGGAGTCAGAGATAGTAAACTTTGCGCACAGAAAGACAGATGATCTAGGCAAGAACAAAACTATGATCGCAGACATCACGATATGTACTCGGGCCATGCAGCGGTCGCGACAGCACCATACAGGTAGAATAATGGAGGAATAATGCAGAAATCAGTACGAAAATGTGTAATTTAACTGCCTGCACAGCGGCAACAATTATTCTGCACCCAAAATTAAAGGAGGGTTTTGCTTCGTTTCAAAAAAGAAATAAAAGCAGGTAGCTAAAAAGGAAAGAAAAGGACAAGCGAAAGACACAGATGATGCGACAAGTTACTACCCAATATCCGAGTGTATTTTTGGCAAACGCATCGTGGGCCGGGCTTTCAATGAGCAAGGTCGGTCAAAATTGGTTATTGATGTCCTCGTAATTTTCGTATTCGAATGATAATTTTGATCATGATGCTAACTGCTAGAATAAACGGCTAAAATTTCTGCGGTTTTAAAAGCTAACGAACAGTCATACGTTTTCGCAATTACGAGCTTATGGACCTGAAGGAATAGAGCTTTTTAGTTGCATTGATTTTTGCTGCGTCGCTATCTAAAGGACAAACTTCTCTCGGCGGGGAAGTTGAGCGAAGCGGTCAATGACTTCGGACACGTTGATGCCGACGTCTTTGTGGGTGTATAGAAGCACCAGTCTAACCATGCGTTTCACAGACATTGTGGAGCGCAAGTAGTTTTTTTAGTAAACTCTTGTAAAAAAATATTCTCTCTGCGCTGGCAGTGGTCACTAGAAGGGTGACTAGAATCTGGAACCGTTTGTACACATTTACATAGAACATGCAGTCGCAATGAGAGATGGGCATCTATTCCGGTGCTAAAACCTAAAACACTCCCTCGATGTCATTGGCATCCTTGTTTAGGTACTTTGCACAAACAGTAGGCTGTTCGATTCCGGCGATGTCCGTCGTTTCGTCAGCAAGTACGGAGAAGCAGCCAGCTTAAGCAACTAGGCTTTCTTTGATAATTCCGCCAAAAATTTCTATAATTTGGTTTTGTGCATCTGGGCTTAAATACGAGGCATTACTGGGGCAACTTTCCAAATGGTTCTTCAGATATTTATCTCCACAATCAGCTCGCATGCGAAGAAGCGCTCTGAAAATACCTGTATTTTCAGGGAGGCCTATGCTTGAATCCATAGGGCCACTGTCCCTCTGGCCAACGAGAGCCAGACCTTGTAGCCCGCAAAAAGAATTTCCTCAATAATAGGCCATTTCCTTTCTCCTGTTTTCTCAAATTTTACTTTGCCTGCCCTGGTCCAGCTGATCGATCACATTGGGCACGCGTCCTGATAATGTTTGGAGAAAATTATCAGCTGCTAGCTCACAGTCACGGTAATATTTAGTATTTTCGTGTGTGTGGAAGATTGCGAGCGCGTGCTTTCATTTCTGGAACGGCTTGGACACGAGGGCTCCAATGCATGCATGTTGGTCCAAGTTTATAACAGCATTAACCCCATAAAGTTCCAGAATTGAAAATCTTTTGAAGCACGCCTTTAAAAATGTCAGTGCACCTTTCGCGTCAAAAGTTTATGAGAACTTTACACCCATAAAATTTGGAATTGAAATACATGCGCTCTGTATATTCCGCGGCCGCTGCGAGGTGCTGCAACGCGCCCGCTCGCTATCGAAAAGCCCTTGAAAGTTTGTGCTCGGATGGGGCTCCTTGCGTTACGTGACCCCAGGTGCCACGAAATCCACCACAGGTGCCACGAAATCCAGCCCGAGTTCACAATGTTCGTGCCGAAATGTCTTTCGAGCGTGAAAAAGACATTGTAGACAGAATGCAGAATGATTGAACATAGCTCGCCTACACGAACATGTCGCAGCTTGATACACTAGGACACCTGAACAATGGAGAATTCTGCACTCAAGAACTAATTATGGTCAACAAATGCTTCGACATACACTTCCGACTTCACCTCAGTAACCTCGCCTTGCGAGAAATAGACCTTCTGTCATTATGCAGCCTGCACAACTACTTTCAGTCAAACTAATCCTTGTTGTTTAATGAGTTTGTTCATATGCAATACTGTATGACTTTTCCCCCCTTTATTTGCTTTAGTTTATGCTTCACTGAATATAGTGCTATGTTATGTTTTTTTTCCATATTTTTTTCCTGTTTTCGTGTAATAAGACTTTCTTTATGTAATCTATAATGCTCATGTATAAATTCAATATTTCCTTGTTAATGCAGACTACGTGTTTTTCTAATTGTTAAAGTGTATTACTGCCTGTCTCGTATACACATTTTTTTTTAATTGACACCTTCCCATCTGTTTACTCACATGTGAGCGCCCGACGCCCTCTGTTGCCTTTGATGGGTTTTTGGGCTGGTCAAGTTGCCTGCGTGCAACTTTTTATCCAGAACCCCACCATGTCATTCTTTTCATGGGAAGTAAATTATTATTATTATTATTATTATTATTATTATTATTATTATTATTATTATTATTATTATTATTATTATTATTATTATTATTATTGTTGTTGTTATTATTATTATTCCCTGACTAATTAATACCTGCATTGTGCATAAAAAACAACTTGTGTATTCCTTTTCATCATCCTTTTTCCCCTTAACCTGCGAAAACTGTTTTCTCTAGTGGTATTCGAACGGAACCAATTTTAATCTTGGAATAATGAATTCTGAAATCGAATACGAATGAAATAGCAAGGGCTGTGTGATCCACATTGAAAATTTCGATTAACTCCACAACCTACACTAAACACATTTAAGAGGAAGCTCTAGCTGGGGATCCTCTATTTAAGTGTTCTGGAAGAGAGGAATAGATTTTTTCGGCAACCTTGTGTGGAGCAACGTGTGCAGCGAATGCGATTATGGTAATTGAGCTGCCCAATATCGCCGTAGCATTATATAGGAGAGCGGAAATACAGACTGATACATGCAGAGAAATACGAAATAGTGGTAAAATGCCATACTAAGATGAGCATTACGATGAGCATTATGAGAACCAGGTGGGAACAGAAGCCAATGTTTCGACAAGTGGACTTGGCAGGCTTGAAAAAGACAAGTCCACTTGCCGAAACGTTGGCTCCTGCTCTCCCTTGGTTCTCGTAATGCTCGTCTTGAATTTCCATCTGCCGCATTCCCGTGTTTCCCCATACTAAGAGTAGAAACATAACAGGCAAATGATAATGAAGATACAACTGCTATAAAACCAGGGTTATCTATTTAAGGCCAACGTCCACGGAGTGAAAAAGGGCCGAACTTTCGGCGGCCAAAAACTGTCTGTTCACCGCCGATCAACTCTCTCCAGATATTCGCCGCCCAGCGAACCGCCGCCACCGGAAGTTCTCACGCGCGGCCGAGAGCGTGGACCAATCGGACCACAGCGCAAAGGTTCGCTTTCGTCGGTCGCCCGTTGGGAGAGTTTTTTTGGTTGTTGACGCTTGGCTACGGTGGTTTGGCTACTGTTGGGCTATTTCCTAGTTTCTCTTCAACCGCTTTTTCCAGCGCCGTTTCTCCGCCTTGTTTGTTGTTCTGCCGCAATGTCCCATTGAATAACATGTGGTCACTGCTTGTTTTGTTTACACTATGTAGTCAGATGCTTCGCTTCCTGATGATGCTCTGCCCATGCGTACCCGCAACGTGAGATCGTACGTACCGCTGTGTTTTTGAAGAGACGCTTGATTGACGTTTGCAGGGAATAGATCACTGGCACATCCGAAAAAAAAAAAAAAAAACGATAGCTGAAGCACTGCACAGGTGCGGCATAGGGGTGGCCCGCTACTAAAGAGAGTCTACCCGCAAACAACGTGTGGGACCCCTCTTTTCGGCGCGCGCCTGTTGTATACCCTTTGTTCAGCTCTCGCGACTAAGCGGAACAACAATAGTCAAAATCGGTGCCAGCTTTGTGGCGCCTCGTGGGAGGGGGTAGGAGGGCGCTAAACCTTTTCCACGTCGCGAGAATTGCGGCGCGGTGACCGTCAGGTGGTGTGTTCTGGGTTTGTCCGGATTCTTTTCTGTGGAGAAGTCGGTTGTGTTCAACTGTTGCAGTGGCGGCTATCGCTCCTGCTCTTGTTTTCTGTAGCGAAAGCTGCAGTGGCCGCCTTCTCGCCGTTTCGCTGTGGCCAGTGGCAGCACCGCGAGCTGAGCCGTTGCCTAGCAACCACCGCAGCTGGCAGCGTTTCTTTCTCTATGGTCTGATCACCCCAAGGCGTCTTACCGGCGTCTGACACGCGTCTCTCGCCCGGCGAACTGCTTCACTGGAGAGGGTCCGGAATGCCAAGCGCGCGAAGCTAGCGTCGGTGGTGGTGGTGGTGAAAACTTATTTATTAGCCTTAAAATTGCTGCGAATGAATGAATGAAAAACTTTATTTTTACAAAGGAGGTTTCCCGGCGTAGGTGGAGCCCTCAGTCCAGGGCCCCTGTGGCCTTTGCCATCTTGCGAGCTCTGTCGATCAGCTTGAGCTGTTCTTCAGGATTCGAGCAGGATAGCGCAGCCTCCCACTGCTCCGGTGTTGGTGTTTTGTGTACTGGCGCTACATTTGGTTTTTGGCAAGCCCATGTAACGTGGTAAAGCGTCGCGCGTTCCCCGCATAGCGGGCATTTATTGTCATATGTTGCCGGATAGATTTTGCTAAGTAAACTCAGATTGGGGTATGTAAGGTCTTTGTGGGGAGGGGGGTAGATCCTCCTTAGGGCTCTTCGGCCCGAGCCCGCTGATAAACGCTTCGGACGGCCCGGCCCGGCCCGCGGGCCGGGCCGGGCCGTCCGAAGCGCTTTGATTTTCTAAAGTTGCTCCATAGCGTCTGGTGACTGTGTCCAGTTCCCCGTCGTGGTGCGCCCCCCGGTTGGCGTATGCTCGGGCGTTGGCGTCGGCACGCTGGTTCCCTGTCACAGTCTCATGGCCTGGTGTCCACGTAATGAAGCATCTCGAGAAGGTGATTTTTCTGCCCTTGAGTATGCGGATGGCCACAGTGGATATGCGTCCACTGCTGTACCTTCTGCACGCTTCTTGGGAGTCCGTAAGTATTTCTGTAGTGACCTCTTCGCCCTGGTGGGTGATGGCGAGTGCGATTGCCGCTTCCTCTGCCTCGAGGATGTTGTTGCCTTTGATCGAGGCGCAATTGATTTCCCTAAGCTGGTGATCAACAACGCTGACTAACGCCCCGGAGTGTTCCTTGTATGTGGTCGCGTCGACGTATAACACGTCTTTTCTCCCCGCGAAATATCTTTCGTGTGCTTCCGATCTTGCCTTTCTTCTGGCCTTGTGCATTTTAGGATGCATGTTTCTCGGTATCGGGCTGATCTAAATGATCTCTCGAATATCTTTAGGTATGCTTTCCGTGCTGCTAATTTCTCTGCAAGCATCCCTCATGCCCAGTACCTTCAGCGTGTTCCTGCCCGTTGGCGTCTGCATGAGTCTCATTTTCTGCGCGAGAAGGTGAGCTTCGATGTGTTCTTGCACTGTGTTGTTTATGCCCAATTTAAAGAATTTCTCCGTCGAGGTGTTGACCGGCAGTCCGAGAGCGCATTTATAAGCTTTCCTTAGGATTGCCTCCAATTGTTCCTTTTCCTGCTCGAGTGGGGTTTGATAGGGGACACTGTATACAATCCTACTGACCACGAGGGCCTGTACTAGCCTACATGTGTCCTCTTCCTTCATACCTCGTCGTCTGTTTGAGATTCGTGCGATCATCCTCGTGATCTGCGCTGTGGTGTTTGCGAGCTGTCTGATTGTGTGATCTAAGCGACAGTTGCTTTGTATCCACATGCTAAGGATCTTAACTTGGGATACCTCCGGAATCTTCTTCCCCCCTATGTAGATGTCTATGGAGTTTTGCAGATTGTATCCTCTTCTGTAGACTCTGAGCACTTCGGATTTCTCCGGGGAGCATGCAAGTCCGCAGTGTGCGGTGTATGCGTGGACAGTATCTGCTGCACTCTGCAGAAGGTCTTGTTTTTCTCCTAAGGATCCCCTGGTCACCCAGATTGTGACGTCGTCTGCGTAGATGGCATGCCTGAGTCCTTCAATTTTTTCGAGGTTCCGTGCTAAGCCGATCATAACAATGTTAAAAAGCATAGGGGATATCACAGAACCTTGCGGTGTTCCCTTTGGGGGCGCGTTGAAGGTGTCAGTCCTGATGCCTCCTATACCAATGGTGGCGGTTCTGTTACTGAGGAAAGCTTTGACGTAGTTGTGTATTCTCTGCCCGCAACCAATGTTGCTGAGCCCCTTCAGCACAGCTCTATGACTTACATTGTCGAAGGCCGCTTTAAGATCGAGCGCAAGCAAGATATGTTCTCCGTATTTCGGGATGTTAGCAAGCACCTCCTCCTTAATCTGCAGGAGGATGTCTTGTGTTGAGAGGCATTTTCTGAATCCAAACATAGTGTGCGGCATGAGCTCGTTATCCTCCAGGTAGGTCTCCAACCTCGGATACACAATTCTCTCGTATACTTTTCCCAAGCAGGACGTTAGTGAAATGGGTCGCATAATTTCCAGGCAGGTAGTCTTTCCGGACTTCGGAATCATTACTATTTCCGCATGTCTCCAGTCGTCCGGGATGGTCCCCCGTTCCCAGTGTTTATTGACGAATTCTGTAAATCGTTTGATTGAGTTTTCGTCCAGGTTCCTTATCATGGCGTTGGTGATGCCATCCTTCCCTGGCGTGGTGTTCTTTGTGGCAGACATCACAGCGTGTCTGACTTCTTCTGTGGTAATGGGTTCATCTAGAGCGGGATTTGCTTCACCCTTGTATGCCAAAGTGCAGTTGACGTCCGTTGTATCCCCAACATAGCGCTGCTTGATGTTCTCTAGCATTTCCCGATCTGTGCCTTGGAATCCGTGCGCGATTCGTTGGGTCGTCTTACGATTTTCGGACTTGGTCATGGTTGGGTCTATAAGAGCCCTTAGCAAGGCCCATGTCTTTTTCCAGCACAGGGTACCCTGTAGCTCGTTGCATTTTTGGTCCCAGTGGCGTCCTGACAGTTCTGTCGCATACTCTTCGGCTTGTCTGGTGACCTCGACGATCTTAAGCCTGAGTTTCCTGTTGTGCTTCTGCCGTTTCCATCTTTTTAGTAGCCCACGTCGGGCGTCCCATAGGTGTAACAGATGCTTATCCACCTCGGGTGTGTTGGTGGTGAGGGCTACCTCGCGGTTTAGCCTTTTGCAGTCTGCCTTGATTCCTGCGACCCAGCTCGTAATGTCTGTGATCTCAGCATCTTCGGACTCCGCCCTAGTTTTTCTATAGGCTACCCAGTGGGTGAGCCTAGTCTTGCCAAGTCTTTTCCTGATCGGGATGGTTTCTGTCTTGATGCGCAAAATGCAATGGTCACTGCCGAGTGTTTCCCCGTCATTTTCCCATCGAGCATCCCTTACCCCCCTGACGAATGCCAAGTCTGGGCATGAATCTAGGTTGATACTGTTCCCCACTCGCGTGGGTTGGGTGTGGTCTGTGATGAGACTGAGCCTTCTGCGATCCGCTTCTCTGGCTAGATCCCTGCCTTTTTGAGTTTCCTTAACGTAGCCCCAGCTTTTGTGCCAGGCATTAAAATCTCCCAGGATGACGAGACCCTTCTTGCCTGCTGCTTGTTCTACCTTGCGTAGCAGGTAGCCGAAGTTTGCTTTCCTCTGGCTGGGTGGGCTGTAAATGTTGAGGAGAAAGATGCTTTCTTGGCTTCTTTTTTGGGTAATGATTTCAATAAAGACGTGGTCAATGTCCGTTGCGTCGATGTCGTGTCTGATTCCGGTGACCGCTTTGGCAACCCACGTCGCGACCTTACTTTGCCCGAGCCCCTCATAGACTGAGTAGCCCGCAAGAGTGGGTGAGCAGCCGGTTTCCTGCAGGGCGATTATATCTGGCGGAGCTCTGCAGTTAGTGATGTGTTGTTTAAGAAGACCCTGCTTTCTGCGAATCCCACGGCAGTTCCACTGCCATATATCGAGGGTTTCCAACTTGATCGAGCATTTACGGCAGCTCGCCATGGTCAGCTGATGACCTAGTATAGGGTTTAGTTCTGGATTTCATGCCCGTAAATTGTACTAGGCGTTCTCTATCCTTGCGCGCCTCCTCTTGGAGGTTAGAAACGAGGTTGCTAAGATTCGCTAGCGCATTGTTCATGGCTACCATGGAAGTTGTGAATTCCTGCCGCCCTATGGTGGCCGACTGAGTTTCGTCTGTTTGCGGGTTTGAGTTTGGCTGCCCTGTTCTCAGTGCCTTAAGTTCATCTATGAGCTCGTTGAGCTTCTGTCTAAGCTCAGCATTTTCTGCCCTGAGAGTCTGAATAGTTTGCCTAAGCTCATTTACTTCGTCGTTCTGCGTGTTTGTGTTCTTTGGAGCAGTGGGAGAGGCTGGGAAAAGATGCGCTTTCCAGCTCACCTTACTGTCTTCTTCCTTCTTGGCTATGGTCTTCTTCTGTTGCTTCTTTTTCGTTTCCGAAGCCTGCCGGGTCTTGGACGCGGATCTCGACCTTGATCTGGACCTGGATGTCGAGCTGGAGTCCCTACTGAACCAGCGTTTCCTGGTCCGGCCACGTCCGCCGGCGTTCCTGGCTTCGGCGTCTGGTTCCTCTTGATTTCTCGCCCGTGGGCTCCTCGGTTTCCTGAGGCGTTTCTTGCACTCCTTTGCTCGTGTGGGGTGCGCTTCCTTGCATAGCGCACACCTGGGCTCGCAGGTGTGTCCGTCCTCGATGACTGGTTCGGCGCAGTTCGAGCAGACAACGGCGTCAGGTGTCGGGCATACATCCGCCCTATGCCCAGGCTTGAAGCATATATAGCAGACTTGCCGCGATGACCGATAGAGGTAGCAACGTGTCTCGCCGCCATAGTAGTAAACGTAGCGGGGGACGATCTTGCCCTCGAAGGTAATGACTGCGGTTTGGGAGTTTCCAAGCATTCTTGCATAAAGTATTTTCACTCCTTGGGTACGTACCCGAAGATGGGCTAGTAATTCGGTTGGCGTTGTACCGGCGTCCAGTCCATGAATCACGCCTTTACACGAATTGTCCGGCGCTGCCACGTAAGCCGTCACTGCATAGTCTTTTGCACCAAAACGTAGACTTGGAACGCTCTGCACAACATTGGCAGTCTCCATGCTTGGCGTGCTGATTATGGCGATGTTCGATCCGTTGCGCAACCGTATAAGCAAGTTGCCTTCGTTACACATGTCTGGGTTTCCACATGCTTTGGTTATAGCCCGGGCCATCTGATGCGTGTTCAGTTGACTGACGTTGAGCCCATTCTTCGGTCTAATGATGACTTTGAAATCGCTCTTCGGCAGTGGAGGTAGCTTCTCTTGACGAATGGAATTAGCCTTTAGTCTGGGCTGGCTAGACGCTGATTTGTCCACCGCTGCGGTCCCGGTCTCCGGAACGGCGATCAGCCTTGAGTTGTGGTATTTTGCAGTAAACCATCCCCCGTTGTGAAGGGTTTTCTTTTGCGAGAGGTGGGTAGCGTTGTCTTCGCGTTGGGGGTTCTTTTCGATCGGCGTCGTGGCTCCGATCGTCGCAGACGCCTCGTCGTCAGCCATCCTGGCGCGCCCCGCACAAGCTGGAGCAGCGTTCCGTCGGGCCGAAGGCCCGACGCCGCGTAGGCTTAGAGCAGCGTTCTTCTCCGCGGTTCTTTGAACAAGCACAGAACGGAAAAATTTGGACTTACGGTTGAAAACCGGTTATCCACGGATTTCGCTTGATAAGTAGGAGACGATGAAGTACTGCATTTTCGGTGACGTCGAGGTTTTCCGGGTGAAATGAGGCGTCGAGGCAGGAGCTGATGCGAAGCGTGACCGCTCCGTTTGGCCCCCTAGCGGCGTCCCCCTGCTGCGAAGAGACTTCGGCTGGTCGGAGGTTCTTGCATTGCGGTGGGGGGCCCTCAGTCCAGGGCTCCGCTTGCGGCTGCCGCTCTGCGGGCCCGGTCACTCAGACTTAGCTGATCGTCCAGGCTCTCGCTGGCCAGCAGCTCTTGCCATCGCTCCGCTGTGGGGGGTACAGCAGTGATAGCCTGACATGCCCACATGATATGATGTAAGGTTGCTTTATCTGAGCACCATGGAGAGGGAGGAGGGTATGCGGTAGGATGCATTTTACTGAGGATGTGGAAATTGGGACACGCGCGGGTTTGGATTTGTCTCCAACTGACCAATTAATTCCTCTTTATTTAGTGTTCGGTGTGGTGGGGAATAGGTTCTCTTATTATAAGTCCTCTATAGTGGTTTAGAATCGCAGAGTAGTCGCACGGGATGGGAACGGGTTCCTCAGGGGAGCAGTTGGAGGGTGCTCGGCTCGTGTACCCTCGAGCTACCCTATCCGCCGCCTGGTTTCCCTCCAGCCCCATGTTACCCGGGGTCAATATTATCCGATGCCGTATTGGGTGTGTGTCTGTACTGAGATGCTCGCCAGTGTCTGTCGCGCTTAGGATCATACCAAGGGCAGGCTGGCTGATGCGCCTTTGTAGATAGTTACAGCAAGCCGCTGGGGAGTCCGTCAGAACTGTGAGCGATTGTCTATGTCTGTAGCCATGGGCAAGAGCGAGCGCAATGGCTGTTTCTTCGGCTTCGGTGATGTTGTGGCATCGTATGGAGGCGCTGGTCAGTTCTTGGAGTGTGTTGTCCAGAACTGTGGTTACTGCCTTGGTGTTCGTGTGGTCGTAGTTGGCAGCGTCAACATAGTATGTGGTGTTCTTGTGCCCGTACTCTCGTTCGAGGGCTTCCACTCTGGCTTCCCACCGTCCCTGATGTAGTCGGGGGTCCATATTGCGGGGGATCGGGTCGACCTTATAGGTGGTGCGAAGGTGGTCTGGAATGGGCTTAGGGCGAGCTGCTTCATAGAGCTGGCCGGTATAGCCGAGACGTCGGAGTAGTGCGCAGCCCGTTGGTGTTTGTGCAAGTCACTACAGCTGCGTGGTGAGTTGCGCTTCGGAAACTTCTGCATAGGTATTGTGCAGACCCAATGCGAGGAGCTTGCTCGTGGGAGTGCCCTGGGGTAGCTTGAGTGCCGCCTTATATGCCTTCTGGAGCATGGCTTCCACTTGGTCCTGTTCGCCTATGGTAAGTCGTTTATAGGGCAAACTGTATGTCATCCTACTAACCACGAGGCTGCGTATGAGTTTCAGGGTGCCCTCTTCGCGCATACCGTGGCGACGAGTGGCGACCCGGGATGTCATTCAGGCAACCTGCAGCGTGGTAGTGCGGAGGATAGTGAGCGTGTGATTCACATGGCGGTTTGACTGGATCCACATTCCCAGTATACGGATGGTGGTATTCTGCGGGATTTGTTGGCTGGCGCCAACGACGCGACTTGTCTTGCCAGAATAGGAGAGTCAGGAAAAGCTAGCCGTTCGGCTCGCAAAACGCTTGGACTTGTCGGCTTATAATTTATACCTAACTTATATCGATGAGTGTATAGCTAACTATAATAATTACAGCTAAATCAAAGGCTAACCAAATGAAACCAAGACTTAACCAGGCCAAACCAAGCTTTCGCTTTGTATATCCAGGGATAGCTGAGCTAAGCCGCAGCAATTTTTTTCTTTTCTTTTTTTAAAGAAAGCAGCAACTTCTTTTTCAGCAGAAGGTGGTTTCGACGCACGATTGCCATGACCGTCGTAGCTTTGAATGTTTCCTTGATTGCAGGGCAAGCTTGCAGGCGAAAGCAGACGGGAGAAAAACTCAGCTGGGTCGAGCGAGCCGTAAACACACACAGGGTCACAGACGATGGTTAGCATCGGCTAAATTCCGACGTGTCGCGTATGAAAAAAAAAATAAAAGAAAAGCGCGCCTAAATAGGTTCCGTCTGACTGTGAACGGGCATTTTGAGCACAGTTGCCTCATTATACGTGTAAGAAACATTGCTTTAGATCATTTTAGGCGCATTTTTACCTTCTGATTTCATTCGCCAACGTCGCTTTTGTCGCCTATCTCGTCTGGCCACAATGACGCCTCGCGGGCTGCGTCGACTGCACCGTCGGTGGTGATCGCCCGCTCTTGGTTGCATGAAGTGTGGAGTGACGAATACGCGGCGGCGCTTCGCGCGGGATTTCTCGTCGCGTGAAATTCGTCGCGAAAGTTCTCTCCGTGGAGGTTGGCCTTTAGGGGAAGTTTTAAAACCGTTGATGAACCGTCTGCCAATGGGTGCGTAGAATAATATTGAGGCAATGCAAACCTTCGTAGTCTCTGGCGATGCAGAGAATCTTCAATACACCGTAAAGAGATGTGTGGGGAAGAACAGCTGTCATGAGCTTAGCCTTCTTTGCCAATAGGAAGTAGCCGGGCAACGACGTTGCTCTCGATGCTGGCAGGAGGACAGGCGTACATAAGTTTAAAACGATTGTAAGGCCCAAACACATATACCCTGCAAACAATGACAAATGTAATTAGTGCGCCAATATTAGCATAAAGCTGGTGGCCACACAATGAATGTGCGTGAGTCGCTCCTTGAATCGCAATGTCCCCAATGAACACAAGCTTTGGCCATACGCACCTACGCCCTGTCGCGAGCAAGAGTTTGGACACCAGGGCATCATAAAAAATTAAAATTTCTTTGAGCGCAGTTTTGTAAACTTTTACTGATTCATTACATTGCTTTGGGCACGCGCCGTGTATTTGTACCATTTCGTTCCGCACGCTTGGTTACCACTTGATTAACACATACCAGAGATGGAGCTGCCTCCAAGATGTATTTCCTACAGGCGTATCCATAGCTGGGAAACATCAGTCACCAGGCCCCCTCTTAATCTTCCCAATTCCAGCAACATTCAACGCATTCGATGCATCTGATATGCATTGATTCACAGCCAGGCGCCATCAAAACAGTACACAAACAATAAAGCCTGGGCTCCGTATAGCGAAGTTCCACGACAAACTTCGCGCCGCGTCGGTGAAGACACGGCACGACGCGCAATGTGTGCTGTCGTGGCCTACATGCAGGAAAAAAAAAGGCGTAGCATGCAGTAGAGGCGCAAGGCTAAAGAAACAGCAGAGCTGATCGGCACCTAGCTGGTCCGGTCCTGGACTTGCGGGTTATGCTTCTCCGGAATTTATTGATTATTGATCGATTACCTGCCGATGGACTATTGCAAGATATTGGCAACGAATTTCAGCTAAGGTAAGCACTACCAAGTCATAAGCATCATATTAAAGACGATAGTCCTTCTTGGGCTACATAAACGCGAAAAACTTCATTCAACCGCCCAGACAAAACCGATTCAAACGCCCGGCCAAAACCAACCAAGCTACTGGCACTGGTGGCACGGGGTCATACACGTCAACATTACACAGCGCAAAGGAAACATCATGCCTATTTGAGGCTTAATGTATGTACATAACCGTGATCCGCAGCGTTCATTTAGTTAAGAATACAGATTGGACTGGATTTTACGTTAGTAGACAGTTTTAGTTTAGCGTTTGCAACCAAACGTAAACGCATTACGTACGTAAAAAAATAGCGTCGTCCTCACTGCACATGCTCCGAACGTTATTGGGTTCCTCTGGTTTACGTGCGCTATGATAACGTGCGTTATTTGGCCAGTTTAACATTCGTAATGTATTGACCCTTTTCCCGGCGCTTCCGTGGGCGCTGCCATGTTTGATCACGTGGTGACGCGTCCATTGCTTGCCTCAGCTGCCGCCGTTGCCTCCGTGTTTACAATGCAAGCGCTTGACACCGGTGCGGCGCAGCAAACCTCCGTTTCGACGCATGTCGTAGACTGTGACTCTGTGGACGACACGAAGCTTTGGCCACAGCTTTAGAGGACATGTAAGTGCTTTCAGGGCTCATTTCGCCTTGTCCAAACGGCGCGAGCAACGTATACGGTGCTTGTACTAAAAGCGAGGCTATATATGTATTCGAAGCTGTCCAAACTTCCCGCTTATGAATTAAATGAGAATCACTGTTCTCGTTCTTTATTTGGCAAACATTTTGAAGCAGCGGCTTGTCGTGCTTCTGACTCAGTAACACTAAGTTCCTCGATTCCTCGGTGAGGCTACTATCTGATTGTTTATTTTCAGCCTAATCACGCTCGCGGGTGTGCTCTGCTGCGATATATTTGTTCTTGCGGAGCACAAAGCTTGGAATGTAAATGTTTTGTACTTTTTGGTAGCTTGTAGCAAAGACGTATTATCGCTAGTCCGTCGCTTACTCTGTGGACCGTGACGAAACGTTCAGCTTCCAACATTCGTGTCTTGGTGCATAGTCGCCGTCACTCACGCTTCAGCACATTGATTCAAGTGTGCGCACATTCACTTATTATTGATACGTTGGCGATCGGGTGCGTGAAAGTTTGCTGCGAGTAGGGGTAGATGTGTGTAAATAATGTGCGAGAAATTTACTGTGCCAGTAAGTGGCGTTACTTCGTTTTGTAACGAGCTGTACTCATTCTTAAGTGCCGATGCTACGGAGTTGAAGCCCTTTCTTTGGAGGTTAGCTATACTGCGCTAGCGGATGAATTATTCTTTTGTCTCCTCAGGGAAAGCCGTGCATCGCGAACAGCCGACACCGCAGGCAGTTTATGTAGCAGCGGCGACACAGGTTGATTCCATTTCTTTATATGCGAATTACTATTTTTGCAGTAACTACCGTACACGTATTTCCTTTATCGTTACACATTTTGCAGCATGAATTGGGCACAGCGCATTATCGAACACCCACTTGCATTTCCGACAGCTGATCGCATAGTAGCTGGGCAGAAGCAGTAGTGGTGTCGTATTCGTGCGCATTAGCTGAGGCAACGTATGGCGCGCAGCCGAAAGCACCATCTCGTTCCTCTAGAGCAAACTGCTCCGCGAAAAGGGTCAATACGGACGCTAAGAAATAGCGTTGTCGAACATGGCGGCAGCAACGGCTCACGCGTCAGGGTGAATTAGCGTGATGGCTACGCTCTCACTTATGTTCAGAGCCAGTAACTATTGAAATGGGCTTTCGCTTTCTTTAAACTCACCTGATGGTGGTGGTGAAAAACTTTTTTATTGTGGTTCAAAAAGTACGAGGAGGTATGCTCGGGACGACCCTGAGGAGGCCACCCCTTGCAAACACTAGGCGGAGTCCCTAGTAAGGGGACCCCAGTGGCGGTAGCCACCGCCTGGGCGCACTCAACTAGGGCCTTTTGGGCTCGTAGGTCTGAGCATCCATGCAGGGCAGCCTCCCAGACCTCCCGGATAGGGTTGGGTAAGCGAGGGAAGGCAGGGTTGGATGGGCAAGCCCACACCATGTGGCAGGGTTCCGAGGACTTCACCGCACAGTACAGGCAAGCTACAGTAAAGGCCGGATCGAAATGTTTAAGAGCCGCCGGGCACATCATAGTGTTCGCAAAGAGGCGGAGCAGGAGACGCTCCTCCTCATTTTGAGGCCTCTACAGGGGCGGGGGATCGTGCCCGGCTCGATAGTAGGCTGTAATTTCTGTATACGAGTAGATTTGGTTGGGGGTGGAGCTCTGATCGGCGGGGTCGGAGAAAAGAGGAGCCCGGTAAGAAAACGCGCGGCAGGCAGCATCGGCTGCCTCGTTTACCTCTAATCCCATGTGATCAGGAGCCCAAACGACGTATCGGGGGTTGGGTTCCCCGGTTCAGCAGCTAGATTGGAGGACGCGATAGGCCAGGAATGGAATCTGACCCTGTTCGTAGTTCCGACAGGCCCCTCGCGAGTCGGTAATACGCATAACGCATGGTTTGAGAGTGAAAATTGGATGAAGCCAACGCGATGGCGACTTCCTGCGCATATGCTGTCTCTCACGCGAAAGCTAAGGCCGTTAACTGTTTTGCCTTCGTGGAGCACCGCGGCCGTTAACCATACCCCATGGTGTGGACCGGTGGCGTCCACGAAGAAAACGCCAGGTTTGGAGTCATAATGGCGCGACCGGGCCTTCGCCCGAGCCAGGCGTCTGCCATCATGGCGTGTGCGTGCCTTGTTCTGGGGAAGAGGGCGCACGCACGTGCAGGGCATAGCACCATTCTTGTGGCTTGCGTACGTGCTCTTCCATCTGTCTGAGAGGTTGGAGTAGTAGTCAGGCAAGGAGACGGCGAACCGACAGTGTCCGAGAAAGGCGTGGGATTTGGTTGGTAAGATGAGCTTCCTTGAGCTCCCCATACGTATTCACCATCCCCAGGCCCAGAAATCGCTGGTTAGAGGTGCTTAGCGGGAGATCAAGGGCCCGCTTAAATATTTTAGGAGGATGACCTCAAGGGCGTCCTCCTCATGCTTGCGGAGATGGAGGTATGGAGTCGAATACAAGATTCGACAAGTCACAAATGCATTGACCCGCCGCAAGGCATCTTTGCATCTGAGACCCTCACGCTTTTTGGAAACCCGGTGGACCATGCGGCCCACCTGGTCCGCCACCTTTCGCAGCTTCTCTAGTGTTGTGTCGGACCGGCGGTGTTGGTTGATGAAAAGTCCGATCGAGGACTCTAATATCAGGTTGTTCAGGGATTCGACCATATTCTAGAGAGAGATCTATTTTGGACGTGCATTTGGGCGAGGGACGGAGATGCACGAATTCAGACTTCTGGAGGAAGCATTGGAGGCCGCAATCGTGAGCATATCGGACAACTATGGTCGCCGCTTTCTGCAGGTTGGCCTGCATGTCTCCCAAAGAACATTGCGTGGCCCAGATGGTGATGTCGTCCGCGTAGAGTGCGTGTTGCACCCCCGGGATAGCCTCCAGCAGGGCAGGCAAGTTCTTCATGGCCAGATTGAACAATAGGGAGGAGAGGACAGCTCCCTGTTGTATCGGCATCTAAGTGCCGAGTGAAACGCCGGGACAGCAGTAGAAGAGTGAACTACGTTGTTTATTGAATGCGGTTAATATACTACTGCAGGGAGAGGGAAAAGGGGGTGTGTTCGTTGATAAAGGCATGGGTGTTGGTTTGGCTTCCATCAACAATAACTTGTGCGCATGCAGAAGCGCGCACACGTGCGGACACGATACATCTTCCTTCCTCAAAGAATGTTGATAGAAGGTGGTTCACCGCGTGCCTATTTGTTTAAAGTTAGCATCATACGCTAGCCGCTGGGGTGGTCTTGGCTGTCGCTGGGACCTCCTAAGTGCCACGGGTGGTGGGCTTTGTTCTGTTGCTCCATCTGTGCGACCGGCTTCTGATGACGCCGTCGAGGAAACTTGCTCGTCGTCTGGTTCGTCGTCAGTGTCGCTGAATGAGACCTCTGGACTAGGGTTTTCCTTTGTTGCGAGAAGATGGCGTCTATTTCGCCGTATTGTCTTCTTGTTCTCCGTTCGAACGAAGAAAGACCGTGGACCTGCTTGCGCAATTACGGTGGCTTTCGGTGACCATGCTTTTCCTCTCACACGCACGACATCGTCACGTTCGAGGGGCGGCAGTGGTCGATGGTTTCGAATGGTCTGGTTGTGTTTCTTCACCTGAATGGCCGGATGATGCGTGAAGTCTGGGAGCAGGGTGCGTAAACGTCTTCTCTGCAGCAACTCGCCTGGAGATCGTCCGTCTTCCAAAGGGCTTGCTCTATAATTTAACAGACCTAGCCAGAAATCTTCGTTAGCTTCCGTGGTCTTTTTAAGGATCCTTTTCACAACCTGTACACCTTTCTCCGCTAATCCGTTTGAGCACGGATATCGCGGACTTGAAGTCACATGCTCGAAGTCGTACCGTGCGGCAAACTGGGCAAACTCATGACTGGCAAACTGTGGCCCGTTGTCGGTGCATAACTGCAACGGGAGGCCATATCTTGCAAACATGGCACGGAGTGCATCGATGACGGAAGTTGTCGACAGGTCACGAAGCTCGTCCACATCTGGAAAATTAGAAGTGGCGTCATAAACACACAGGTAGTGCTTCCCGCCATACTCAAAAATATCAGCTCCAACGCGGTACCACACTTGCGTAGGTGTCTTTCTCAACATGAGTGGCTCGGCTGGTTGACTGTAGGCATGTCGCTGACAGACAGCGCACTTTTGTACAAGAGATTCAATATCAGAGTTGATGTTAGGCCAGTAGACCAACTGTCTCGCTCTTGCCTTACATTTTCCTATGCCAAGATGCCCTTCATGAATTCTTTTTAGCATTTCTGCTCGCATTTTTGCGGGAATTACCACCTTCATTCCCTTGAGAAGTATGCCGTTGACCACTGACAACTCTGACTTCATAGAAGCTAATGGCCCTTCCACAGTTTCTCCTTGCGTAACCTTTTGCAACACTACTTTTAGATATGGATCAGACGCCGTCTCACGTGCCAGGCGTCCAGACGTCCTCTCAGAAACGAGTGATGATACCATGCTGACAGCATGAAGGTCCACGTCTGTAGTGTCCACTGGAGTGCCGTCTCCAGGACCAGGGGATCGCGACAGCATGTCCGCCAGGTTCAACTGTTTACCAGGAACAAAAGTGAGTACGTAATCGTAACGTAACAGCCTAAGGAAGAATCGCTGCACACGTGGGGGCATTTCTGATATCGCCTTTTTTGCTATGTCGATAAGAGGACGATGATCGCTTTCGAGTGTCACTGAACGGCCATAAACGAAATGGTGAAATCTTTCGCAGCCGAACACTAATGCGAGCGCTTCTTTTTCTATTTGAGAGTACCGCTGCTCGGACGCTGTCAGGGCTTTCGAAGCATAGGCTACTGGCCTCCAATCATCATGTAGCTGCAATAAAGCTGAACCTACGCCGTCTTGCGATGCATCCGATGTAACCTTCGTGGCCCTGTTTGGGTCAAAGATTGCCAACAAAGGGGCTGCGCTCAATGACTTGCATACGTCACGCCATTCATTTTCGTGTGCGGGCGTCCATTCAAATTGCACATCGTGTTTCAAAAGCGAGCGCAAAAGCGCAGTTCGCTGCGTCAGGCTGGGGACATACTTGGAAAAATAGTTAATAACACCGAGCATCCTCTGCACAGCTTGCTTGTTTTGTGGTGCCGGTAAGTCGAATACGCTGGCAAGTAGTGACGGATCTGGCTTGATGCCCTTACTGCTGATTATGTCGCCTAGAAACTTAATCTCTTGTACGGCGAACATGCACTTCGCAGGGTTGAATGTTAGTCCCGCCAACTCAGCTGCTTTCAGTGCGTCTCGCAGGCGCTGGTCATGCTCTTCTCTTGTTGTTCCCCATACAAGCACATCGTCAACATACACGCGGACGCCTGGGAGATCATCAAATATTTCGTTCAGCGCTTTCTGGAATACCTCACTGGCGGATGCTATGCCGAAGGGTAGCCGAAGGAAACGGTATCGACCAAACGGTGTGGAAAATGTGCATAACATTGACGATTCTTCATCCAGAGGAATTTGATGGAATCCGGCGTTAGCGTCTAGGCGAGAGAAGAATTTTGCGCCTGCCAGTTCTGCTTCGATGTCCTCGCGTCGTGGCATCTGATAGTGCTCTCTTTTTATGTTCTCATTGATTTTTCTTGGATCAAGACAAATTCTTAACCTCCCATCTTTCTTTCTAACAATAACTAAGGGACTCACCCAGTCTGTGGGGCAGCTGACTTTCTTGATGATGCCTTCTTGTTCCATCCTTGTCAACTCGGCGCGTAGCGGCTGCTGGAGGGAGAAGGGCACTCTTCGAGCCGGTTGAACGACGGGTAGCGCACCATCACGAAGCGCAATTTTGTATTTCCGCTGGAGGCAACCGATTCCGCAAAACAGCTGAGGGAACTTATGGGTAACGTCTCTTGAAGAGCTTGCGGTTACGCTTGTGATGTTGCGTTGGATTAGCCCAAAGCGCTCACTGGCTTCTAAGCCGAGGATGGCCTGGTGATCCTTCTTGACCACGAAGAATCGAACCGTGTCCTTGTTGCCATTTATCTCCACCGGGGCTGAAACGGTTCCACATTGCTTGATGATGCTTCCACCGTAGGAACGCAAGACTGCTCCACTGGGTTCAAGAGTCCCAACGCTTAGTTTGCGATACAGCGAAAATGGTATCAGATTTGCTTGGGCCCCGGTGTCAACCTTGAATGACACATCCCGGCCTCCTACGCTGGCAGTCACCAGCCAATCGCGATCGTGGCCGACACTACTTACCACGACGTCTAGGACCTCAAATTCATCATCCACTTGGTGTATCCTCCTAGTGTCAGCTCTCTTACTGCAACACGAGGCAAAGTGATTAGGCCTATTGCAGTGATGGCAAGTTTTGCCATACGCCGGACAACGTCTTGGAGCATGAGATCGGCCACATCGGTAACACTTCGCGGGTTGCATCAGCATTGTGGAGGCGGGTCTCGTTACCGCGCTTACTTCTGGTTCTTCCTTTATCTTGTTGCATGCTTCGTTCTGACGCACCGTGGTCTCGGCTTCCCGCGTCGATGTAGTACTGATTCTCGACGTTACTGCGTCTACTTCGTGCTCGACCTTCGTTTTCTTCCATACGTCGTTCTGACGAGCTGCTGTCTCTGCAGCCTTGCACATACTAATGGCTTTTTCCAGGTTGAGCGATTTGTCCCTCAGCATTTTCTCCCGCAGCCGTGACGAATTCGTCCCAAAAACGATTTGATCACGAACCATGTCGTCCTTCAAGAGACCGAAGTTGCAATGCGCAGCCTGTTTCATGACTTCTCGGAGGAATTGCTCGAATGGCTCAGCTTCACCTTGGAGACGCGTTCTGAAGACATACCTCTCGTGGACTTCGTTCTCTTTCTCGACGCAATACTCCTCGAACTTCGCGACTACTGTCTTGTAGTCATGCTTTTCCGCTTCTTTAGCAAACGAGAAGTTGTTGTATACCTCTATTGCTTCTTCGCCGGCGACGCTCAGCAGGATAGCGGTCTTTACTTCTTCGGATCTTGGCTTCTCAGGGCTTGTTGCTTTTAGAAATAACTCGAACCGTTGTATGAAGGACTTCCAGTTTCTTCCACCATCCCCGGCCAAGCGTAGCGGCTCTGGTGGCTTGATGCGGTCCATCGCTGACGTACTTCGCCGCTCGTAGCCTAACGGTCGCCACTTCTGACACCATGTATCGGCATCTAAGTGCCGAGTGAAACGCCGGGACAGCAGTAGAAGAGTGAACTACGTTGTTTATTGAATGCGGTTAATATACTACTGCAGGGAGAGGGAAAAGGGGGTGTGTTCGTTGATAAAGGCATGGGTGTTGGTTTGGCTTCCATCAACAATAACTTGTGCGCATGCAGAAGCGCGCACACGTGCGGACACGATACACCTGTGGTGTACCTCTGGACCCTAGAGTGCATGGGCCGTGTTCGGTGTCCTGTATGTGATAGTTTACATGTGTCTGTGTTATAAATTTTAAGAGGTACTGAAAAGCGTTACGCCCGCAGTTGGTTTGAGAGAGATGAATTAAGATGATTTCACAAGTGACGTTGTCGAATGTTCCCTTAAGGTCGAAGGCCAGGACCACCTTGTCATTATGGGGGCATTCGATTGGGTCTAGGGCTTCCAGATGAAGTTGGAGGAGGACATCTTGTGCGGATCTGTCGGGGCGAAACCCGGACATGGTGTCCTCAAAGGTGTTATGGTCTACCGTCAAGGTAGACAACCGGTCCCGCACCATCGTCTCATTAACTTGCCCACACAGGAGGTGAGAGAGATGGGGCGGAGGTTGTCCGTATTTACGGCTTTGCCAGGTTTAGGAATAAAGGTGACAAATGCTGTCTTCCAATCGATAGAGATGGACACTACTCCCAGCCAGATAGAATTGAAGTATACCGACAATGAATGGTAAGTCCAGTCCGGCGGGTTTGCCAGGCGCTTGACTGTAATTTTGTCCCGTCTGGGTGCAGTGCCACGTTTCATTTTGGCCAGGGCTGCCTTCAGGTCGTGGAGCTGGAAAGGTTGATCCAGCTCACAGCATTCTCAGAGACTGCATAGAGTATGCCGTCCCTTAGGTATCCTGGGTAGTGCACAGGTATTGGTCCCTGAACTCGTGCGCTAGCTGAGTTGTGTTGCCAGCAAAGCCGTGGATGGCGCGTTGCAAGTGTTTCTGCGTTTCAGTGCGGGTTTGTGTGGGGTCAATTAGGACGCGGAAGAGACGACATGTGTTTTGGCTAGACATTTTGTCGCACAGCAGTATTGCAGCGGCTAATCCAATTAGAATCGGCGAGCTGGGCCGCATATTCTGCCGCCTTCTGGATAAGCTCTGCTATGCGAGATTTTATTTTCTATTGTGTTTCTGACGGCGCCATCGACAGACGAGGCTGTGCCGGGCTTCCCAAAGGTGGAGGAGGTGGTTATCCACATCCGAGACCACCTCTGAGAGTTTGATGTGTGTTTCTTTAGAACGCAAGCTAAAAACCAATTGCTGGGACGAGGCCTGGTAGACGTGCGTGTGTATGGGAACAGTGCCCTGCTAATTTTGCCTGAATTTTGTCAAATCTGGGATGTACGCTTGCTTAAAGGGTCGTGCCATGGGGCGTGTGGGAATGGTTGTGTTGATGAGGCAATGGTCGCTATCGAGGGTTTCCTGAGTATTGACCCATTCGACGAGCTGAATGTTGCGTGCAAAGGTCAAATCAGGACAGGTGTCCCGAGTTGTGTGGACAGGGTCAGTGTAAAAAGAGGCCCAGCGTGGACGTAAGCTCCACCCACAATCAGGAGGGGGTCCCGGCCCGCAACTCTCAGCGCACGACTGAAGAGGTCCGCGAACGAGACGTTTTGGAGTTTGTGAGAGCAGTATACGTTGAGGATGTGAATTGCTGGGCGGGAGGAGAGTCACCATTATGTAGGAATAGTCGGTGTGGAAGTCAAGATCGACCTTGTTAGCCGTATAATTTTGATGGACGCAGAGACAAGACGAGGGGTCCTGCTGGAACGTCGAATGGTTCGTAAGGGTGGCGCCCTTCCCTGGCTCTTGGAGGGCAAGCATCGCGGGAAGGTGCTCAAAGGTTGAGAGGAAAAGTAGGAGGTCGGCTTTTGAGAGGAAAAGTAGGAGGTCGGCTCTCTTGGTGCGAGATAAGAGGCCCCGACAGTTCCACTGGATTATGATGATGGGGGGCGCTGATTTGGAGGGGGCAGAACGCCTAACCTGAGGGGTTCCCGCCATGGTTAGGTTGGGTGTGAAGAGTGAGCGGAGCTGCCCCAGAGGCAGTAGCCAGGGCCAGAGTTTTGACAGCTACGCCTGTCAGGGTGCAGTCTTCGTCATCGTCAATGTCTACAATGCAACGCGAAAATTTGGAGGGGCAGCTGGATGCGTCCCTAAGGGGACCCGCTTTGCGCAGCGTGCGGAGTTACGCAGCGACAGCTTGATTAGCTTCACTCGTGATCAGCTCATCAATTTTCGCGAGCATCTGGGCCATCGCGGTGCCGATCAGGAACTCCATTTTTGCACTGAGGTGCTCCTCCATAATCTCAAAAGAATCATGGCCCGACGGCTTCAGCAGAGTAATCTCAC
Organism: Dermacentor silvarum; assembly: GCF_013339745.2. Lineage (NCBI taxonomy): Eukaryota > Metazoa > Arthropoda > Arachnida > Ixodida > Ixodidae > Dermacentor > Dermacentor silvarum. The sequence continues at coordinate 31,494,910 of NC_051164.1, forward strand.
TATTCATGGATTCCGCATTGGAGGCGTAGGGGGAGGTATAGGAGCAGACGGTGGCTTGGAGAGTTGAGCCTCAAGGCTCGCAATTTTAGTGCGGAGAGGCTCCGTGTGCTTAAGGATCTCCTAAAAAAAGGATCTCCTCAGCAATTAGAATAGGAGAGTAAGGGGGATTAGAAAAGGGAGGCTGCTCCACCGGGACCACTCACCTGTTTGCCATATTTTAATGCGTTCGCCCAGGCAGCGGCTCACGCATCGTTGCGCTCCTGTTGATGCTGCCCGCGGTTACCCTTGCCGTCGTGTAGTGGTGGTTGCTGCACCGCTTGGCTATTGACGTCACCTCCACGTGGTGGTGCCTTCTGCGTTGTGACGTCGACGTGGCGTGATCCGCCGCGCGAGAACGCCGCGTGATGACGAGTCTTCTTCCCTGACTTGAGGAGGCCGCTCTGCTGAGGGGTGGTCATCTTGGGTTGTCTGTACTTGGCTATACATTCGAGCGAGTTCGTGGCGTGGCTTCCTCCACAGACCGCGTACTTTGGGTTGCACTCGTGAGGGGTCCGCACCCCCTCCACTAGCTCAGCCTCCTGTCCACACAGGCCGCACTTTGCATTGGCTGATTTGGGACACGAATCAGCCTATTGTCTAACGGTGCCACACCGTCCGCAGGCCGGAATGGTTCGGTAATAGAGTTGAACGAAGGTGATTTCGGAGTTATAATAAATGCAGCCAGACTTGACTCGGCCAGCAAATGTGAGTCGAGCCTTGTTCGATGTGTCGAATTTTCGGATATCCAAGATTTTCGCCTGCGCAACACTGCACAGCCTGGCGTAGGGTGTCGGTCGTCTCGACGCTTTAGCCGACGTCCTCGCCACGTTGCCTCAGGTGGTCGTGGACGGCCATCTTCCATTTGTCAGTTTGTAGCTCGAAGTCGCCGAGCAGCTTCTTCTTTCTCAGGTTTTACGTGCCAAAACCAGTTCTGATTATGAGGCACGCCGTAGTGGAGGGCTGCGGATTAATTTTGACCACCTGGGGTTCTTTAACGTGCACTACAACGCAAGCACACGGGCGTTCTTGCGTTTCGTCTCTATCAAAATTCGCCTCCAAATTTCGCCTCTAGCAGGTCCGCCGTCTGGGCTTCCCGCGTGGTAGCGACCATGACGTTCTGCTCTGGCGAGAGAAGCAGGTTGAGTGTCGCCGCTTTTCCTACTCCGACGATAGTGGCGAAGGTGGCGCCCAGCGCGCGCCATTGAAGGAAATCTCGTAGCACTAGTGGCTCACGAGGTTTGATGATGACGACAAAGTCTTCTGGGTGTGGTCGAGGCAGAGGCTTAGGCTTCCACGTCGGTGTAGGCTTGCTGCGCTTCGCGCCGGTTCCTTGTCTGAGTTGAAGGTGCCTTGCCGGCGGGCGGGGCCCTTGGAGCCATCATCATAGCTTTGTGCTGGGAGCGGTGCTCAACCATGCGAAAGAGTTCTTCATTGCGGATAGGGTCCGCAGCCGCAGATTGCTGTCCCGCGGGGACTGGGATCGTCGCCCATTCCATGGCGTCGGGATTGTAACCGCGTTGAGCAGAGAGATCCGCCATCTTGCAAGCTGATCGGTCCGTTGTCACCCGCGCGCTGGCGTATCCGTTAGGCTCAGCGTCGGCAACGTGAGGCCGGGACGAAAAATCGCTCTAAATTTCCCAAAAATGGGCCCACCTGGATGAGATTTGTGTCGTCGGGTGCCGGGCAGCTTTGGGATTCCGATGGAAGCAATATTGATGGGATTGCACGAAATTGACCGTGGCTTTCGTCAATAATTGACGGAGCCGATGCACCACCCCACGCAAGAGGCAAACGCCAACCGCGTTCCTCAACTCACCTGAAATGTTAGCTATGAGCGCACAGCGCATCGAATTTCCGAGACCGTTCGGCGATTCCGGCGCCCGTAGTTCCAACTACAGTTTATAGAATAAACTTAAGGATATATTCTAGGCACTGTAGTCTAACGAGACGCAGCTCCATAGCAACAGGATGGCTGCTAATGGATTGTCTTGGCTTGGATGCATCTGCCACGAGGCACCATAACGTCATCCTTACGTTTGCGTTCCCGTACGGTAAACTAAAAATTCCTATGCGCTATGCACTATGCCAACACCACCCAGGTGGTGTGGGATAGCTTCGCCGAACTGAGGGGAGAGAGAGAGCTGAGAGAGGATGAAAGCAGAGTACAAAAATAGCATTGCTCAGCATAGCGGATGCAAGGGGGAGAGGAGGAGTGAGGCATGTGGTAGTGGGACACGTAGAGCTGCTGATTCCTGTAGTCAAAGCCGCCACTACCAAGGTGCGCCGGGTGCAGGGAGCTGTCAGCAAGCTGCAGCAACATGACCATGGCTCCGGATGGCGAAGGCCTGCTGGCTAGACTCCGCAGACAGCCGTCTTACGGATGGAAGGTATGTGCCTGCTCTACGAGCAGGTGATCACAGACCCCCCTTGTGACAATCGCGCTGCCTCCACCACACCTCCGATTAGCGGACGTCCACCTCTCGCTCAATGGAGCACATAAACGACAGACACTAAAACGGCGTTGCATGCAGGCTCCCTAACAGACACCAGCTGCAGCACTTCAACAGGCTGCAGCCTGCAAACTCCACGAGGATCTGGAAGGAAGTTTGCTGGTCTACACAGATGGATCAGGCCTGGCAAACCAATCGGCCGCTGCAGCCTACATACAGCATCCCGGCTAGGGCGGTCAACAGACAATGTCGGATCCCCTTCGCCGCGAGCTCCATCGCGGTAGAACTAGCGGGGCTCCACCTAACCGCCGATGTCCTGATTGAGGACCCTCCTGGGCAACTGGTGGCAGTGCTCTGCGACTCAAAGCCAGCACTCCAGAGCCTAATCAACCACCGCCGATCAAGGCTTACGGGGGCCCTGCTCAGCTCGAAGTTCTTGGCATTGGCTGGCGCGGGGGTCACAATCTCGTTTCACTGGCTGCATTCCCATGTGGGAATAGCCGGAAATGAGGCAGCGGACACCCTCGTGAAAACCACCCACCATCCTGAAGTGCCACTCACACGAGCAGTCGCTTCCACGGATTTTTCGAGGCAGCGCCTGAAAAAAACCACTCACAACCTTCCACCCGGATGCCCAGAGTGGCAAACGGCAACGGTCCCAGGCTACTTCCAGAGTGTGGCCTTACCAGGAGGGAACGCGCAACGTTGCTTCGAATGCGCACAGGTTGTGCTGGACGGCGGCGCGGCTGCATGCCAAGGGACGCTCCACCTCACCGGCCTGCGAACGTTGCGGGGACCCCGAGACCCTCGAACACCTTCTCTGTGCTTGCCCAGCACTGGCACAGGACCGCTCAAGGGCCATCACTGCCTACAGGCTACAGGGTCTACCTGCTGCGACAACCAGCGAACTCCTGTGCCCGTCGCCTCCCCCCCTCCGAGCTCTCCATCGCTTTTTGGAGTTTGTGGAATTGAACGGGATCACCGCCCATCGCTAAGCGCTCGCCCCCCGCAGGCCACCGCCTACATCACCAGCCTCATCCATGATCAGATGAGACTCTTGCTGCTTCTCCTTCTCTTCCCTTCCTTCCAACATCTTTATATTGACACGCGTACATGTTCACCTTTCACCGGTGACCACTTTTCACCAACTAACAAATGTTAAACGTTATCGCTAGGCACAGGACGCGCCTGGATGTTTCCGAAGTTTCTCGAACGTTATCGATGCTTCTATCCATTGTCTGTTGTCACCGACGCTAACGTAATCTGATAGTATGACCGACGCAAATGCTCTAGAACTTTCTGGAAGATACGCGGGCACCAGGGAATAATTTGGAACGTTCGATGACCCATGTATAAAAGCCGACGCGTTTCGCCGCTGATGAGATGTTCGACGATCGCTGACTGTGTTCGCCGCTTTCGTTGTGCTTCGAATGTAGCTTGCTTTTGTGGGCAAAGGTTCGCCCAATAAAGAATCATTTTCGTCTTACACGGTTTTACGACTCTTTACTTCAGCGTCACTACAACGTGACATCTGGTGGAGGTGCCGGTTAGGACCTTCAAAGTTGTGAGCGACCACCACGCTTTGTGTTGGCTAGCTAACTTGAAGGATCCTTCAGGTCGCCTCGCACGATGTAGTCTGAGACTTCAAGTATTCGACATCACCGTCGTTTACAAGTCCGGGCAAAAGCACTCTGACGCCGACTGCTTGTTTCGTGCCCCCGTCGAACCACCGCCACAGCACGACCAGGATGACGACACTTTCTTGGGACACATGAGCGCCGACGAATTCGCCGAACAGCGAGCCGACCCGGAACTAAGGAGCCTTGTAGACTACCTGGAAGGCAAGACCGCCATTGTGCCGAAGGTGTTCAGGCGAGGATTGGCGTCGGTTTTCTTGCAGAACGACATTCTCCTAAAGAAGAACTTCTCGCCTCTCCGATCCAACTATCTCCTCGTGGTACTCTCAGCATTGCGTCCAGAGGTTCTGCAAGCTCTCCATGACGATCCAATGGCTGGACACGTCGGTTTTTCCCGCACGCTCGCGAGGATACAAGAAAAGTACTGCT